>NC_052064.1:28347009-28668114 GCF_903992535.2 Arvicola amphibius
GCAGCTTAAGCCATCCAACCGCAGCAAGCAGAAGCCTCACTTAGATGTTTGCGGCAACGCGTTTATTGATCTCTTTTAAACTTAGATGGAATTACTCCTTGATTTGGGAGGGAGTGAAGATGGGCTGAAAAATTATACTGACTTTTAAGGAAAGAAAATGTTTAGCAGTCGTGTGTTATTTTCATAAGCCTGTGCCATCCAACTTCAGAACCCAAATCGTGCCTCAAATTCTCTCCCCAGGCCAGCAGTGACTTCACACCATCTGCACTTATTCCCACCCTTGACTTTCTTTTCCTAGCGATTCTTGTTGTTGACTCAAGTCCTCTACTTCTCTGACGGTCTTCCCTGTCTCACCCTGCTCTCCAAAGTTCCTTCAAAGAGCACCCCAAGCCCAGTCTCCCTCTACGGAGAGGGAGCAGACAGTGACTGCCTTTGGGAAGTGGGGTGCAAGAACTGATGGTTCAGCCCAGAATGTCACAAGGCATGGCCATGTGTCCTAAGACAATCTGCAGGAGAGATTTACATTCTAACCAAGCTCAAAAGATTTATAGCCACAGAAGCTGACCAACATTAGGTTTGGGCCAGGCACATTTATGTTCTCCCAACAAAGGAGCCCTCAGGCCCTTGGCTGCCTGGAAATCCTTGTGGATTTTCTTCAGGCAGATTTTTGCTCCACTTGAATGACAAGTCTTTCTGTTTCTTGTCTTCAGATTTCCCAAACAACCTTTACTGTGTCCCATTTGCAGGAAATGACCCAGCCTCCAGCTTCACAGAAAACACTGATGCTGTATAACCAAAGAATGACAAGTACAGAAGACAGAAGGTGGCACAAGACAGCACCTTTCCTCTGCCTGGCATCCCCTGTCAATGCCCACCACCATCTCCTTGAGAGGCAGATGAAAACCCCCTCCTCCCTCTTCCGTGAGGCCCTAAGGTCTTAACTCCTGTGCCTGAGCCCCAGGCTGCCCCTAGCCTTCCCCTGTGTCCATCTATGTCTCCGCTCCTTGTCTTCACTGGGTTCTCCTTGAGAAAAAAAGAGAACAGGTCAAAACGGCAATGAAGGATAGAGTTGGCCTTTCTCTTCAGAGGATCAAGAGAAAGACCTATCAGGTTCAGCCTCAAACTGCAAGTACCAGGACCCTATTAGCATGTCATAAACTAAAATCCTTTCCAGTTGGCTACCCTACCTCACCAAGACTATGTCTATTACATAGCCTGGCTAAGACCCCAGAAGAGAGACGGCCATGCTCTAAGCTCCAGAAACGCTGGGTGGCCAGGACCACAAGGAAACAAACATTTCTCTTGCTCACAGGCTTTGCCCTCCCTATCACGTCCTCCTGAGAAGCAATTTAGACCAGCTGGAAGTTAATGATTGCTTTTGCCAGCCATAGGAAAACACTCTTCACACATTTCTTCTCCAGAAATATCGTTTTGTTCAGCGTCTTCCTGACAGTACGGATCACATGCGATAACTCAGAAGATGTTATAGAATTCAGAGATTCCTTTGGTGGAAACATATTGCGTCTCTGGTTCCTGTGTAACCTGCTAGGACACAGAGGCAACTTCACGTCGATCTACACACTCATCCAACTCACGGAAAGCACTAGGTTCTGCCCTAGGTTCTGGCGGTGAAGCGTAAAAAGGGAGACGCTGCTGCTCACGGAGGAGAGGAAGTCGATAAACAAGGAAGCAGAGCATCGCTCATGGTAATGCATGCTTACGTTACACCAGCGGGCAGAATTACATGTCCAGGCACTGCCAGGCTCCCCAGCAGGATG
Source organism: Arvicola amphibius (assembly GCF_903992535.2). Taxonomy (NCBI): domain Eukaryota; kingdom Metazoa; phylum Chordata; class Mammalia; order Rodentia; family Cricetidae; genus Arvicola; species Arvicola amphibius. The sequence goes on from NC_052064.1 coordinate 28,348,788, forward strand.
AGCAGTGACCGAGGAAACATCGCAGACAACTGAGGTAAATTGCTGGTGCAGGATGCATTTGCATTTCTGCTTGCAAAACGGCTGTCTGGAGAAACCTTCGGGGCCCATGGCTCGCCAAACAAATGGTGTTTCTTAAGAGAATTCTATACTGAACACAAGGGATGTCTCACACACTACCTAAGGTTTATATTCTTTGTTGGTGCAGGCTATTACAGTGTGGGCCAGCCTCAAGCTCCCAATCCTCTTGCCCCAGCCTCCCCAGTGCTGAATTCCAAGAATACAACACCACTCTTGACCGTTAACCTGAGTCATCAATATCCAATACACATGAAGTTTCATTCCCACGGAACCAGTCTCCAACCGGTAAAGCAGGCACATCTCCTAAACAAAATGATGCAGAAGAAGTCTCCAGCCAACACAGCAGACACCTTCCACAGACAGCCCAGTCTCGCGAGGCTGGGCACGGTCACACATACCTACAATCCTTGGGACGGGAAGGAAGACAATCAGGAGTTTGATGCCATCCTCAGCTACACACCGATTTCCAGACCAGTCTGCCGTACACGCAATCCCTTCTCACCAAATAGAAATGGAAGAGGGAGAGAGGGAGGGATGGAGGGAGGGGAGGAGGGAGGGAATCCAAAGTGACTCAGGAGCCAAGAAGATGGTATCTCCACGTTTTATTATGAGACTTTAAAATGATTTTTTGACTTATAACTTATGGCGGCAAAACTTGCATAACTCCATGATTTATGCTCCTTATTTCATGATCTCATCTGTGTCTTCAGAGTCCTGGAAAGTTGACAAATGACTCCATGACCTATTTAAACTCTGAAAAAAAAATATTTGCTAACTATAGAATTTTTGAAGTGCCCAGAGCTAACACAAAGTACATGAGTGGCAGTTGAACAAAGAGAATTTCCTCCACCTCTTCAAAATATGTGTCCTGCCTTTCAGAATCTGGGCCCTACCTAATAGGGAGGCAAAAACTGAGACTGCTGTTGTACATCAATACCTTTTTATTTCTGGTACTAATTCTGCTTTAGTGTCAATCAAATGTATGCCCCAGCATGCAATGGGACTAGGGCCACTTTGATCCACAGATAATAGGTTATCACTGGAAAAATCTTACCCAGGAAAAACAATGAGCTATAGGCTCATTGAAGCACACAAAATTGTTGACTTGGAAGTGACTCTTAATGCCTTTGCACAGCACAGAAATAAATCCCCACCCTAAAAATAAAGCCAAGAGACCAGAAAACCCTTGTTTTAGACGACAGAGCCATGACCAATAAGGTAAAGCGGACCTGACTGCAAGCTGCACACAGCACCGGTCCTCTCTCAGAGGGTCCCCCGTTGCTAGGTGTCTTTGCTAGGCTAGTCTTGCAGATTCCACGAAGTTTCCCTTGCACTGAAAAGCCCCACTATTCCAGTCATTTCTCCCAGTTTTACACACACACACACACACACACACACACTTTATGCCTTCTCTTCACAACCACACCCACAGCCAGTCATCCATGAAATCTATTCTCTTTCCCCTTCCCAGGGAAATCCTAGTGTCCCCGACCCCTTCATCCCTCCTTGGTACTTAGCCTCTCTGGCTCTGTGGACTGTAGCATGGTTATGTTTTTCTTTACAGCTAATATCCACTTATGAGTGAGAATATACCAAGTTTGTCTTTCTCGGTCTGGGTGACCTCACTCAGGATGATTTTTCAAGTTCTACCCATTTGCATGCAAATTTCATGATGCCATTGTTTTTAACAGCTGAATGAATGGACCACATTTTCTTTATCCATTCTTCGGTTGAGGGACATATAGATTGTTTCCACTTTCTGGCTATTATGAATAAAGCTGCTATGAATATAGTTGAGCAAGTGTCCTTGGGATAAGATGGAGCATCCTTTGGGTATGTGCCCAGGAGTGACAGAACTGGGTCTTGAGGTAAATATATTCCCAGGTTTTTGAGAACCATCATATATATACATTATATGTGTGTGTGATATCAATATGATATGTGATATCACACACACACATATATATGTATATATATGTATATATATGTATATATATATATATATATATATATAGAGAGAGAGAGAGAGAGAGAGAGAGAGAGAGAGAGAGAGAGAGGAAGATCCCCAAAGTGGCTGTACAAATTTGCACACCCACCACCCACCAGCAGCGGAAGAGTGTTCCCCTTGCTCCACATCCTCTCCAGCACAAGCTGTCACTTGTATCCTTGCTCTCAGCCATTCTGACAGGTTTAGATGGAATCTCGTCTAAGGGCACCGATCTCACTGATGAGGGTTCTACTCTCTGATCTGATGACCTCAAAACCCCCACCTAACAGTGTCATACTTCTCAGGGTATGACTTTGGGGAGTAGAATTAATATTAAAACATATTGCTGGATAAAAGATGAAAGTTGCACATAGACGTTTGAACTGGGGGGGGGGGGGGCTGGAGAGATGGCTCAGCGGTTAAGAGCATTGACTGCTCTTCCAAAGGACCTGGGTTCAATTCCCAGTGCCTACATGGCGACTCACAACTGTCTGTAACACCAAGATCTGACACCTTCATACAGATATACATGCAGGCAAAACACCAATGTACATAAATAAAAATTAAAATTAAAAAATGAAATTTGATCTATAGTGTGCATACACCTAGACCAATGGAGAAAGAAAGGATTGCTCAATGAAATGGGCAGAAATTATGATTAAGTAGTTGGAAAGAAAATTCTTGGCCTTCATAAAAAATAAACTCCAATGGGACTAAAGAGATTTTGTTATTATTGTTGGTTTGTGCGTTTTATTTCGTTCTGTGTTTATATGTGTTCATTTTTGCTATTCCTTGTTATTGTTGCTTGCTTCTTTATTTCTCTTCCTTTTGTTGAGACAAGGAGATGATGTCTTTTGGTGATAGCCGAAGCTGGCCCGGAACTCTCTAGCCTCTTGCCTCAGCCTCCCAAGTTAAATACTTCTTAAAAGAAAAGAAAACCCAACATACAATCTATTTTCACCATTCTGCTTAAATCCTATTAGTGGTTTCTCGTTGCTTTTACAACACAAGATTGAAGTCCATGTATGATCTACATAATCCTACATGCTCTGATGACTTTCCAAATTCTTCAGCCACAATTGAGACGTGATCCCATTTTCACCTTGGTCCTTGGGCTTCAGTCAAATGGCCTGAGGCAGAAACTTAGATGCCCCTCCTCTATTACCTGACCACCTGGAGTTAGCTACAATCTTCCTCCAAGGCCATAACTAAGTAAAGCCTCTTGGGCCTCCCCAAACAGATCAGTTACCTTCAGTAGTCATTTCTTGTATCATTTACCTCTCGAAGATGTTCTGAAGGGAACATCTATTTGTGCTAATGTAAAACAAATTACAGGCTATTGCTTCTTTTCATCTTAACTGAGGTGAAACCAACAGATAAAAATTACACATACATGATATATACATGCTATACTGACACGCGTATATAGGATGGAATGCTTATTATAATCAAGCTAATAGCACTCCCATCCCCTCACATACATGCCTCTCTTTGTAGTCGGGATCTAAGAGAGTAAGCTTTACTCTCTTAGAAATGTCTGAGATAGCCAGGTATGGTGGTAAACACCTGTAATACCAGCACTGAGGGTCTGAGGTAGAAGCAACCTGAGGTTCAAGGTCATCTTCAATTATATAGGGAGCCTGAAACCAGTTCAGATAAGAAACCCTCTCTCAGAAAACCATTAGAAAAAAAAAGGGAAGTTTGCTGTGCAACTCCCCCCCGCCCACTCATCTGCGCTCTATGCGCTAGAACCCAGTTCACGAGCTTCAGACAAGGGGCTGGAGGTTGAGGAAACACACGCAGAGACAGACAGACACACGGACCTCCAATCACTGGGACAAAGCCCTTCTTTAATAGCACCATGGAGGCTTAAATACCCAGCAGTCAATGGCCAACAGGTGAAAATCCCATCCTCTGATCCGCTAGGCAAAGCACAGCTTTTAGCAACTTCAATTAGAAGGCTCTAGACAGGGAAGAGCAGCTGAAGGCCAGGACTCAATTGGTCCCAACAGAAGTTATGAACATATGAAGTGTAACAAGGCAAACATAATAGCAGAGAATTATAATCCAAGCCCTCACAAGGCTGAGCCGGGAGGAGCGCAGCAAGTTCAAGGCCAGCCTGGGTTACATCCTGAGCTCAAGATTGGTATGGGCCGCACAGTGAGACCCTGTCTCAACAACAACAACAAAACAAATTCAGATACATTGTACATTATTAAATAAAGTCACTGTGCTCTATATTAAGTCTTTGGGACTCTTAAACTTATGACTAGAAATTGATCCGCTGGACCTCATTTCAACTCTCCTGTCAGTTAGATCAGGCAGTATTTTTCTTTCTGTGCTGGTTTATTTTACAATGTCCTCACTTAGATAAACTGTCTAATAGACAGTCCTTTTGGTCTCAGAATTGACAAGCACCACCATTGAAGAACTTCATGAGGGTCTTTCCATTTAAAGTTTGTGACTAAGAAATGGAACCAAAATAGGTTATATAATCCTAAAGCAGAGACAGCCATATTAACCATAGCACACATACAAAAAAGTGTAAAGGAAAACAAAAAAAACAAAAAAAAATCTGACTAGGGAACAATGAATATCTAATTTCTATTGAGAAACTTAGATTGAAAACTAAAGAAAACATTTTTTGTATCCCTTATTGTGAGTTGGTAGCCGCAAAAAAATAAAAACTTTTCACAAATCAATACCCTCTCCAAGATGTGGAAAGCTGTGGACGGCAGGCATAAAATGATACAATTTCTAAATATGAAAAAAATTCAAATCATTAGAAAATAAAGAAGATTCTCACAGAAAGCTACAATACCACAATAAACTGCGTGTCTACATCAGCAAGGTATTTGTGTCTCCTGAAGCACTCTTATGTAAGGTATGGTCATCATGCAAGTCTTATTCGAGTCAACCACACTGCTGAGATTTCATGGGTACATTGTCTTGTCGAGTCTAGAAGACATTATCTCAAAGCAGGTGCCTTGATCCTCTTACTGTTGTAATCTTTCCACCCACTCTTCCAGAGGGAAATGTCACAGACCCCATCCAGAGATGAAGAACAATGGGCAGTTAATGGATGTCGATATAGGGAGAAACAGTTTACTCCAGGGACAAGACCTCCTCATAGATGATCTGATCCCAAGTGGCAACCCCAAACACAAGTGCAGATAAGCAACACTAGCAGGGTTCAGTAGGGTGTGTGCATGCACACGTGTACATGCATGCATGTGTACAGAAATAATAATTATAGAAGAGGTCATGAAGCCGGGCAATGGTGGCGCACGCCCTTAATTCCAATGCTCCGGAGGCAGAGGCAGATGGATCTCTGTGCGTTCGAGGCCAGCCTGGTCTACAAGGGTGAGTTTCAGGACAGCCAGGGCAGTTACACAGAGAAATCCTGTCTCAAAAAACCAAGCCAAACAAACAAAAAAGAAGAAGAGGAAGAGGAGGAGAAGTCATGAATCCAAAATGGAGTGGGGGAGGAGGAAGGAGCTGAATGGGGAGTGTGGAAGAGGGAGAAGTGGGAGTGGCAAAAAGGAAAGTTCTACTAGCGTATGAAATTCTCAAACATATTCAAATTTATTTTGTAAGAGTCATAGATGCCAAAGAAAATGACGGATGTGACAATGTCAGCCTCCAGTTAAGACCCTTCACAGTCCATGACCTCCCTCCTCACACGCCAGCCCTCCCAACGTCCACGAACATTAGAAAACACGCCAGAGATGGTATATTCCGGAACCAACATTCCTACAGATAGTCTAAGAGTAAGCAAACACCTGAACTTTACACAGGAGGTGGGGGTGGCTGGCAACTCCCACCTCAGAAGCAAGACACTTTACCCACAAGGCCACTGGATTCCTGTCGCTGAAAAAACTCGGAAACAAAAAATCTAATTGCATTTTCCCTATGTGTGTTATTTACAAAAGCTGATTTTACTGATGATGCTGAAGACAGAAACTGGAAATACAGAGGCAGGATGGATGAGGCGCCGCAATTGGGTCTTTCTGTTAAGACTTGGGAAAGATGATTAATAAATGAGCACCCAGGAGTTACACTGTATCCCCAGGCAGTGTGGAGTGGGCACACCCAGGATTTACACTGTATCCCCAGGCAGAGTGGAGTGGGCACACCCAGGACTTACACTGTATCCCCAGGGGGCGTGGAGTGGGCACACCCAGGATTTACACTGTATCCCCAGGCAGTGTGGAGTGGGAACACCCAGAACTGTAACCACAGGCAGTGTGGAGTGGGCACACCCAGGATTTACACTGTATCCCTAGGTAGAGTGGAGAGAGCACACCCAGTTTTAGCTATTACAAACAATGCTGCTATGAACATAGTTGAGCACATATCCTTGTGATATGATTGAGCATCCTTTGGGTATATACCCAAAAAGGGTATTGCTGGGTCTTAAGATAGATTGTTTCCCAATTTTCTGAGAAATTGCCTCTGATTTTCAAAGTGGCTGTACAAGTTTACACTCCCACCAGCAATGAAGGAATGTTCCCTTTACCCCACATCCTCTCCAGCATAAGCTGTCATCAGTGTTTTTGATCTTGGCCATTCTGACCAAGATGGAATCTCAGAGCTGTTTTGATTTGCAGTTCTCTGATGACTAAGGATATTGAGAATTTCCTTAAGTTTCTCTCAGCTATTTTAGATTTATCTGTTGAGAATTCTCTATTTAGGTCTATACCCCATTTTTAATTGGATTATTTGTTCATTTAATTTCATTTATTTATTGTTTCAAATAGTTTCATTATTTGTTCATTTTCTTGAGTTCTTTGTATATTTTGGAGATCAGCCCTCTGTCCAATGTGAGGTTGGTGAAGATTTGTTTCTATTCTGTAGACTGCCATTTTGTTTTGTTGACCATGTCCTTTGCTTTATAGAAGCTTCTCAGTTTTAGAAGTTCTTGTTTATTAACTGTTGCTCTCTCAGTGTCTGAGCTACTGGGGTTATATTTAGGAAGTGGTCTCCTATGCCAATGCATTCAAGTGTATTTCCCACTTTCTCTTCTATGAGGTTCAATGTGGTTGGTTTTATGTTGAGATCTTTAATCCATCTGGACTTGAGTTTTGTGCATGGCAATAGGCATGGATCTATTTTCATTCTTCTACATATTGATATTCAGTTATGCCAGAAACACTTGTTGAATATGCTTTATTTTTTCCATTTTATATTTTTTGCTTCTTTGTAAAAAAATCAGGTGTTCATAGGTGTGTGGATTAATAGCTGAATCTTCTATTCAATTCCATTGGTCTGTTTTTATGTCAATACTTAACTGTTTGCAGTACTGCAGCTCTGTAGTGGAGTTTGAAGTCAGGGATGGTGATGACTCCACAAGTTCCTTTATTGTACAGGATGTTTTGGCTATCCTGAGTTTTTTGCTTTTTCGTATGAAGCTGCGTATTGTTCTTTCGAGGTCTATGAGGAATTTAGCTGGGATTTTGATGGGCAATGCATTGAATCTGTAGATTGCTTTTAGAAAGCTTGTCATTTTTACTATGTTAATTCTATCTACCCAAAAGCATGGGAGATCTTTCCGTATTCTGGTGTCTTCTTCAATTTCTTTCTTCAAAGATTTAAAATTCTTGTCATACAGGTCTTCTGCTTGCTTGGTTAGAGTTACTCCAAGATATTTTATGTTATTTGTGGCTATTGTGAAGGTGATGTTCCTCTGATTTCTTTCTCAGCCCATTTATCATCTGTATAAAGGAGAGCTACACATATTTTGTTGTTGTTAATCTTATATCCTGCTACAATATTAAAGTATTTATGAGCTGTAGGAGTTCCTTGGTAGAATTTTTGGGATCACTTATGTAAACTATCATACCTTTGGAAGTTGAACTTCCGATTTGTATCCCCTTGATCTTCTTGCTCTAGCTAGAACCTCAAGTACCTTACTGATTAGATTTGGAGAGAGTGGACAGCTTTGTCTTGTTGCTGATATCAGTAGGATCACTTTGAGTTTCTATTAGTTTGATGTTGGCTGTTGGCTTTCTGTATATTGCCTTTATTATTTTTAGGTATGTTCCTTGTGTTCCTGGTTTCTCCAAAACCTTTATCATGAAGAGGGTGTTGCGTTTCGTCAAAGGCTTTTTCAACATCTAATGAGATGATCGTGTGGTTTTTTTTTTTTCAGTTTGTTTATATGGTGCATTACATTGACAGATTTTTTTATGTTGAAGCATCCTGGCATCTCTCTGGGATGAAGCCTACTTGGTCGTGGTGGATGAATTTTTTGATGTGTTCTTGGATTCAGTTTGCCAGTATTTTATTGAGTATTTTTACGTCAATATTTATGAGTGATATTGGTCTGTAATTCTCTTTCTTAGTAATGTCTTTGTTAGGTTTGGGTATCATGGTAATTATAGCATCATAAAAAGAGTTTGGTTATGTTCCTTCTGTTTTTAATGTGTGGAACAATTTGAGGAATATTGAATAGATCTTCTTTGAAAATCTATCATACAATATATCTTGATCTCGGTTTCCCTCCCTCTACAGGAGGAAGCTTCTGTGATGGGTAATGCACTGATCTATGAGTATAGCAGAATATCATTAGGATTCATTTTATCACTACTTATTTTTAAAGGACCGGTAGTATTCACTTTTATCCAAGATCTCTGAGCCTCCAGTCCTTGGTCACCCAAGCAGTGTCAGCTATGGGTTCCATCTCACGAAACATCCCTTAAGTCAAATCAGACATTGGCTGGATAGTTTGATGTCAACTCGAAATACGCGGGAGTTACCTGAAAGGAGGGAACCTCAATTGAGAAGATGTCTCCATCAGATCCAGCTACAGGCCATTTTCTTAATTAGTGATTGATGGGCAAGGGCCCAGCCCATTGTGGGTGGGGCCACCCTGGGCAGGTGGTCCTGGGTTCTATAAGAAAGCAGGCTGAAGGAGCTACGAGGAGTGAAGCAGGAAGCAGCGCCCTCCCTGGCCTCCAGGCTCCTCTCCTGCTTGATTTTCTCCCCCCACTGATTTTGGTGATGGACTAGTCTATGGAATTGTGGGTGAAACAAACCCTCTCCTCACCAGAGCAATTGTAACCCTAACTAAAGCAGCTGGTTACCCCCACAAGCTCTGTGCCACCATTTCCCTAGCATATTTTGCAGGCAAGACTGGTTGTACGTCGAAATTTGTGGCTGGGTTGGTGATTGCATTTCTCTTTTGGTAGCCTGCAGAATACCTTCCCATACCAAAGACACTGGAATACAGGGGGTGAAGGTTCTGTGTAAGTATCAGCTCAACTTCTCCATATTCAGCGAGCTGTGTGGGTGTTTTCTTAGGAATGGAACTCTACTGACAGTTTGTGAAGAGCAGCCTGTTACCTTGGCTGGTTTTTTTAGGGATTTCAATGGGACACCTTTGGCCAAAACTTAACTGGATGCAAGCCAGTCACAGGACTGAAAGATTGGCTTGATGACAGGAGATAACCAGCTGGGACTCCATCTCTCTCACTATTTGAAGAAACACTAGGATTTTATTGCAGTCACAGAAGTTGACTTCTAAAAGCAAGGACTTTTCAACAACTACAGGAGTTATATATGGGAGCTAATTTGAAAGGGTATTGATACTCAAATTTGACACGTTTGATTATAAACTTCACGAATCCATATTAAGACAGGAGGGAGGTCATGAGGAAACCTTGCAGAATGCCATCTATTGGATGGAAAATGACTGAAAACATTAGAAAATAACCTCTGGCAAGTCGTACTTTGGTGGGCCTGGGCAGGAACCACCCAGGAAAGCCGAAAGTACCTAGGAAAGATGAAACAGAGCAGGAGACTCACGAGCGAGCCCTCCAGCTCCCTTCCGCAAACCGGGGAAGGACAAATGGGCATCTTTGTGATGAACTTCAGCGTTGCTACTCAAGCTTGCGATCCCGCTGCATGGCCACTTTCTCGTGGCACGCAGCACACGTTATTACCTCCACTGCCTTCCTGCCAAAACCCAGGAAATGCAGACACACCTAAAATATTTCACAACTGCTCTAAACTCATCTCGCAGATCATCGTAAAGCAAAATACCCTAGAAAACCAAAAGGGAACAACAAAGAGAAAGAGGAGGGGTCAGAGGGAAGGTGGTTGGGGTGGAATATTCCAGTGTGCATTAGAGGCTTGCGTGAAATGTCCTTGGGTAACGTAACACCTCGTACATTAACTATTTACAACAAAAATTAAAATTAATTAAATCAAAAGCAAAATAAGAATATTTTAGAAGACAGTAAGAGAGAAGATAATAAATTCAATGCACAACCTTTGAATCTAAACTATGTTAAAGTCAATCTAATATAGAATATATATATATATATATATGATGACATTATAAAAGTATGATTAATTGGATTAAGGCCCAACAACAGTAATAATAATATTGGGAATGGTGGGATAATAATTTTGTTCTTGGAAAATGTAAAAGTATTTGAAGTAATGTTTCAGAATACGTCCAATTTATGCTTTAAATGTTCAGAAACTATACCTACATAGAGAAAGAATTAGTGATAAGTTACTGAAGCCTGGTTGGTCTACAAGAGGATAAGTTCAGGGAAGAGAAAAGGTTTTAATTGAAAACACTCATAATATTTTTGCTTATTTCTTCTTAGCCTTATTTTTTCTGTAAATATTTGTATTCTAGGGGACACAGGGAGGATGAGATGGTTCAATGGGCAGAAAAGCACTTGTTGCACACATGGTGAAGGAAAAAAAATGACTCACTTGACTGTCCTATGACCTCCACAAGTGCCCACAGACAAACAGATGGACACACACGTACACGCACATGCATGTGAACACACACACACCCCCTAAACAAACACATGTAAATTTTTCATTAAAAATAATTAAATACACAAATTTCTATTTGTGGTTTTTAATTCTTATACCCTGCCAGTTCTGGATCTGGTTTAACTTCTCCTTGGAGCTTGGTAGCAATTATGGGAAGTTCTACACTGTGCATTCAGGGGTCCATATGTATTCAGACCATAATAAAATACCTTTAAACATGAAATTGGACATCACTAAAGGCTTGCTGTGCACCGAAGGCTAGGTGGTATGGTCTTGCCTTGTCCAGACATTTCCAGGACACAGTAGGTGGTCATTTCTGGGTTTGTGCCTTGAATTTTCTCCCTAATTCAAAGCTGACTTTGGATGACTATTGTCACCACCCACCAAATCCACAATAAAGTCCAACCGGATGAAAAGGCTACTGGCTGGAGCCACCCTGACTCTGTCTCTCCAAGTTTCAAGATGGCCTCATGGCAACCCACAAAGACAGCCAGGAGTCATTCCGGAGGTCAAGGGGGGAAGTACCAGAAGCTTGCAGGTTGGTAAGAACTCAGTCTAAATTCGGGAAATTCAATCTAAAGTTGCTGATGACAAAGCAGATGGTGCACAGATTCTCTTTCAGCATTTTGTCCAAAAAAAAAAAAAAAAAAAAAATTGCAAACCAAGGAAAGATTCTTATGTAACAAGTGAAGCTTTAGAGACGCTAAATTTAGAAAACAAAATTTCTAACTTCACAAGTTTAAATTAATATGTTCTTTTCCTTTAACTTTTGTTACATATTTGTTTTGTAAGTATGTACATATGTGTGTGTGCCTGGGGCGGGGAGGGGGGACGTTCACACACACCATGATATGCCTGTCAAGGTCATAAGACAACTCGGGGAAATCAGCTCTCTCCTTCCGCCTGTGGACCCCTGAGATCAAACTCAGATTCCCAGCCAGGCTTGGCTGCAGGCAACCTTTACTTGCTGAGTGTGCTGGTTTGAATAAGATCTCTCCCATATTCTTGGGGACTTGAACTCTTGATCCCTAGTTGATGACGCTCTGTGGGGAAGCTTAGAAGGTACAAGTACTCTCTTATTTTGATCCTTCCTTGATTTGCTAAATCTTTTAGACAAAGTGTAGTAACACAGGGTGACGCTGATGGCAGCTACCAGCCTCATAAGTAGGACTTCACGGGGAACTTGGCGGGCAGCGATAGCACAAGCCTTCTGGACTCTTTCTCTTCAAACTCCACATTTTAATGCCTGGCGGTGGTGGCGCACACCCTTAATCCCAGCACTCGGGAGGCAGAGGCAGGCAGATCTCTGAGTTCAAGGCCAGCCTGGTCTACAAGAGCTAGTTCCAGGACAGGCTCTAAAAACTACAAGGAAACCCTGTCTCGAAAAACCAAAAAAAAAAAAAAAAAAAAAAAAAAAAAACCTCCACATTTTAGATGTCTTTCTGCCCCAGTTTCTCTTTTTTCATTGTAGATCTGCAAGAGAGTCATTAATAATAAACACATCCCAGAGTCAATGTTAATGCTACCTTGAAATTGCCTCCACCAAAGAAATTAATACACTGCTTTTTAAGGTAGCCGCAGTTAACTCTTAGTACACAGCAGAAAGCAATGAGAGTCTTTGCCAAAGAATCACAGGAATGGGCTCAAGCCCAGCTGCTGCTAAGGTTCTTGCTTCCCTACAGAACCTCTATGATGGGCATCGAGGGTCTGTTTTGCCTTTTGCTGTCTTCCAGGCTCTCAGGACGGCCTTCTAAGCCCTGCTTACAGAATTCAACTGTGTTTCTAGTCCGAAGTTCCCAAATTGTCCAAATTCTTCCAAAATCCAACACAGTCAGACACTTGACAGCTGTGACAGTTTGAATGTAACCGGCCACCACAAGCTCATGAGGTGTGGCATTATTGAGAGGTGTGGCTTTGCTGGAAGAAGGGTATCACGGTGGGGACAGGCTTTGAAGTCTCTTTTGCTCAAGCTTCCCTCGGTATGACACTGAGTCAACCTTCTTGTTGCCCGCAAGATGGACTGTCGGCTATTCCTCCAGCACTATACCTGCCTGCATGCTGCCATGTTCCCTGCCATGATGATAATGGACTGAACCTCTGAAACTGAAAGCCACACTTCAATGTTTTTCCTTCAAAGGGACTTTGGGAGCTCATCCCAGTGCTCCACTGCGGGTCTCTGCCTCTGTTTCCATCAGTTGCTGGATGGTGATATTTAAGATATTCATCAATCTGACTACAGGGCAAAGTCAATATGGGCATCCTTTCCTTTATTGCTTAGGGTCTTAGCTAGGGTCATCCTTGTGGATTCCTGGGAATTTCTCTAGTGCAGGGTTTCTTGCTAGCCTCATAATGGTTCCCTCAAAAAAAAAATATCTCTTTCCTTGCTCTCATCTCTGTCCTTCCTCCATCTCATTTGTCCCGTTCCCTCAAGTTCTTCTCCCTTCTCCTCTTCTCCCCTCTTCTTCCTCTTCCATTGAAGAGTGGGAGGAATGAGAATATGAGCAAAGAAGTCAAGACCATGTTGGGGACACCCACTAAAACAGTTTACCGGAGCTAATGGGAGCTCACCAACTCCAGCAGGACAGGGAAGGAACAAGCATAGGACCAAACTAGACCCTCTGAATGTGGGTGACAGTTGCATGGCTGGGGCAGACTTCCAGGCCACTGGCAGTGGCCTCAGAATTTATCCGTACTGTTTGTACTGGCTTATTGGGAACCCATTCTCTTTAGATCTATGCTCAGCCTAGATGTAGTAGGGAATGCCTTGGACCCTCCCCAAAGCAATGTGCCTTTCATTCTCTGAGGAGTGGATGGGGGGGTGGTGAGGATCGAGGGTAAGGTGAAGGGAATGGGAGGAGGGGAGGGAGTGGGAACTGCGATTGGTATGTAAAATGAAAAAAGATACTTTGTTTTCTTTTTAAAAATAAAATAAAGTATATCAAAAAATTTAAAAGACTAAAAAAATGTTTTTCCTTTATAAGGGCTGCTGTGGTCATGGTGTCTCTTCACAGCAATAGAAACCCTAACCAAGACAACAGCAATACCTAACCCTGGTACCAGTTTCTGTCTTAGTTAGGATTCCGTTGCTGAGATAAAGCACCAAGCCAAGGCAGCTTACAGAAGAGTTTATTTGGGGCTTCCAGTTCCGGAGGGATAAGAGTCCATGGCCATCACGGTGAGGACGTGTGGCTGCAGCAGGCAGCCATGGCGGCAGAAACAGCTGAGACCTCACATCCTGGAAGTCAGACAGCAAATGAGAGATGAACTAGGGATAGTGGGATGCTTTTAAAACTCAAAGCCCACGTAAACGACTTCCTCCAGCAAAACCATACTTTCTAAGCTTGTCCAAGCAGAGTTCCCAACTGGGGAACAAGTTTTCAAATGCTCAAGAATATGGGGGACGTCTCATTCAATTCAACACACCTGACCTGCCACACTGTCCCTTATCCCGTGTTCTTCTCATAGAGAATGGGATTAACAAACAAATAGATTTAAAGGTAATTTTGTACATTTAAAAATAATGTTTGTCTGTTTTATTGTGTGTGCGTGTGTGTGTGTGTAAAAGAAAGAGAAAGCAAGAAAGAGAGAGAACAAGAGATAGCTGTGTGTATGCACACACATACGTCATTGCATGTGTATGAAAATCAGAGAACAGCTTTCTGAAGTTGGTTCTCTCCTTCCCCCTTCACATGGTTCTAGGAATTGAACTCGGGCCATCAGGCCTGTTCCGCAAGGGCTTTACCTACTGAACCATCCCACAAGCTCATCTTGAATTTTCTTAAAAGTTGCCTTTCCAATGGATGCAGGATCTGCATTAACCATCCTAACATAGAGTTTCCACAAAACTGTTGAAAATCCATGAACCCAAGTCACTTTCCATCTTTATCTCTAAACAAAGCGCTAGCTTCCTTTATAGACAGCAGTGAGCTGGGCATGACGGTGCATGTCTGCAGCCTCAGCATGCAGCAGCTAAGGCAGAAAGAACAGCTCAAGATTAACTTTAGCCACACGGGAAATTTCAGGCCAGCATAGGCTAGAAAGAGAGAGTGACCCAGTCTCAGGAAAAGAAATATGTAATGAATGATCTTTAACAACTGGGAGGCTAAGATTACTAAGGAAACAAAACCCAAAATACAGTTGGCCCTCTATTCAAAGTAATAGTATGGTTCAAGAATATTTTGCTATTGATTTAAGCATTGGATCTTGCTGTGGGCAGCTCAGCTAGTCATAATACGAGGCTCCTTTCCCTACTGTGAGGGTTGAGAAGTTTGAAATATTAGCACATCCTCTCCTGTTCTGTGTATGGTGGAACTTCTGTTTCATTTTAAGTTTGAAAGGGGGGTTTCTAATGTATACCCATCAGGCAAACACCAAGGAGCAACCTTAGGTTCACAAGGGCATCTTAGAATTCTCGGTTCTGCAGTAAATCCGTATGCTAAGAACAGCCTGCCAAGTAAAGGAATTGCTTTCAGCGATGACCCATTTAAAAGAGAAAAAAAAAAAAACTAACTAAAAAATTTTTTGCAAGTGAAATTAAATTACTCTAATGGACTACTTACCCCAAAACCTACTTATGTTTTCTCTACATTAAAAACCATTCTAAGAAACAGTGTGAAAGGTTGTTCCATTAATAACACTGCTTGGCAAACCTACATGTTATCATCCTATAATATTCATAGTCTCCATTATTTAATTCAGCATCTTTTTTACTGCTTAAAACAGTCTAATTTTCCTGAAGTAAAATAAGAATTCATAATAAGTTCAATAAATATTAAAAGCAAGAAAGAGAAGTCACCCATGTTCCTGGAAACAATCCCAATTAAACTCACTGGATTATCATAAAAATAAAAAGTGATCCTTACCATTAGAAAAATAACTTCATAATTAAGAGACTACACTGATCAAGGCTACCGTCCTTGGTAAAAGCTATAAGTAACTTCTATGTACCCTTTTCCTTCACCCTCAAGACACCATTCTGAAACAGATGTAGTTACCATGACATTTTAAAGGGGAAGAAACTAAGGTCCTGAGATGCTGCATCACTGTGACAGAATGCAAGACCTTAGAGTCTCACCCCAAATCAAATCTCTCCTTTTCTAGTTACTAAGTTTTCGCTGGGCCCACATCTGGCAGCAGGCAGACACGTGTGCCAGCTCTCATTCCGTCTAGAGGCGTCATCAGACTGAGGCTCATGAGAAAGGCACATGTGTGCAGTATGGAGGGGAGGCAGCTTCCACTGCACGGGTGACATCATCACAGCCAGGGGAGGGGCAGAGCAACAGAAGACCTCAGCGGTGCTCCACGGGACTATCCACCCCATCCACCTCTCCACCCTGGCCTAAAGAAACATAAGTGCTCGAGAGAGACAGAACCATTAAGCTTCCCTCCATATTGGGTTTCTCTGCCGTCCGTCACAGTACCTTAGCTCACCCCAGCCATCACAGGAACTGGTACCAGAAGTGGGGTGAACTCACATGTGTATGAAGTACAAGTCACTGGCTCAACTGCTAGCTTCCTGCTAACAGATGCTGCTAACTAGAAGGGATCACAAAATAGACCCTTGTTTGTCAGTGAAATAGCTGGCAAATCGGTCTCCTCTCAGCCAGAAAGCGGACAGTACAAAGAAACCTGCAAAGAAAGCACTCAGAAAATTCTGGAAGAAACCTCTGTAATTCTAAGTGTTGAATCAAAATGACCAAACATTGATATGGGTCAGAGACAAACCCTGACCATAACTATGTTCTTGCTTTTATACAATGAAATATCAATAGTAGAATATCTTAGTGGGTATGTTTCTAGATTTATTTTGCTTCTCCCTAAATGAGAATTAAACAAAAATACTAGAAAAGTCCCTTGTTGGAAATTGAGAATAAAATACTTTATGGCTTTAAAGTTGTGATGAAAACTGTTTTCTTTTTCCACCCTAGAGATCAGTACCAGGATTTTGCATACGCGGGGTGCTGAGGGCCAGACAGGAAATGTCCTTCATGGGCTTCCTCAAATGAAGGCACTATCTGGGGGAGTGGTAGGAGGTTTAGAGGTAGGGACTAAGTGAAAGAAGGGATTTAAGGGAGCCTGCCTTTGAAGGTCCCCTGCCACTTCCCATTCCTCACTGCTTCCTGGCCATCTTAAGGTAAGACTCCTCCCTGTCAGATACTCCTGACACCAGGGTGGTCTTCCAAAGCACGTGGGACCGAGTAATCACAGCGTGAACCCTCCGAAACCTCGAGCACAATAATCTTCCAAGTATTCTGGTCAACGCTACCCAAGAGTAGCTAAGAGACGAGGGAGGCACCCCACTACCAAGCTACATTCCTAGGCAAGGTTCTGTTTTAGTCCTACATATCGCAGGCACCCAGAAAATCTATTTTACTTTAATGCCATGCATATCTAAAAATAAAGCACTTGATAGACTGCATGTCAACCATGTTTCCTTTAGAAACACTGGATTGTTTTAATCACAGGTTTTGCATAGTTTGCTAGGTTTGTTCTTTCTTATTATCTTTTTTTTTTCCTTTCCAGATTTAGCTAAGAATCCATTAAAATTTCATCCAAGGTCAAGTTGTATGTGCGTGTCTCTTCAGAACGGGGGGGGGGGACATCAATAGGGCACACATCCCTACAGGAACATTCTCTCTGCTGTGGTAGTTATTTCTGCGCTCGAGTTACATAAGCCAGTAGTGTCTGAAAATTCTAGAGCCACGCTGCCAACCTGTAAACCTAACCATGCCATGTTCCTCACTCCCACCTATCCCAGAATAGAGGCTAGAATTCTGAGTAGAAGTCGATGGAAGAAAACAAAGAGCTTCACAAAGCACTCAGGGGAGGAATCTAAGAAACAGTACAGAAATAAAAGCCGTCACAAATGCCAACTTCCCCATAAATAAACACCAACAATTCTCCAAGAAAACCGTTCGAGTAACTTTCCCCCATCCCTCATGTCACCGGTCCGGTCTCTTCAGCACACACATATGTCCCCCTTGAGAAGCCTGTATTTTATCACAGGCCTATGATGGTAAAGGTTTTTAGGAAGGGAACCAATATCTTTCCTGTCACTAGCCAGACCTTACGTCCCAGCCTGAGACCACTCCAATGACGCCTGGTGCCACAATGTAATTATTACTCCCAATTGTGTCCCAAGCTGTAAGAGAAATTATAATGGACACACTACCTCTTGGTAGCCAGCTGTGTGGCGTGAAGCCGTGAACTTCTTCGGAACTCAGTTTCTTCTGAGTTTCACTGAATGAAACTGTCTATAATTGGTGAGTGTGATGACCCCAGGAGATAACATTGGAAAATGCATGGAAAAGTACCATGTAAACATATCCCACAATAAAAAAAAAAAAAAAAAAAGCCCAGGAAATACTGAAGAGAGCTGGAGAGCGCCTTAGCAGAGCACTTATCTACGGATCCCGAGGCCCTTGGTTAAGTCACAGCCAGAGGAGCTGGGACAATCACCCTTCTACTTGTTTTACATCCCACCAAGATCTTAGTGGATACGAGACAGAAAGTCACGTCGCTGTTCAAAATCCTGGTTTATTAACTCAGAGGAAAAAATGGAGAGAGTGAGGGAGGCTTATAGTCCTTTCCAACACGAGAAATTATTTTACAGAAAAAAAAATCTTAGTTCAGTTTATCAGATTACCATGTTAATTCATGTTGTATCTATCAAACGAGCAGCTCTGAACTCAAAAACTTCTTGAGTTCTGTGAGAACTACAAATGCAGCTTACAAACTTACTTGGGCAGAAAACTAAATGTCCAAAAAAATTTCAAGTGATTTGCCCTCTCTTTAAAGAAGGTGACTTGGAATAATTGCTATTTCTGAATTTTCCTGGAGAAAGGGCATATCTCGCATTCTAGGACAATAATCTGAAGCAACAAGAAGTAGACATCTGTGAGCCCAACTTGCGAGCCTCTCGCCCAGCGTACCCCACAAATCTATGTTACTTCTCTACATGATGTGGGCTCCATGCGTACATCCCGGAAATACAATGACTGCACAGCCACACATTTCATCTCTGCCCATGACTACAGCAGCAACCCCTCCAGCAACACGGTTCCTGACAACCTGCTAATGCATCAATGAAGTTTACGCTAGGAAATGCTGTTAGCTGCTCATGGAAAAGAACACCCTTTAACGTGTACCCTTAGTCTCCTTATTTCATCAAAGTAATACAAAGACAGCACTTTATTTAACCAGGAATTCGAGGTCAGACTGCATTTAGCTCTGGGATTTACTCAGCTGCTAACCCCAACGAACTTTATCACATAAAGTTTAACTGAAAAAAAAAAACCCAGCACAAGTGAGGTAATGTCTAACAGCTGGAAACAACCAGAAAAGGGTGGTTAGTCACGTCTACTGAGAGACGTATTCCTCCACATTAAAACTAGACAAATGCATTTATCAGCCTATTAAAAGAAGTCAAACTGGGCATTTCTGCTCCCATACAAAGCTAAAAAGTCAATCGTGTACTCCAAACTATTCCAAGCGGAGCCTCAAAGGTGTGTGTGCAATCCCCGTGCATACGAAGACTGAAGGTGGAAGCGACCTGTGTCTCAAACTGGACATGTGGACAAACACAATGTCCTGAACACACAGTGGAGCCGTATTCAGTCCTTAAGATGAGGGGCCGGGGCCAGGAATGCAGCTTAGAGGAGAGCACCGGACTTCCACACACAAGGCCAGGTTCAACCTCTTAAATGACAGCTTTAAAAGATGGAGACCGACGACACACGCCACGACACACGCCACGACACACGCCACGACACACGTCACGACACACGCCACGACACACGCCACGACACATGCCACGACACACGGGAACATTGGAAAGGGCTGCGCTAAATGAAAAAAGCTACTCACAAAATGATAAGATACTGTACACCTGCACTTAGATCAACTATACAAACTCATAAACACAGAAAACGGAACTGGGGGGGGGGGGAACACACACACATGCCTGCCATCCTAGAACCTGGGTGGAAGAGGCAGGAGAATCAGGAATTCTAGGTCATTACACAGTGAGCTCCAGGCCAGTGTAGGATATAGGAGACTCTCTCTCGGAAAGGGGAGTAGGGGACAGAGACAGCTCAACCAGGAAAGCACATGTCACGTGAGCATGAGGACCTGAGTCCTAGCCCCAGCACCCATGAAATGAAGCCAGGCATGGGGTGCAGTTTGTTATCTCCCTCCCGAGGGCATAAGGACAAGATGATCCCAGGGGCTCACTAGTTAGCAAGTAAGCTCTAAGCCAATAAGAAATCCTGTGTCAAAAGTCAAGGGTAAGCTCCAAGCCTATAAGAAGTCCTGTCTCAACAGTCAAGGTGAAAACCCCTCCAGACTATAGGCATGCATACATACACACACACACACACACACACACACACACACACACACCAAAAGACAAGAACCAAAGTTACTAAAAACTCAAAGAAGGGAAATTGGTATGCTTTTTAAAGGAAACAGAGTTTCGGTTTGACCAGATACGAAGTCTAGTGACTGGTTCCGCACGATAGGAAACATTTTAATTTTAACTTAGGGCACTGTACTTTTAAAGATGGGCCAGAGAGCCAGGAGTGGTGGCTCACACCTCTAATCTAAGTATCTCAGGGGCAGAAGCAGGCAGATAACTGTGAATTCGAGGCCAGCCTGATCTACACAGCTAGTTCCAGGCCAGCTAGGAGTGAGAGGGGGAAAAAAGATAATGTGGCAATATTTACATTAGGTGTTGCAGTACATTTTGAATGTTTGTGGCTCTATATATGGAAATTCTACTCTCATTGTCCCGTTGCGTTAGCACTGGTAGGTGGGCCTCTTGGAGGTAACTAGATCATAAGGATAAATGATTCATGAATAAAATTATAGGGCTAACTAGTTCCCTTTCAGCCAATCAAAGACACTGCAGGAAGACACCTGCTTGTAACTGAGAACTGATACGCTAACCACCCCAACACCTGGCACCCTAACCTTGGCCTTCCAGGTTCCAGAATGATGAGAAACACATGAGAAACCCAGGCCCACGTGTTCCATCACAACCCACGTTTTCTCCTGAGCACAGAGGCGTGCCCCCACAGTCCCAGCTACTCAGAGAGCTAGGAGGGGCAGGGGCATGTGGAAGGGGCTTCCTGGAGCCTGGGAGTTGGAGAGCAGCCTGAGCAACGTAACATGCTGTCCCCAAACCATCCGCCCACACATGGATGTCTTTGTACATGGAGACCAGTTAGGGCATGGACAAGAAGAGGAGACGGACGTGCAAAACCTGGCGAGAAATAAAATGCCTTGCTTCAAGATCTAGAAAAGAAAAAAAAAATCCAGTCATGGCTACTTTAAAGTTTGGGGTAAGGAAGGATACTTCTGAGATAACCAGTAATGACCTACAGGAGTGTAGACACCTAGAACACCCGTCAAAAGCCTCACCCAAAGCAGCACTCCAAAGCTCTGGAAGCTGACAGCAGGGGGACATTTTATTCAAGAAAAAAAAATGGCTGTGTCTTCGGACAGTGTTTTATGGCTTTTAATGATCTGTCTGTTTCCAGCTTCCAGTCCACAATGTCATGGCACCCTTGGAGCCAAGATGTGACAGCCATGGCAGCTTCGGAGGCCAGCGCTCGGGCAGCTACCTGAGCGAGAAGAGGCTTGCAGCTTCTCAAAGAGACTGGGTATCACTGGGAATCGCCGTTATTTGACCTGGCGGTCATCTGGAAAAGACCTACTCTCAAGACTCGTCTTTATTAAATGGGCCGCGATGCCCACTCCGTGGGAAAGTGCTTCCCGTACAGATCTAAAAAGTCATGCAGCTGCCTAACACTGTGTGCCTGGAGCAGCAGTACCAGCTGTGGCAAACAAGAGACGGGCAAAGGAGAGCAGCAAAACAACAACAACAAAAGGAGATAGTTTCTCTCCAATAAGTGGCCTGTGGTGACCTGGGGAAGTGGCTCACCAGTTCCTTCGTCCAGACGAAGAAATCATCACAGAAATCAAAGGTTCAGATCTTGGGTACACTTTAAGAACACTGGGGAAACTGCCCGGGCCACCAAACTTACGCATAAGTGAAAAATCCCCAAGGATCTGAAAGGGTCACCTTAGAGGAGGAATACGTGTCATTCTGGCAGGATAATGGTGGGGTTGGTGGGTGTGCCCTGTCCAGACCTGGGGGCAGGACAGGGCACAGCATCAGGGACACAGGAAAAGTGGCGAATGTCTGCATCACAGAACTAAAAGTGCCAAGTAAGGCTGGACAGAGGGTTTGGATTTAAGTTTTCTATCCAGGAGATAGATCCAGGTGAAGGAAAGAGCCCAGATGCTGCATGAGATTAACCCATAAGCTCCCCTGCCACAGCGAGATGGTCCTCAGAGAAAAAGAGCAGGCTAGTCTTAAACCAGAAGAGGAGACAGCGCAGAAGAATAAAAAAACTTACAGCATGGAAACCAATTTAGCATAGAATAAACTCAATTAGAGGCAGGAAGAAAAAAGGGAAGGCAGGAGGGGGAGGGGAAGGGGATGCAATGCAGAAATGAGTGCAAAATTGTTTGCAGAGGACATGATTACATATGTTCACAGACTTCACATACTCACACAGACCTTACATAGACTCACACAGACTTCACATACACTCACACAGACCTTACATACACTCACACACACTTTACATACACTCACACAGACCTTACATACACTCACACAGACCTTACATACACTCACACACACTTTACATACACTCACACTTTACATACACTCACACAGACCTTACATACACTCACTTACATATAATCGCACAGATTTTACATACACTCACACACACTTTACAGTAAGAACAAAAGTGTAAAAGTTTTAGGAATAAATTGACAAGATAAAGGACTTCCACACTGACAATCATAAAAAAATTAAAGAGGAAAACTGAAGACAAGTTTCAAAGACACCTCCCAATCACAGATGAGAAGAATTAATATTGGTTAAATGTCCACACTAGCGAAGTACTCCCATCAATTCTGTAAAATTCTGAAAATTCCAGTAGCATTTGTACTTTTGTTTCTGCTTGGTTCTGAGGCAAGGTCTCACTCTTTCTCCTAGGCCAGCTTGGAACTCTCTGATGTAGCACAGCATGGTCTTGATCTCTTTCATCAGAATCCCACATGCTCATACACAGGCAGGAGCCACCACGCCCCGCTCCCAGGAGCATTCTTTACAGAAAGAGAAAAGAACCCTAAAATTCAGACTGAACCACAGAAGACTGGGAACAATCACAGCAGTGCCAAGCACAAAAACCAATTGGAAGGTTTTACATACAGGGATCATAATTCCTGAATTCAAGACACATTACAAAGCCACGGTGGTCAAAACAGTATGGTTCCTTCATAAAACAGACATGTAGACCAAAGTATCAGAATGGAGAGCCGTTGAAACTGACGAAGACAATGTGGCCATGACAGACTCGTCAAAGAATGGCGCTGGGAAAACCGGATGCTCACACACAGACCCTTACCTCACATCACATACAAATCAACTCAAAGAAGAGTCAAGACTTAGGATAGAACCTACTGCAAGAGGCAGAGGGGAAACCCTCTGAACACTCATCTGGGAACGGCCTCTCAGACCGGACACCAAAGCACACCCAACAGTTACAATTAGACAAATGGGTGGCATCAAATCAAAGCTTCCGCAAGGAACGGCAACAGAGCGGAAAAACAAGCATGTATTTGACAAAAGATTAATGCCCAAAATACATAAACTACTCAAACAACTAAATAGCAGAAGATACAACTCAACAACTTTGAAGGGAACCCAAAGAATTAAGTAGACAGTCTCCAAAAAGACTATGGCCTCCACATCCATGCATAGGTACATACAGAAACACACACACAGAGAGAGAGAGAGAAAGAGAGAGAGAGAGAGAGAGAGAGACAGAGACAGAGACAGAGACAGAGACAGAGACAGAGAGGTTGGCTGGTAAGTAGGAGAGAAGGATCTTGAAGGAATTGAGAAAGGCAAGAACATAATTAAAATATATTGTATGTAAAAAACCATTTTTGAAGATAACAGGTGCTGGTAACGGTGTGTTAAAAGGGGGAACCCTTTCGCAAGAAAAGCCATACGAAGACTTGTATAAAAACTACAAAAAGAGCTACCAATGATCCAGAAATTCTAATACTGTGTATGCATCCAAAGTAACCCCCAAGTTCATTGCATCAATGTGGACAAGGCCAAGAAATAGAAACAACGTAAGTGTTCATGAACCGATGAATGGATGAAGAAAATGTGGTACCTAGTCAAGAAGCACTTTGTGGCTACAGAGAGCATGAAACAGCATCATGTGGCAACATAGATGGAGCTGCAAACCACTGCGTGCAGTAAGGTAGGCTAAGTCTAGAAAGACAGGGACTGGATGCTCTTACTCACAGGGAGACTCTAGAAGAGCCGACTTCCACAGGAGTCGCATGTAAGATGACAGTCATCAGATGCTGGGTAGGGGACAGGAAGAGATGGGGAGAGAGGGATGGACCCATAGTCAGCTGCGGTTGAGCTGGAGTTAGGTCTGGTGTACTAGTAAGCGGTGGGCTCACTACACGACGGTGGGGTGTCGGCCAGAACTTGAGGGCAAAACCCTGTTGTGGAAGACACTGCACATTTCGGAAACAGAACCTAGAGAGATGAGGCTGGTACCAACTGGGAAGCCTCCTCCATCAGGACTGTCAGAAGGTGCCATGTGTGTGCTAGGGAAGAAACACCATCGATGGTCTTATCTCTCTATGAATCCTGTAAACTACAAGACTTGCCTAGAAAGATAACCTCAACGGCAACCGCGTTAACAGTGGCACCACGGCTGTCCAATCAGACGTAAGAACCACTCAGTGGGAGGGAATTTCTGCCTACTACTGTAAACCTAGGCAAGAACTCATCGCTAGAGACATCCTAGACTTTAAAAGAGAACTCACTACTGTGATTGTACTAAATTAACACATTTTCTAACCTTCTAAATACTTAATGTTTATATTCCCAGATAACCAGCTATTTCCCTCCCCAATCAAAGAGAACCACACTGGTCAAAACACAGAAGTCAAATGACTGTGGAAGTTATAACCTCCATGGGACATTTGTGACATATTCCCTATGGTGAAGGCTCGGGGCCACTGCAGAAGATGTCACTGGAAAGACAGCAAGAACCAAAGGATGCCGAGGACCGCGGCAAGATGGCGCTTTCTGGATATGACAGGGATGGTGCATCCATGCACTCTCAAGAACACGGTTGCCTGCACAAGACCTGTGCCAGTACACGCGCACACGTTGTTATAGCAACACAGCTAGGGGAAAGACTCACAAGACTGAAGAGCTAGAAGCAGTCAATAGCTGCTTAGTGGGGAGAGTCGGTTTCCTTTAGGGATGATCTCCCCAGTAAGTCACCTGTGTCTAAGTGGTCAGCTCTAAAGCCACAGACATACTGACAGCATTAAGTGAACTCAGTAGGCTTCAGGCACACTGTGTGTCTGTCTGTCTGTGTGTCTGTCTGTAATTATAGAAGAAGTCATGAATTCTGGAAGAGAACGTGGCATGGGAACAAGAGAAGAACTAGAAGGGGAGACAAGAGAGGTGGGAACGTTGTGGGCACAGTGTATTTATGTATAAAATTCTCAAAGCATGACTTTTTAGAAACTTTCAAAGAGATAAATGTTTGAGGAAATAGGTGTGTTTGACTCTACTTACCAAGACACATTAACCCGTGGTACATACAACTGTGCATTATAGACATTATATATTCAATATATAAACAAGAATATTTAATAAGTAAAGGAAATATGGAATATGCATAAGGAGCAGGTCCTGATTCAGTAGGTCTGGCAGAAAGCCCGAGAATGACGCAGACACTGCTAGCTGTAAGCCTCTTTTGACAGCAAAGAGCCAAGAGACCGTTGACAGAAGGCTTCTGAGAGAGAGTTATGTAAATGACTTAGACCTCCGAGTCACATTCTGTTTTTTTTTTTTTTTAAAAGACAAAAGTGCTCACCTTTTAGCATTCTGTGCCAACTTAACATCCGATCTACATAAATAGTTGCCTTTCATAAAGATCTACCAGGAAGAAACTGATGGTTCCTTTAGCTATTAGACATTGAGTTATTGTATAGTCTCCATGTGATCGATATACAGAGCATTGGCGAGACTTCCAGGTGTTCACAACGATTACAGATCTAGAAAACAGACTCTACAAATGGGAAACAACTCTCCAAAACAGCAAGAGGACTAAATCTTAAATGCGAATAAATGAATAGGAAGCAATGGAACCAAGAAGGAAAATATCAGTATCAAAGAGGAAAATGTCAAACTAAACTCACTCCCCTCCATCCTTTCTCAGAAGACATGGATACTCATCTCACCCCGCCCTCCTGTCAATCATGGACAGAAGAAGCTACCTTGACTTCTAGGAATGTCTTCAGGAAAGGGAGAGCGAGCTTGCCCAGAATGGGGGAGTGGGTGGGGTGATGAGGACCATTAGTTTTCAATTGCCTACCAAAAGGCAGTCGGAGACGTGGGAGTACGCAGAACTGACAGGCATTCCAAATCCGTCCTGTGGCAGAAGTACTGAGCAAGAACTGCGTGTTCAGGAGGAGAAGAAAGACATCCCCCAACCCCTCAAGAGTCCTGTGCAAAGGGAGCATGGGACCAATCTCCCGAGAACCTGGTAAACACCCTTAGGGACACTGTGAGGCATTTCTCTGCAGAAACGCTGAGCGGGTTGTCTCTTGGGCCCTTCCCGGCTTTTTCTCAACCGCCAGACTGAAACGCCAGTTCTCTTCTAGCATATGGGAAGACTGTGGCTGTGTCAAAGCCCTGTGTAGACCAACACAAGGAAACGCCTACTCCTCCCTCCCTTGGACAGGGCGCTCTGCTGACCTCAGCATCCCTGGTCCTCGGCTCTCACGGATCTTATTGTCGTTCTGGCTCCAATCATCTCTGCGAGTCTTCTCTGAAGCCCGTCAAAGCTACCTCCCCCTTCTCATGTGGTGGATGATGGGTAAGACCTCAGGTTGACCCACCCACTCCATCTAAGAGGTCTTGGCTGTGCTTTATTCTCTACCAAGACCTCTTCCAAAGCACACATCACGCCGCCACCAGTTTCTCTTCTTTTTCTTATGAAATATTTCAAACATATATTCAAAAGTCTTTATGATTCAGAAGTTCGCATGGCAGTAACCATATATGAAAACCAGACTGAACGAACGTTCAGCATTTCACCACACGTGCATTATGAGTGCGTGTTTGCCTAGTCTTGTCCCCACTTCCTAGTTCACACATAGCACAGAGCCTCGCCCATAAGAGTCTCAGTGATTGGTCAACAAAGAAAAGCTAAGAGTTCTGGCCTAGCATTAAACAATAACCATCACTACAAAAAAGTCATTAGACCAAGGGCAATGACTCCATCCTTACCACAGTCCGAAGAGGAAAGGGGGGAAATGTACCTTCCTAAGAGCGGGGTTAAATATAAGCATGCGCGGTTACCTGTTGGCTGAAACAGTGAGCTGAGAAAAGCACCCGACTTCCCTTTCTAGACTTGGCTGTCTTGCCCTGGACAGCACCTGCCAAACCTGGTAATACAGGGTATGAGTTAGAAATGCCTTTTCTAGCTGAAAGATGCCGACTCCAACTTCTGGGCTTAACGGAGGGGGAGGGGGAGGGGGAGGGGAATGATGCTTGAGAATGGAGAAAGGGAGGAGGCAGACACACAGAAGACCTAGGACCGTAGCAAGACCACTGGGGACCGTTCATCGTTTGTACGTAGGTAAGGCTTAGAACAACACAGACCGCGTCCTGCACTAGTGGGCACCAAGTCCATTCCTCCGAAGCAATACGATAAGGCAAGAGTATAAGGAAGATACTCTTGTTTGTCACACACACACCCTACCTCCCACCTGCCTCTGTTCCCACCTAGTAAGCCCCCCCACACACACACCTCCCTACATGCTCTCAAACACGCACTATCCTCTTTTCTGTCTTTTCATGGCCACAATCTGCCAATTCTGTTCTTTGGAGCACCTACTCTTCTATTGACTCACTGAAAAATACTATGCATTGCTTGAAAGACTATCCATGGCTGAAAATATTACTTCCCTAATCCTTTTGGGTCACTCGGACCTTCAACGCTAGGAAAAGAAATCCACATCGAAGCTTGCGGTGTGCTGGTTTAATTGTTAGCGATTCCCCGGTCTTTAGTCGTGAGCGATTCCTACCCTTGCCGTGGTTTGCTGTGAGCCGAGCGAACCACTGAGATAAGACACTAGAGAGAACAGGAGTCAGTTTGCGACAGCATCATGATAAGGACTGGAGAGCCACACGTACATTAGTCCGCAGATGATAAACTATCAGCCAAGCCCCTGTTCAGACAGTGCACATCAACATGGAGAAGTAGCTATATCCCTAGCCGTCAGTGGTCACAGTACATCCTCAGTTTGGAGAACACAATTTGGCTGCCACCACGATCTTCACTCTTGGTTTCAATGTTTCCTCGAGATGAGGAAGTCCTGCATTCCCCTTGGAAACTGGTAGCGCATGGCTGGCTTCTAGCTACCGTTCATAAGGCCTCCACATTCTTTGGTCAGCAAGGCAGGTTAGAAGGTAAAGATGGAAAGACGCTTGCCATGCCTTCAAACACGGCAACCTGAGTTTGCTCTCTGGGATCCAGAGAAAGGTGACAGGAGAAAGCTCATGCCACAATGACCTCCACGTGTGCACCATGGTGAACACACACACACACACACACACACACACCACATACACATACACCACCACTGCCGCCACCGCCACATTCTTGTATGTATCTAAACCAGGGCTCTGCTGGTCCCCTCCAAAGTGTCTTTTCTAATTCCATATGTGGTGGCTAACCAGAAGGGAAATCTCGTCCCTTGAAGCGTAAGTAACAAAGCCGCACCAGGCACTCCTCCCAGAACTAATGCCAAAAGCTGATTCATTCCCACAGGGCACAATGCTTCGCCCGAGCATCAAATGAAACAAACGTCTGCTATCACATACTTGACCCCACTCTTCCACACACTTCCAGCAGTGTGGTCCAGCGGCCGACCACAACGTTCCACAAACAAATTTGGTTAAAAACGTCTGGTTTCTAAGGAGAATGTCTGTCTTTAACTTCCCAGCTGATCGTCCAAGTGTCTCTTCAAGAAGATGCCCATATTTGTTCCCACCACAAGAGTGCTTTAGTGAGACTTAGTAGGGCTATGGTCCCCGACCGGCCCTTAGTAACATAACACACGGAATTTGTTAGAGAAGCATTATTATGACCTGTCCTGGAAAAACTCAATGGCGTAACAGAGAAGCCACTGTCCTTTGTTTGAAAATGGCACAAGAACATCCATGGCTTCACGCCACTATTGGACAGAGTTTCAAAACAGGAATTGATTAAGGATTTGCTCCCAAAAGAGATCAGGAATGAATGGATGGTTAAACCCACAGATAATTGCTTTGAGTTTGTCATTTTCCCATATGCACTACACAGAGTCCCTTCTAATGCATAGAGATTCCACTTCCATGAAGTCCTGAGTTCTGTTTCTAGCTACACATGCACACACGCATGCGTGCGCGCACACACACACACACACACTCATGGAAGTGGAAGAGACAGAAATATTGAAACACACTTTAACAATAAAAAACTAAACAAATACTATAGAGTGCATATTAAACACAAAGTAGACCATTAACAAAATACTGATTTGTATTCTTCTTTATATTATGAGGGGGTTTTACAAAAATACAATAGGGGACTGGAGAGAGGACTCCACAGTCAAGAGCCCCGGTTGATCTTCCAGAGGACCTGGGTTCGATTCCCAACACCCACATAGTGTCAGACAACCATCTATAACTCCAGTCTTAGGGGATCTGATCCCCTCTCCTGGCTTCCACAGACGCAGCACACACGTGGTGCACAGACATACATGCAGGCAAAAGATCCATACACACACAGTAAAAAAAAAAAAGTGCTAATAATGTTTTTAAAAGATATGACAGCCGGGTGGTGGTGGCGCACGCCTTTAATCCCAGCACTCGGGAGGCAGAGGCAGGCGGATCTCTGAGTTCGAGGCCAGCCTAGTCTACAAGAGCTAGTTCCAGGACAGGCTCTAGAAACTACAGGGAAACCCTGTCTCGAAAAAAAAAACAAAATAAATAAATAAATAAATAAAAGATATGACAGAATGCCCGGTGAAGTCATAATCGCTCTCCTATCTCAAGGCCCTACAGAAGCCCTACCAGCCCATGTTACTGTATCTGCAACCTCACTGCTGATCTCTACCCCTCCTCCCGGGTATCTGCAGAGGATCATACTGTTCTCCTTGTGGTCCCTGAACACATCCAAACGCAGACCACCCTACAGACCAGACGAGTACAGGCCGCTCCCTCTGCCTGCAATTCTCGCCGTTGTCTGTGCACATAAGCAACTACTTTTACTTCCGTCAAAGTCTCCGCTTGAGGTCACTTTCTCCATGAGACACACTCGGCCATGTCTGCCCATTCTACTATTCTACACCATTTTCTTTTTATTTGACTTAGTATCCTGGTCTTCAACAGAACAAAAACTCCACATGGTTGGCACCCGTTGTTTTGTTCTCTGGCAGATAGCCAGCACCAACATCAGACACCAACTCATAAAAACCCATTTGAATGAATAAATGAACAAATGAAATTCTTTCTTTCCCTCTGTAGCCACCAATCTGTGTACAGATCTTTAAGACTCAAACGGAAAATCGCAAGCTATCAAAATTTTAAGTGAAAACATTATAGTCACAAACAGCGTTAAAGCCAGACAAGGTCAGGAGCTGATTTAAAGTTTGGCGAGACTAATTACAGAGAGTTACTTTAAAAGCCAATCCATGAAAGAAATTAAATACACAATTTTCTAATGACCACACTTTCTTAGTGATTTGTTTTATCCATACAATAGATATATTTACATATATTCTGCCAATAGATGCAAGCACACCCAAAGACATACAAGCTGAACAAATCCAGAAGTAACTAAGGGTATTTTTCCATCAGGCAACTGTTCTTCATATAAAAGCCAGCAATCTGGACTCCAGGTGTGGCAGTGTGTGTCTATAATCCTAGCACCTGGAGGACTTCAAGTTCCAGGCCAACCAATGTCACATAAAAGACTCAAGTTCACATTTTTTTTTAGATTTAGCTATTCTTTTTGTGTGTGTGTGTGTGTGTGTGTGTGTGTGTGCTTTCCTGGGTTTGTATGCACCACATTATGAATTTGCCTGTAGAGGCCATAAGATGATGCTGGATCCCCTGGAACCAGTGAGCCACCTGATTGGGTGCTGGGGACAAACACTAAGTCTTCCGCAAGAACAGCAGGCACGCAACTGTTGAGCCATCTCCCCAGCTCCCCAAGTTCATGCTGGTTTCCCTGAAATAATGTTTAATCTTGGCTGTCAACTTACTGGAATTTTAAATCACCATGGAAATGAACCTCGGGTCACACCTGGAAGGGAGTTTCTAGACGGGTTTGTGATGCGGGAAAACTCACCCTAAATACAGATGAACAAGTCCATGGGCTGGGGTCCGGGTCCAGAGAACATAAAGGAGAAAGTTAGAAGGACAGGACTATTCATTACTCTCTGATTCCTGGCTGTGAATACAATGTAACCCACTATCTCAGAAAGTCCACCTTCCCCACCAGGATGGACTATATTCCCTTTAACTAGAAACCTAATAGACCACTCCTTCCTTAAGTCAGATATTTGATCATAGCAACAAGAAATGTAACTCAGAAATGTGAACGAGTCCAGTTGGTTGCCTTGATGTTCTTTCCAGTTAGTACCACATTTTACTCACAAAAATGTCCTTGGCTGGAAAAAAAAATCACTTAGTCATCATATTTATAAAGGAGATAAATAAATTTCATTCTTATTCAGACATGCTGGCCAAGCTCTTAAGGACTTTGGTGGACTGAGTGCTGGGAAGAAGAGAACCATAATTAATACTTGCTGGCCAGCACTGCAAGCGAGCTGTTCCAGACAGACACGTTCTTCAGCCGAAGCCATGGGAGCAGGAGCCACAGACTTCACACATAAAAGGCCCAAACCCTCATCGGGTTACTTGCACAATGAAACTTTGCTTGGGATGTATTGATGCATCAAATATTTTCTTATGGGCTCCCTGTGAAAAGCTGAGACCGAAATCCAACTGGAGACAGAAGAGACAGAAAACAAGAGCTCCCCTATTGTTCTGGGGGACTACAAGAATGTGGGATCGAGACTAAACGGAAGCATCTGTGTTCTGGACTCTGAGGAAACATCCAAGGACTGTGTCTAAGATTGGGTGGTGAAAATGGGCATTCAAGTGTGTGCGGGGCACGTACACATTCAATCTACTAGCGAGTTTTGGAGCAACTGCCCTTCCAAATCACAGGGGTCACCCCAATGTGTGTCAGCCTCAAATAAAGGACAAGACGTAATTCTTGTTGTCTGAAGACAGTACTCGGGACTTAGAAGCACGACAGACACCTCACGACTTAGCACACCTTCTCTCTACGTGTGTAAATAGACCCCAGTCTTTAGTCTTCCCCCCTTTGTCTTTTTCCTTTGTCTTTTCCAGGTTCCAACGCCTTCTTATTTTCTTACTGAATATTTAAGAAGTAAAAAGACCGACATTAAGGAAGCTCAAAACCTGGTGTCAGCTAGGTATGGTGATACACAGTGTTTGGGAGGCTAAAACAAGAGGGCCCTGAATTCAAGGCCAGCCTAGGCTATATCAAGACCCTGTCAGAAAGGAAAGAAGAAAAGAAGGAAGGAAGGGAGGGAGGGAGGGAGGGAGGGAGGGAGGGAGGAAGGAAAAGGAAAGGGAAGCTGGGGTCAGGAGAAGACACCCTAATTTCCAGATAATCCCATAATTTTATCACCCAAATTTTTAAAAGTAGAGAAAAGTTGGTAGCGAAAACATGGTACCGTCACAGCAAACCAGAAGGTCTGGTCACTCTTCTAACCTTGCCTTCATATCCTTCACATCCTGATGCAGCCTCCTGGGCCTGAAGAAGCAGCCCTGCCCCTGCTGGAGCCACTAAACTTCATGCCCAGGCCTAGCAACAACAAAGTATCCTAGGCTGTTAGTCCCTGTCCAACAAACTATGCATAACAATCCCATACCCCCCACCCCCACTCTCATCCCATCCCCCTACCCCCATCTCCTCATTAAGCAGGTAGCAATTCACTACTGAGCACTACAACAAGCCAGGTCCAGGGCAAGCCCGTGCCAGGAGCACTTTTTTTTTAAAAAAAGCAATTCACAACAGAGATGCCCACCACATGATGACACAAACTGAATATCAAGGATTTAAGATATCAGATTGATAACAGATAACATTGATAATAGAGTACATTCAACAGCAGGCAGAGGCCCAAAGTCATCCCTCCTACAAAACAGTCCCCAAGAAAGAATGCCATTGTATCCGTACTCAAATACAGTAACAAGCTGGGTTTCTTTTTCATTTGCTGAGGTCAGCGGCAGTGCTGCAAAAGATTCTGAAAGGAGTAAGAACGAATGTTTCCCTCCTTAGAGCACACTGCCCAAGTTCTTCAGAGTCAAGCTCTTTATGTCAAGCCCCTTCTTCAGCTCAGTCAAACACCACTTGACCATTACATTTAGTCTTTGCTAAATATTTGCTAAAATATTTCCCCTCACGTGCATAACAAGGAAGAACCGACGTTTGATCCAGTTGCAATCTAGAGCAAGAAATCTTCAGAATAAGAAAACCTACAGCTAGACTATCAAACGTTCACAGGACTTGGAGTTCCTCTCTGGCAGCACCATGCTTCAGGAAGATCCACTGCCTAGAGGCACGGCACCCACCCCCACCCCCCCACCTCTGCTGGGTGTCACAGTGAAACAAATATCTAGGGACAGGTAATATCCATAGTTGAGAGTTTGGGGGCAAAGGCTGGAGGTCAGCAAACTGCCAAGGAGAAAGAAAAAAAAACTAATTCAAGCAGATGCAGATGAAACTAAAGTCCTTGAGGCTTGGGGACATCAAGAGTCCAAGGTAGCAAAGATCTGCAAAGATCAAGAGGAGTGGAACTATCTCCCTTCATAAGTGGTAAGATACTTTGAAGTTCAAAGGCAACTGTGTTGCTGTAATTGTTTAAATTGTCTTACCTATGCCAATCTAGTAGTAAAACAAACAATTCAGTGATGAGTTGCTAAACGTTGAAAAGAACAAAATTATGTAGATTGTTGGCTAACAAATGTCCCCTTTAAGAGGTCACAATTATGTCTTTATCGCCTTTCACCCCACTTGGTTCCGCCTCCCAATAATCCAGCAGACACTCTCTGAAGTGTACAATGCCCCTTTCTGCCTGGCTCCTCTTGTCAGCTAGGGACACCATCTGTCCTGCACTATAAAAACAATCTCTGCAGGGATCTTCTGAGGACCAAACAGATTAGCAGCATCCAGATCTTGACACCATTAAGAACACTCTCATCAGATTAGGACGCTTGCACCCGGAACTCTAGAGACAAAACTTCAGAACTAAGCTTGCCTTGTTTGTCAGCGATGGGGGTGACATTTTAAAGATGACCTCTTGGCACATAAAGCCATCTGTTGGGGGAGGGGGAAGGAAGAGAGAGAGGCGGACTGACTCTCTAGGGCAATAGAAGAAATGAGCCCTTCAGGGGATAGGAGAAGCAGTAAAAAGAAAATCATATTTACAAGACAAACAAATACATCAAATTTCACAATGTCTAATAAAAGACTACTAAAATTACTCATTTTTCTTCTAAATGACAAAGAACACACAGACACACAAACTATTTAAGAAAAAGAAAAAAGAAAAAAAAAACCAAGTTACACACTTCGGCAAAGGCATACGTACAAGAATTCCAAGTTGCCATGACTCTAGAAGACCAAAGCAGAAATCTTATCCACAAAGGCTAAAGGCCGCGGTGAAGTTTGACTCTTGTCCACCTCTGTCCATACGATCATCGAAGCTGTCCTTTTCCAAGTTTATTATTGACTGAACCCTTATCACTCTACTCGTGAGCTCCCTGTGCTGACTCCAACGACTCCCAACTGGAAAAGGAATAACTGGGCCGGTGACGGTGTTCCTAAAATTAATCATAATAAGCAGCTGAGCGCCGCTAACGGGAGAAGACCAGGCATAGGGAGCCAGACCTCTGCAGCTGCACGTCCTCCCAAACGTCTACGTCTAAATCTGCAGCCCGGGTTTCCTCCAGGCCCCAAGCTCCAGCCGAGGATGCTCACCACACATTCCAAACCGAAGGCAAATGAAGCCTCCTCTCCCTCTCACAGGAGCTCCCAAGTCCCAGCTCCCCGGGATCACCGAATCAGCAGGAGCGTCCGCCGCGGCCGGTCCCCGGGTGCTTCGGGAGCAGAATGTCAAATGAATGACCGCTCCAGGGCGCGAGGGAACGAGACAAAGCCGCCGCCCGCTACCTGCGGCGCGAGCGCGGGGCCCGGGCCGCGCACTCACCTGGGCGGGAAGGCGGGAGGGCGGGAAGGCGGGAGGGCGGGAGGGCGGGCTGCGGGTGGGGACCGGGCCGAGGCGGGAGCGCGCCCCGCAGTCGCCGCCAGCCGCCAGCCGCCAGTGCGCGCCGCGGAGAAGGCGGCCGGCCAGCCGGGCGGGCGGGCGAGCTTGCAGCTTGGGGCTGCGGCGGCGGCCGCAGCCACCGAGCCCACTCGGCTCCCGGGGCCGGCGAGCGTCTCAGCGGCCGTCCTCGGCTCGCCTTGGCGCCGGCATCCCCGCACGGCCGCGACCCTCGGCGCTCCGGAGGTGACTCTGCGCCGCCGCCCACCCGCGGTTACGCCGCGCGAGCCGCCAATTGTGTCGAGTCAGCGGCGGCGGCGGCGGGCGGCGGGGACGCGCGGAGCCATGTCTCCCCGCGCTCGGGGGCCCCGGGCGCCCGTTCCTCTCGCTCTCCAGGCGTCGCCCGAGAGCCGCGCACCAGCCGCCCGCGGCCCCTCGCTGTCGCCCGCCCCTCCCCGCGTCGCCCCGGGTCCCCGGCCGGCTTGCTCACTTGCTCACCTCCAGCCGCGCTGCCGCCGTGTCCGCTGAACGCCCGGGCGGCATCGGCTCGCACCGCGCTGGGGGCGCAGGGTGGGGGGGGGGGAGACGCCTGCACGTCGGGGACCCGGGAGCCTGATCGAGCGGAGCCCGGGAGAAGCGGCCAGAGCCGGCCCGCGGGAACCTCCCTCAGGACGGCGCTCCAGAGCAGAGCGGGGCGGGTGCTGCTGCAGAGCGAAGGACGTGAGCCTTCCTAGAGCCTTCGCGAAGGATGAAAGGGACCCGCTGAGGTCATGGAGACAAATCTCTTCCTAAATTCCTCCCGAAAGCTGAGTCAGGGGAGTCATGCCTCAGTTTCCCCATCTGTAAGAACAAGACAGTTAACACACATGTCACACACACGGGGTGGGGTTAAGATGAAAAATGTATTATTAAAATCACATTTGGCCTAGAGAGGACACTAAAAACTAAATTTTGCTGTGCAGATACTTGGCACTTCCCATTTGTTTCTTCTGCAGCATCTTCTTTGAATCTCCTTTTAGAAAAAAAAATAATAATGTAAGGTTGAAATGTAAGACTATGCCCCCACAGTACTTACATGGTGCCTATATAGACATGGGAGAGCTACTTGGTTTGTAGATTAACTATATTTATGCAGGAAGAAAACAATACTTCTTCACCCCGAATTATGGATGTGTATACTTTTTGAATGTGGGTGCTCAGTAATTGTGTGTCTCCCAACGCTCATTTTCTTAGTAACAGTGGTCCATATGGGTCTCTCACCCACAATGAGTTTTTGAGGTTCCCAGATACTGGCAGACCCCAAGACAAGCCAGGCATCATCTTCTGGACCACAGTGTTTGGCTAGGGGGTGAACATATTCGTTAAAAAATTCAGTGTGAGGCTTTCTTCGGATCTGTTCAGAAAAACGTAAAACTATTCAAACGAGTATCACTAAAACTGGAAGCTCTAACTCCGGCAACAAGGACCACTAGAGTCTGACAGGAAGTCAACGTGGGAAGAGAGGTTGAGATAAAGATGAGGGTGCCTGGTCCCGGAAGGGGTCAAACGTTTCCAGTCAAGCCGGGCAGTGGTGGCGCACGCCTTTAATCGCAGCACTCGGGAGGCAGAGGCAGGCGGATCTCTGAGTTCGGGGCCAGCCTGGTCTACAAGAGCTAGTTCCAGGACAGGCTCTAGAAACTACAGGGAAACCCTATCTCAAAAAACAAAACAAACAAAAAAAAAGTGTCCAGTCAATCAGTTTAATTTACGTTCTGTCACAAGAAAAGCCATGCTGCGCTTGTCCTTAGATGTGTCATGGCAGGCATCACTGATGGACCGGCCGTCCACTAAAGGTCCAATTCCAGTCCTATTGACTCGGGGTCAGCATCCCCTACTGACTGACCACGGTCACGACCTTTCTTTTGACTAAAAAGGACAGAAATGAACACAGGCAAAGCAGATGTCCTGGGTTCCTGGGTTGTCATTGTTTGGGCTTGGGGTTTTGTTTTTGTTTTTATTTTTGTTTTGAGGTATTGTTATCCTTAGAAAGCAATCTCAGCTGTCTAAAACTTCCAAATATATGGACCACGGTGACTGAAGTGACAAAACTTACTTGGCTATGCATTTTTATAGCAAAATCATCCTAAAATTGTAAGACTTCAACGCCTGACTGCCACCACCATCCGTGTAAGTTGCCCCTGATCAGGCCCCTGACTGGGTCCCAGCCTTTTCTTGTCCCTCTCATTCCAAGAAAATGCTTAACTAGTCAACTAGCTTAATATTCAAAAATGTTCCTTTGTAACATTTGTAATTTAAATACTTTTCCTGCCTCGCAAGACTCTGAGCATTTAGCAGTCACTTTCTCAGCGTTTTTATGTGGCCCTTAGCATCACCCATGTGGTAGCGTCCTGATTTTCCCCGTTATCTCCTTTTTTTCTGTGGAGATGATCAAGTCTGTAGGTGTTTATCCTGACCTCTTATCCAGAGTGAAACCCAAAAGCCTATTTTAAGACATTTAACCTGCAGAGGCCTCCCAGGTCCATAGAGGTGGCCCTAGAGACGTGTCTGTGTGGTTTTATACATTTATAACACTTCAAAAGTAAGATACTTTTGTCTCAAGAAATATGTTGTAGAATGAATGTTTAGGGACTCCCATAATTCAGAGGCTGGAAAACTTCAACCCCGTTATGAGGTGTGACGAGGGGTAAGGGCTTTGGACGAGCCATAAATCGTGAAGGCATTCCTAATAAGTAGGACTAGGAAAAAATGCTGGGACTAAGACCCTGGAAGCTGTCTCATCCCCCTCTGTCATGCCAGAATAGAAATAACATTTTGCGACCCAGAGTTAGGCTCACCCAGGCCCAACCGTGCTAACCGCTTGCTCTTGAACTTCCTCTCTTTGGAGCCATGGAAAATGAGTTTGTTGTGTTTAATCCACCAGTCTACGCAGTCCGTGCTGATTCAAGCCTTGTCTCTCTTTGTTCTCTCTTCCCCTTTATCAGAATTCTTCTTGTGTCTGGCAGAACTGTAGTAGTTTGGAAGCATTTCAGGGCTCTGATGGCAAGGGAGGCGCTTTCCTTCAGTTCAGCAAATGGGTGTGGTCCCTGATACACCCCTACACCTTCACTCTTCACATCTCGAAGGGAGTGCACACACTTTTCAAATCAAAGCACTCGAAGGGTAGAAAGAAATGACAGAAATTAATGTCCTGAGCAGAAGATGGCCTTGGAACACACAGATCTATAGCAGTTCGTCCATCATCTCTAAGAAGAAAGTAAACAGAGAGCCGTAGCTAGGGAATCGGGGGGCCAAACAATACCCATTTAAAGGCCTGTGCACATCTGTATCATGAGCACATATGTGTTCACACCTACATGGGTTGTATCACGCGTGAAGATCAGAGGACAGCCCTGGTTTTTTGTTGTGGTGGTGGTTGTTATTGTTTAAAAGATGCATGTGTATAAATCTGTATGTCTTTGTGTGTGTGTGTGTGTGTGTGTGTGTATGTCTGTGTGCCTTTGTAAGTGTGTGTGTGTATGTGTATGCCTGCGTGCCTTTGTAAGTGTGTGTCTATGTGCCTTTGTAAATGTGTGTGTGTGTCTATGTGCCTTTGTGTGTGTGTGTGTGTGTGTATGTCTGTGTGCCTTTGTAAGTGTGTGTGTATGTCTGTGTGCCTTTGTAAGTGCGTGTGTGTGTGTATGTGTATGTCTTGTGTGCCTTTGTAAGTGTGTGTGTGTATGTGTGCCTTTGTAAGTGTGTGTATCTGTGTCTGTGTGCATTTGTAAGTGTGTGTGTGTCTGTGTGCCTTTGTGTGTGTGTCTGTGTGCCTTTGTGTGTGTATGTGTCTGTGTGCCTTTGTGTGTGTGTGTCTGTGTGCCTTTGTGTGTGTGTATGTATGTGTGCCTTTGTAAGTGTGTGTGTGTGTCTGTGTGCCTTTGTAAGTGTGTGTGTGTATGTCTGTGTGCCTTTGTAAGTGTGTGTATGTGTGTGTGTGCCCTTATCTCGCAGGTGCCATGAGGACAGAGGACAGCAGGATCCCCTGGAACTAGAGTTACAGGTGACTGTGAGCTTCTTGATGTGAGTGCTGGGTACTGGACACAGGACTCTGCAAGAGCAGTAACCACTCTTAACCATTGATCCATCTTTCCATCCCGAAATATTGACAGTAGGTTTGGGATGTGTGTTTATGTGTGTGTGTGTGTGTGTGTGTACACATGTGTTTTGTGTGTGTGTACTCTCACATGCACTTGTATGTGTGCGTGTACACATGTTTGCTACTTTATGAGACAGGGTCTTACTTCATAGGCCTCCCTAGCCTGGGACTAACTACATAAACCAAGCTGGGCTCAAACCCACAGAGATCTGTTGGTACTGACTCCTGAGTGCTCAGCTAAGCTCTGGTTTCTCTACTTACTTTCTACTTTGTTTGAGACAAGGTCTGACTTTCCCATACTTCAGGTAGGTGGCCCAGGGCCTTCTGGGGATTCTCCTGTCTCTGTCTCCCATTTCCCAGTTGATTTCCCGAGGGATTCCTGATGTCCCTGCTTTTGTCACAGTGGCTGTGATTAACTTACCATGCCACGATTCACAGATGCCAGTGATGAAAGAGGCTGTAGATGTGAGTGGTTTGTCTCCTAAACTACAGCTTCGGGCCCCAGTAACTCTGCTAGTCAGCTGGCTGGATTTTTGAAATCAGTCTCAAATTTGGATTAATCCTCCTGCCTCAGCCTTCTGAGGGCTCAGATTGTTCATGTGTGCCTCCTCCCCTCCTCCTATGCTATTTCAAAGGTAATTTTCCTTATCTGAAGACTGTTCTGTTTTTAATGTATTATTTTTACAAACTTCATTCTTTCTTTTTTATGCAAACAAGTTGAGCATTTCAGAGACTCCCTCAAAGACATGAGTGCAGCGTGGATAAATTTGTTATTCCGTTGCGGAGACATCAGTACCATCAATGCTTCTGTGGGTGTGGTACTTTGTGTTGTTCCTGATTCTAATTCGAACTATCCTTCTTGTAGACCATTTTTTAATCTAAAAGAAAAGCCAAATTAGTCAAATAAATTCGATACAGAGATTTTTTTAAATTAATTCTCAATTCTTTTCCTTTAAAAAAAAGTTCAGACTTCCGCATTTTCTCCCGACACCAAGCTAACCATGGTGGCCGCTGAGATCATGAGGCAGCAGCTGTGTTGCTATGCCCAGATGGTCCTGGTCACCTCCAGCACACCTCCTCCATGGGGCTGGCCTCCTGGGCCACCTAAACTGGAAACCATCTGCTGGTTCCACCTCTGGACATTCAGCTGGGGTTTGCTTTGTGGAGCCTGTGGCTGTCGAGATTCATCCTCAGAGGTCCCAGCTTGCAGGATGCTCAGCGTTGCTCCTGGCTAGTCTGGGCTCCTCTCAATTGACAGCCCCTGCTGCACCAGACTCCTCCAAACGCCACTCGTGTGGGCTATGTTCGAGCTCTGTAGTTCGGTAGCTCAGCAAATCTAGACACAGGGGTTCTCATCCGTGTACCTCTTGGATTTGCCTTGAGGCGGCCGACCTTGGGACTATGCCTGTGCAATCTGCAGCACCCCTTACTAATATTTAAATATAACCAATGCGAGAGTCCCTGCTTTAGCATACCCAGCCGCCCTTCCGCACCAAACTGAACAAAGGGCATATATTTTGAGGACCACATCTGTGACATTAGGGTCCTCTTCTGCTTCTGCCTGCCTTCTTTTTCTATGACCTGCTATAACTATCAGGGATACTGTTCCTTTCTCTTCCTCCTATCTTCCTGCATCTTCCTCTGGCTTGCAGCAGAGCCTTTGGGCTCCCCAGTGTTGTAGTAGAACTAAGATCTAAGGTGCTCTCAAAGGAGACAAGATTAGAAGAGCTTTTAAAAAATGCCATCCTTGTATAACTGACTAAATATATACGAATTTCTCAATAAGTTCAATATATAATTTCTCATTTAAAGAACTAGCTTCACAGCTGGGCGGTGGTGAAGCACACCTTTAACCCCAGCACTCGGGAGGCAGAGGCAGGTGGATCTCTGTGAGTTCAAGGCCAGCCTGGTCTACAGAGAGAGAGTTCTCGTATGGCCAGGGCTACACAGAGAAATCCTGTCCTTGAAAAAACAAAATATGAAGAAAAGGAAGAGAAGAGAGAAAAAGGAGAATAGGATGAGAAAGAGGAGAAAAAGAAGAGAGGAAGATGAGGGAGAGGACGATCTGAAGTGGCTGAGGAGAGGGAGATGATCCGAGAGAGGCGATGAGAAGAATATAATGACATCCGACACCTCGAAAAGATGCCGCCTCACGCCTCCCCTCGCCGAACTCCCTCCTACGCCTCCGAATCATCCCGCCGAAGAAGCCCCACTTTTAATTGTGTGCTGGTCTTGAAGTTTCAGAGGTTCATTTAGCCCCATTATCATGGCAAGGAGCATGGCGGGAACAGGCCACCACTCCTAACACTGGAACACAAACAGAGAGCTACATCTTAACCTGCAGATTAAGAGAGAGACAGGGACTGGTATGGGTTTTTGAAACCTCAACACTCACCCCCAGTATTATACTTCCTCCAACTCCTGTTCCTTCTCAGACAGCGTCACTTCCCAGATGACTAAGATTCAAATATAAGAGCCTATTCCACTTCAAACCACCACATCTTCAGTGTGTTTCCCATCACGGTATTTTCTCTCTCTTAAAATAAGATCGTTATTAAATTGCTTTCTAGGTTGTACAGCCTTAAGACAACTAACATCAGCCCCACTCTAGTTCAGGTCAGTCACACTGGGATTTCTCTTGCACTTGGTTAAGTAGTTTCCTTTGGCCAGTTCTGGTAGCACAGGTCCCAGCCTTGAGAATCTGAAGCAGGAGGATTGGAATTCTGTGCTAGGGTGGATTACATAGCAAGACCTTGTCTAAAATTTTAAAACATTTCCCCCCCTCTTAGTCTCAAGAGTTCTTGTTCTCAGCTTCTTTCTGCTAGCCCTTTGTAGTGGCTGGTTTTAATGCCAGGTAAAGAGAGGAGGTAGCCTCAGTTGAGAAAATGCCTTCATAAGATCCAGCTGTTAGCAAAACTGAAGGGCGTTTTCTTAATTAGCGATAAACAGAGGAAGGTGCGGGCCTCTGTGAGTGGGGCCACCCTTGGGTTGATGGCCCTGGATTCTCTAGGAAAGCAGTCTGAGAAAGCCATCATGAGCAAGACAGTAAGCAGTTCCCTCCATGGCTTCTGCATCAGCTCCTCCGTCCAGGTTCCTGCTCTGTGTTAGTTCCTGTCCTGACCTCGTTAATGATGAACAACCATGTGGAAGTGTGAGCCCAATCAACCCTCTCCTCCACAAGTTGCTTTGGTTATGGTGTTCCTCACAGGAACAGCCACCCTGAGGCCCCTTTATAACAGTTTCAGTCATAGAGGAAGAGACCCCCAAATTCTTTATTGACTGATGGATTATATTTCCACAATTTCTGAAGATTAAAAGCAGAAGAAATTAAGATATGGAAAGTTATCCCCCAAAAAGAAACGGCTTTATTATCTATCTAAAAAAAAAAAAAAACACCATGCATGATTTGAAAATATAGCATGTCTACTATAATTTGCATATTTTCCTGTTGGTGGACCAACACATCACCAGTTCGAAACTTGGTTTAAAATTCTAACCCAAGACACGACTCTGTTGACTGAGAAGACTGTGGGTGTAGCTTTTGGCCAAAGACAAGACACTTTTCCCAGAAACTGTGTCATTACTAACAGCGGTGCCAAGAAGTTGGTGGCGAGCCTTGGTTCAAGGTCCCACGTAGGTGACACAGCAATTAATCCAGGAAGAATTAAAGTGGCCTAGGAACACAGGAAGTACCACTGTGAAACGAAAAGCAAAAGTGGAATCACGTCAAATGTAAGAAGTTTGATTGTGGTGCCCTTTTAAGTGGTGTCCCTCACTGATGCCCTGAGGCCAGTGTGACACTATATCCAATATACCCTTTGACCCTGGTTTCCTCTGTATGTCAAGCCACTCCTCGGAACGTGGGTCACAGCACTCTCTGCCCTTCCTTGTGTCCTGGGAGGCTTACCCATGTGGGCTACACAGTGGCTCCTTCAGTCGCTGGACCAGAGGTCAGAGCGTCCCTCACACGCATCCCTCCTTTATTCCCACCCCAGCAGTTCACCTTCCCCTGCTCCAGCCCCTTCTGGGCTCCAGGGACATACTTTGCCCTAGTCCTCTTTGTTTGTGGATAGCAGCAGCTTTCCCTTGCTCCTCGGGTGTCTCAGGAGTCCTTGTTTTAACTCCGCCCAGGCCCCCGTGAAGGGACTTTTCATGACGTTCCCCCACAGTATCCAAGCCCAACAGGCCTTCTATTGTGTGCAGGGTATTCGGGCAGCCGTGTTTTTAGGATATTCACACTTTGAGAGATGGTGGAGTCACAGAAGTGTATTTTCAGTTCAGATCAATAGATTTCAGATCAATGGAACCTGAATCAATTGCCATCAGGAAATCTGAGCTCTAGCGTCATTGAGTGTTTACCTGTTTTGATGCTGAATAGGAGATCCACATTTTCACTTATTGGCCTATAGATGAAAAGAACTTTTGCTGTTAGAACTTTGGGGCCCTTAGTTCGAGGCTCTGCCATCAGGTAGAAAAAACAAAGAAAGTTCTACAGACCCGATGCTTGTTCCAAGTTATTGAGGTATCACACTCAGAACTACAAACACGGGACATTTTAAGGACCTTTCTTTTGCACGATTTGCTTTTGTGTTCTTTGGGTATATGTTTATGTTTTTTATTAAAAAAACAGAGCAAGAAAGACTTAGATGGCTCGGTGGGTAAAGGCACTCGAGGAACTGAGTTCGATCCCCAGAGCCTCCGTGGTGAAAGGAGTGAAAGTGTTCGCGTGAGCCATGCTCTGACCTCCACATACACGTGCTACAACATGCAAAGCACACACGCTACAACATGCAAAGCACACACGCAATCAATCACTTACTTTAATAAGTACAGAAATCGCCACATAAATGGTGAGAATAAGCAAATTACAACTAAGAAGCAATATCGGTAATGGCTACAAGCAAGAGGTGCGTGAAATACCGACCACACATGCAAGAGGACATCTGCCAAGCTTGGGATGTCATTGGGTTGGTAATGGGCTTCCCAAGCATGCACAGAACCCCGGCTAGATCCCCAGCACCACACAGACCAGCAAGTCCACCCTCGGGTGCTGGGGGACATGGTTGTTTACCCTGTCACTTGTATTATTTTTAATAAAACGCTGACTGGCCAGTAGCCAGGCAGGAAGTATAGGCGGGGTGAGGAGAAGAGGAGAATTCTGGGAAGAAGAAAGACTCAGTCTGCAGTTGTCATCCAGACACAGAGGAAGCAAGATGTGACTGCCTCGCCGAAAAAGGTACCAAGCCATGTGGCTAATACAGACAAGAATGATGGGCTAATATAAGTTATAAGAGTTAATAAAAAGTCTGAGCTAATAGACCAATCGGTTTATAATTAATGTAGGCATCTGTGTGTTTATTTGGGACTAAACATATGTGGGACCTGGTGGGACAGAAACCTCAGTCAACACTCAGGAGGACCAGAAGTT
Organism: Arvicola amphibius; assembly: GCF_903992535.2. Lineage (NCBI taxonomy): Eukaryota > Metazoa > Chordata > Mammalia > Rodentia > Cricetidae > Arvicola > Arvicola amphibius. The sequence continues at coordinate 28,393,755 of NC_052064.1, forward strand.
CAAAATCATCATTAGTTATAATCTAAAATACATAGGACTCTAAAAAAAGCATATACTATATGATTCAACAAAGAATAAAATCATATACTAAATGGTTCAACAAAAAAAAAAGCATGTACTATATGGTTCAACAACAACAACAAAAACGGAAAGTCAATAAATGTCAAGCAGAAGTCAGAATAGTGGTTACTTTGGATAGAGGTTATGGATCAAACAGTGGCCATGAGGGGCTTCCTGGACACTAATGATCTCTTCCTTAAGCTGAGTGCTAGCTATAGAAGGGGATCCTTTTGTGCAAACTTGTTGGAGTACGTTATAATAGGGTGTGGGTTTTGTGCTTATATTATACTCAAACAAAACGTTCTGAAAATGTCAGCGCTTGCTCCTAATGATGTGGACCCACTGGCCAATTGCCACTCCCCTATATCTCTCAAACTGGGTACCAGACAACAATCCCCAAAGCTTACATGATATCATCTCAAGCACAAAGGTCCCACATCACAGCAGCTTCCCATCAGCTCTTAGACTTGTTGGATGCTTTCCAGATGAAATACAACACTCTCGAATAATGGTACTCTGCCTCCATTCAAAGTAAATGCTGAGAAATCATTTCATTCTAAAAAAAAAAAAAAATCCCATTGATGTCTTTTAAACATTTTTTTTAAAACCCCATTTCCTTCTTGGTAGATCAGTGCAGTGATTTGTAACTGGATCTATGCTTGCGTTTTGGAGTTTCCTTCTCCATTTACCTCGTGAGATGTGGAACTTCTGCTGTAATGTCAGTGTTTGTGCCTTCTCCATTAAGATGTTGAATCCTGATTCCCAGGGTGTAATATTAGAAAGCCGGCCTGCAGAGGCAATCGGAGCATGAGTGAAGGATCTTTTTTTTTTTTTAAAAAAAAAAAATAGCCTTGAGAAGCTTGCCTGCCTTTTCACTCTGTGAAGATGCAGTAAAAGGCAGTCTCTATGAGGGAGACAGTCTTTCCCAGACACCCAGTCTACTGGCATCTTCATCTTGAACTTTTCAGCCTCCAGAAATATGAAAACTAAATCTATGTTGTCTATCAGCTACACAGTTTATGGTAATTTGTTATAACAGTCCAAACAGGCTAAAAGAGTCTGCTCACATCTTGGCTTCCAAATTTTGGGACCATGTCCGTACCCACTTTAAACAGACACATGCACCAGGGGCATGGCATCTTTATTCACAATAGCTGAAATGCGTAAAACACTTCTGTAAACAATGAAGCAGATAAGTAAATATGGTATATAATTGTGGTGAATATAACACAGTCTTTAAAAGGAAGACCTTGAAGACATTAGGCTGAAATAAAGCAGGCACAGCAAAACAAATATGAGGTCCTTTGGGTAATCAGAGTCAAAGATAATAAATGGAATAGTGGTTTCCATAGCTGCTGGGGAGGGGGGCATGAAAGCTGTTGGTTAACCAGAACTGAGTTTCAAATTGTTGAGATAAAAAGATTCTGAAAATGGATTGTGTACCACTGTGAATGTCTGAAAATGATTAAGATGGGAAAAATATGTTTTCTGAAGTCTTATTCACCTTTTTATATAAAAAATAAGCTGAAGATACATGCTATTAAGTAAAGAACGCAAAATCAAACACAAAACCTTCCAAAAAGCATGATGCTTGGAGATGCTAGTCACCCCCAATGCAGGGTTAATGTTTCCTTTATTTCTGCATTTGGAGATGTAGTTCATCGAGTTCCTTATTGGTCCTTATTTACTGTGTCTGAATAGAGACCATGAAACCAAGCTTATATGCTCTCCCCACGGGCCACACAGGGTACCTCAGCTTGTTGAGCCAGCACAGCTTCCCTGTGAATGCCTTAGGAGGCTGATCCTTACTTGGCAACAGTTGCCATGCCAGAGAGACTTTGTTTAAATGGCACTCAGCTACATCACTAATGAGCACTAAAGAAGCCATGCAATAAAGAACTGGGGCGGGAAGGGGACTTATATTCTATTTTGCTTTAACTCTTCTGAAGGAAACTATTTTCTCCAGGTAGTATCATGCAATTGTTTCTGATGATGACCTGAGTCTATTAGCTTAGGCCTTTGATTGCTTTGGTTTACTTTGTTTATGGTAAACAAGATTTCTATCATGACCTAGCTACCACATGAAACAGAAACACTGTAGATTTCTTCTTTTAAGGAAGAATTCTAGCTATTATGATTTCTTTCATGGATCTTCAACACACAAAACTTCCCAAAACACTTAGTGTCAACATTACAAAATTAGAAAATTGCAGTATGATTAAGATTGTCCAAATATCCCCTTTGCAACCATTGTATTCATAACAATCAGGCTTTTAGTGCTAAGCTTTCTAATGCAACTAAAGAGTCTCTGATCTACTCTTTGAAACCCAATGACAAATACATTTTCCCCTTTGTTAGCTAAAGCTGTTATTGTTACATCTTGATACCTCTGCTCTGCTACCACTACCCAGACAGAGGTTGTCTTCCCTGGTAACTGATGAAATGACACACTGTGTCCTTCCCAGCTAATTAGAGTTCAATTTTAAAAGTGCATTCCTTTAGGACAAATCTCTTCTTAGGTCAACAAGACTTTTACCATGGAAAGGAAGTAATGGTGTTGGACAGCCTTGGAAACTGGCTCACCCCAAGCAACAAGAGGTCTGAAGAGCATTTGCCATCCTGGATGGCTGTTCCCTGGGACATGGTGTTCAAGTGCCACAGTGCCAGTAGGGCCATGCTGACCTAAGTAACTTGTGATGCCAATTACAGAACTGGAGTCAGATGACATCTGGGTCCAGGTTGCTGCCAAGGACCATGTCTGGGTCCGTGGTCCTACCACAGCTGTAGCCTCTGTTGATATCCATGGCCTGTGTTGCCACCAAGGGCTACGTGGATGCCATGGATCTAGGCTGCCACCTAGGATTGTCCAAGTGTCTAAGGGCTGTATTGCTGCCAGGGCCATACGGATCTGAGTGGCCTGCGCTGCCACCCAGGGCCATGGCATCATCTGGTCCTGGGTTGCTGCCAAGAGCCATGTCTATGTCCATAGCCCGGCTGCAGCTACGGTCTGTATTGATGTCTGTGGTCCCTGTTGCCACAGTGAGAATAGAGCTTCGCAGAGTTAGCCCTGCACCTCAGTGGCTGCAGTACGAGGGAGAACTGGCCCTGCTCCTTACTAAACACAGCACTTGGGAGAGCAGGCCCTGCAGCTCACCTGGCTAGCACAGTAGAGCTGACCCCATGGGCAGGGGTGCAGGTGAGCTGACCCTGAAGGCATGAGACTGGGAGAGCTAGACCCACTGTCTCATGGTGGCATGGGTGAGGGAGAAATAACCCCCTTTCCCCTCAACCCTTGCTACCTACTGCAAGTGAGGCAGGAATGTTGGTCCCAGGGTCACAAGAATGGGAGAGCTGATCCTGCGCAGGCCTCACCAGCTGCAGCCGTGGGGAGGGCGGGGCCTGAGCGGGCCCTGCACCTAACCCAGGCGGCACAGTAGAACTAACCCCGTTTGACAGGGCGCGGGTGAGCCAGCCCTGAGGGTGTGTGAGCAGGAGAGCTGACCCTAGTCCCCCCACCTCCCGTCTGTCATGCGCTGGCATGGATGAGGGAAAGATGTCCTCCCCCACCCCTTGCGACCTGTGGCAGGTAGGAGAGATGGCCTTGGGACGTGAGAGCTGAAGAGTGGCATGCCCAGAAGTGAAATAGCGGGTCACAGATCTGTCTAGAGGCTCATCCCCTCGCTGATTCCACGGGTATTGACAATGGGCACTGGCCAGCACATCTCTAACACTGTCCCAGGCTCACTTCCGAGTGATGCGTACCTGGGATAAATGTAAACCAGCATAGGGAAGCTTGCTGACAACTGAAGCTCTAGAACCTTCTCGTGGAGTCTAGATACAGCAGTCGGTGTGAACCTACTTCTGGTTTATTGTTAAAACAAAATTGGCCCGCATTTCTGACATGGCTTTAACAGGTCCCAAAGTCCCATCAACTAATATCCAATATGCCATAGATAAATCCAAAATTAGTCAACACACAAACCACCAGAGAAACATGACCAGTTCTTAAGGCAAAAGGCACCCAACAGAGAGGAAATCTGAGATAACCCAGATGCAGAGAAAGACGTTTCTGTAAACAGCCAAATGGAAGGAATATTTTAGGGTATGGGGGACACATGTTCTCTCTCACAATAACTTAGCTGTTACTGTGGTTCAAAATGTCATAGATTGCATGGAAATAAAGAACCATGGTTATATTTTAATAAAATATATAAAAACAAAATTAAGAAATTCATGCATCACAAAATAGTCAACTTTTCCCCAGCTACTTCAACGGTGGGGAAATTCTTTTTTTAAAAAATAAATACAAGCTATATGAAAACTGACAGCAGGTTGGATTTGTCTCATAAGCTTTCAGTTTCTCATCTAATTTCTGAAAACCTATAAATCAGCAATGATAGCCACACTCCATGAGATAAAGGTAGACATTCTCAGACAGACGAGAGCGTTCGATGTTATCAAACGAAAAAGGGAAATTACTAAAAATAACAGAATGAAAATTTTGCTTTGGTTTGTTTCGTTGAGGTGGGGTCTCATGTCACCGGGGGGACGGCCCAAATCACTATGCAACTGAAGAGGACTTAGACTCGGTGCCGATCGTGCCCAGATCACAGCATCTGCCACCACATCTAAGGCAAAGCTGAGAAACAGCACATCGGAGAAACCAACGCTAAGAAACCAGAGACTCATCGGCTACAGGAGGAGTGCCTTACCTAGCCAACAAATGTGGGATTAGGCTTTTGCCTACGGCTCTGCCTGTGGAGGAAGAAGCAGGCCACCTGGGAAGCAGAACGCAGCTTTGAAAGAAAGGGCAGATCTTGAACCTAAACTTGTAGTTCTTCCTTATTTTACCCTCATGTATGACGGGGGGTGGGGGAGAATAAATCATGAACTGCACAGTGTCTGAGGAGAAACACAGCACTGCCGTTTTCTATTATTCATTATATATTTTAAATGTTTTTTTCCTTACTTCTTTGAGATTTTAATATAATTACATTATTTCTCCCTTCCCTTTCCTCCCTTTAAACACCCCCTGCTCTCTTTCAAACTCATAGCCTCCTTTCCCACTAATTATCATTACATGTATATATGTATATGCAGGTGCTTATATATTCCTAGATACATAAATACAGCCTGTTCAGTATGTACGTTACCTGTACGCATGTTTTCGTGGCAGACCATTTTGGCCAGTCATGAAGTCCAGGCCCGAGCTACTGCTGACGCATGGCTGGTCTATGTATAGTGAAATCCAAAGGCCACACTGAGCCAGTCCCACCCGACACCGGCCCTGGGGTAGCTGATGCTCCCCGTCACTGGACACTGCAGCAGGAGAGCTCCCCCATGACCCCCTAGGCTCTCACCACAGGCCTAGGAGAGCTGCCCATTGGTCCAGACCACGCAGCTCAGCTACCATCCATACCTACATCCTGGGCCTCGGGTGGGCCCATCCTAACATCCACCCCATCCATGATCTGCTGGAGCACGTCAAGGGACCGGTCCTGAGCAGTGAAAACTGTCATCACAGGAATCAGAATGGCAGAATCGATCCCGTCAAGACACCTGCTCAATAAAGGAGAATGTACCCTGGATTTGACTACGTTTATTAGAAAACTGCCCTCAGCAGTGATATTTCCTTTGTATCTTAATAATTACAACTTGCTTGAAGTTCAGAGAGTAAAACAATTGCACTGGTCAGCCTTACAGACCAGGCAGTGGTGACACACACCTTTAATCCCAGTAGCCACACTAGCTTGCCATAGAAACGGGCAGTAGTGGTGCACGCCTTTCATCCCAGCCCTTGAGAGAAATACAAAATGGGAGGAGACAGCTCTCGGACACAGCCTTATTCTGAGATTTCTAGAGGCAGGAGGGCCATTTCGGACTGAGGTAGAGGTGAGAGCCCGTGGCTGACAGTTTTGCTTTTCTGACCTCCAGGTTGAACCCCCAATTTCTATCTCTGGGTTTTTATTAATCGTGCTACACTCAGCCCTCAGCCAGGAAGAAGAAGGGACCTAATTGCCCTGTGGGTGGTACCATGTTTGGTCCTGTACATCAAAACTTAAGTGAATACCACATTTTCACTATAGAAGGTTTTTTTTTTCATAGAGTGTAAACACTTTCACGGCAAAACTGAGAAACATGATTTTTATTCCCATTCCCTATCTCTCTTTTCTCCTCCCTCTCCCTTCCTTCCTCCTTCCCCTCTTCTCTCTTCATTTACTGTCAACAGGGTGTCATAACTTACGCTGAAAAGACAGAAAATTAGACAATAGTTTTTGTGTGCCGTATTGTTCACCTAACCATCACGAAAGAGGGCCGAGTTGGATTCCCTTTTACAAGAACAAGCAGCTTTTTTCCATTTTTATTCTCCTTAGCAAAAGGCCGTTAATTTCCCTTCGTTTAGAAGATATTTGCTCCTTTGACCCTCCTACAACTGAAAACATCTGACCTTAGACTCTTGCTATCTGCAGAGCAAGCCCAGTTCCAGGGAAAGCCGACCCAGGACTCGCTCACGGAGGGAGAGGGCAGCAACTACGTTTCCCAGCATGCCCTGCTGGGAGCACAATGGAGCGTGTCGTCATCCTGGTCACGTGGCGTCGCGTTTCCCCGCGCGCTGAGGGATTCCGGCTAGGGTCCCTCCCCAGGCGGAGGGCCCTGCTGGGCCGGGAAAACTACAATTCCCGGCATGCCTCACCTCGGGTGCGCCTGCGTACGGGAGCAACCCTGCTGGCGAGCGGGTTGGTTTAAAGCGCTGGTTTAGTCCCATGGAAACAGACCTGCTGGCCAGGGGAAGGAGCTACAGGCTGGTGGATGGATTAGGGGTGAGGCTGCCGGGCTAGTCGGGAAAACGAAGTGGGCGGCGCAGGGGAGAGAGCACGCCCCGGACCAAGGCCATCGGTCCCTTTCCCTCCCAGGCCGAGTCCAGTCCCGCCCTCCAGACCTCGAGGGCCTGGGTGGATCCAGGCTCCAGCATTCTTGCTGGGTGTGAAAACCACCTCAGGCTAAAAAGGCTTTGCTTGGACCCTAGCGGCAGGAGGGTGGCCGGTGGCTGAGACCTCCTCCTTAGCCACCGTTCTCCCCTTTAAATAGACAGTTTTTTCAGCATTGACGTTTGGTTTTCTACCCCTGGTTAGCCTCCCAGGCTTGCTTCCGAGACAAGAGGAATTTTCATTTGTGCATTGTTTCATGCCCGTGCCGGAATAGATCTTGTTAAATACTTATTGTGGTGTTTGTTTGGCCCCCAACAGCAGCCAAGGCACTATGGTACGAGGCTCTACAAAACAACCAGCTAACAAAAAAACAAAACAAACAAACAAAAAAAGCACAGAAACCTAATGACTGTCGTCCTACTTGAAGACATGCTAATCAACATGGAACACACACACAGACTGTTGGTTTTTCGTGGATTACCCCAGGGATAGGGAATGATAGGCAGGGAGAAAGAGGGTCAGGGGCACTTCCACTCAGCTGTCTTCAAAGCACTATCTGTGGTAGTATTTTGGTTTTTTTTGAGACAGGGTTTCTCTGTGTAACCATGGCTGTCCTGGAACTCGCTCTGTAGAACAGGATGGCCTAGAATTCAGAGATCCACCTGCCTCTGCCTGGGAGTGCAGGTATTAAAGGCGTGCACCACCACCCACTGGCTCCAGGCACTATTTAGGACCTAACACACATCTGTTAGTTTCCACTGATAAAAACTGCACGCTCCTGTTCCGTAATATCCTTTCTGATGCACAGAGCCGATAGTTTCCCATATCTGGAAACCCTTCTGAGACATGAACACAAATGTGGTGTCAATGCTTCAGATACCATGGCAGCCCCTTTGTAGTGACTCAGTTCATGGTTTGATGGGGACAGTAGGAGCTTCATCTGCACAAGCCCCGTTAGACCTCCGGTACTCAGAAGGGAATTTTTTGCAACCTGAAGAGAAGAACCTTGAGCCAGAAGGCTGAAAGAGATACACAAGACTCAAGGTGGTAGGAACTGGGGGTGCAGCACAGTGGGGTGCTTCCCAAGCCCATTCAGTGGTATGTGCCTGCAGTTCTAGCATTGGGAGGCTGAGACCTGAGGATAAGAAGCTCAAAGTCATCCTCCGTGCACAGTGGGTTTGAGGGCAGCTTGGACAACTCAAGACTCTACCTACAAGCCTAACTAACTAACTAGCTAACTAACTGCCTTAATGAAATGTAGTCATCTTTACCTTAGCAGACCCTTACTGGTAAGCTTCCCTGTTTTCTGAGGTCTCAGAAAGGTAGCTTTTTTTTTCTTTTTCTGTGAAGAATGAGATGGGAATTTTGATTGGGATTTTATTGAATCTCTAAATAGCTTTGGGTAAATTGGCCATTTTCACAATGTTAATTCTGATCCACGAGCATGGAACGTCTTTCCAGTTTTTAGTGTCTCTGCTGCTTTCTTCGGAGGTTTATAGTTTGATTGTAGAGGTCCTTGACTTCCTTGGTGAGGGTTGTTCCTAGGTGTTTTATTTTGAGTATATTATGAATGGGACTGTGCACATGATCTTCTCTGTGTGTTAGTGACATATAGAAAGGTTATTCATCTGTGGAAGTTGATCCTTTTTCCTGCCATGTTTCTGATTTTATTTATTGTTTTATAGCTTCCCAATAGAATTGTTGGGATCCCTATAGTATCATATCATCTGCAAATAGGGATGGTTTGAGTACTTCTCTCCTGTTTGTCTTCCTTTAATTGCTTCCTCTTGCCTTGTTGCTCAAGTTGGTACTTTGAACGTAGTATGGGGATAGTGGACATCTCTGTCTCGTTCCTGACTTCAGCGTGATTTCTTCAAGATTTTCTCCATTTAGGATGATGTTGGCTGTGGTTCTTGCATGTAGCTTTTATTGTGTTGAGATATATATGTTCTCCCTAGCTCTACACTCTCTAGAACTTTTGTCATGACAGTATTTTGGATTTTGTCAAAGACTTTTCTGCCTCTATTGAGGTCATGTGATTTTGTTTCTAAGTCCATTGATGTGGTTTAGTACATTTGTCTCCAGTTTTGGCTTTACTCTGGTCTAATTGTTTTTTGGCATACCCCAGTTTTCCCCATTTTGGAATAGGAATATTTACTCTTCACCATTCCATGTTTGAAGTGTACAACTTTTTTGATGTTACAGTGATTTTAGATTCCCCTCTGTATGCTGTGAATATGTTTTATTATCATTAGTTAATAAAGAATCTTCTTTGTCCTGTGGCAGGGCAGAATAAAGCCAGGTTGGAAATCCAAACAGAGATATAGAGAGAAAGTAGGTGGAGTCAAGGAGACATAAGCTGCTGAAGGAAACAGACACCAACCTTACTGGTAGGCCACAGCCACAGAGTGATACACAGATTAATAGAAATGAGTTGATTTAAGATGTAAGAGTTACTTGGTAAGAAGCCTAAGCTATTGGCCAAGCAGTATTGTAATTAATATTGTTTTTGTGTGATTATTCAGGTCTGGGTGGCTGAGAAACAAACAAGCAGCCTCCGTCTACATTATAAGAACTCTCAGTTAAGAGACTTTGGACTTTTAAAGTTATACTGAATTAATTTTATGCTATAAAATGGTCACAAACCTTTGGAGATGAGAGTTAGAAGGTTATGGCTTACAAATGATGTTTTGACAAGTTGACAAGGAATGGAATTATAATGGTTAGTGTTACTAACTTGACAGAATCTAGAATAACCTAGAAGATGTGCCTCTGAGCTGTGTTCATGGGTCATTTTCTAAATTAAGACTGAGTGTCACCAATCCCTGACAGGAGATTTGAACTCTATAAAATGGGGAAGTGGACTTAGTTATCACCAGGTTTTTTTCTCTGTGAATTGTGGATACGCTGTTACCAGCTGTTCTGAGCTCCTCCTGTCTGGACTTCCCTGCCACAGTGACTTGTACCTTGTACTAGGGAAGAAAGTAAACCCCGTCCCTCCTAAACTGATTGCGTCAGACTGTTTTATCATAATGGCAGGAACGGAGACTAGTTAATTTGGGAGTTAGAATCCCCCACCATTATGTTGGAGAACTTGAGAGGCAGGCAAGCATGATGCTGGGGCAGTAGCTGGGAGCTCACATAGCCGACTACAGGCAGGAGACAGAGAAAACTAACTGGGAAAGATTGTGAAACCTCAAGGCCCACCCCAGTGACACAGCTCGTCTAGCAAGGCTACGCCTCCTAGTATTTTCTAAATAGTTCCACCAGCTGGGAAGCAAGCATTCAAACTTATGAGCCTATGGGGGCCATTCTCATTCAAACCACCACAATGGCTGACTGTAGGGGAGCTTTAAAAACTCGGCCTCATATGGGAGAAAGAAATGAGGGGGGAAGGGGAGAGGGGACTGTAATTTCTGTTCTTTTACATCAGAAAACCAGGTCTCTCCCAAATCTCCTTTATTCGTTTCTGCTTGAAGTCTCGCTGGCTGGTGTGCACTGGCTGTGCCAGCCTCAGAGGGTGCTGGGCATGTAGTCGCTCGCTCTAGTGTCTTTTGGAGAGAAGATAAAGGGTCAGTGGTATCTGTGCAAGCCTCATTAGACACCCTTCCTCTGCTTTTTCTCTCCCTACAGCCACCTTTGTAAACACACATAAGATTAGCAGTTGACAGAAAATAGTGTGGCAGTAGCTGTGTTATTTCTCCAGTGCGCTGCCCCATCTTTCTCCATGTGACTTAGACTATGAGAGACCCGTTTTTGACAGCAGAACCAGTTCTGTAGGGTTCCTTCAAGGGCCTTCCTTCCTGCTACATAGGAAACACCATCCTGGCTAATGTAGTAGCGTGAACAGGAATCTCCATAGCCTATGGGTGTTTTTATTTTCCTTTCAACAATGTTGGTTGTGGTTTGAATGGGAATGGTTCTCATAGGCTCATGTATTTGAATGGTTGCTTCTCAATTGGTGGAACTGTTTGGGAAGGACCAGGAGGTGTGGCCTTATTTGAGGAGGTGTGTCACTAAGATTTCAAAAGCTAGCACCATCCCCAGTTAGCTTGCTGTCTCTGCCTCGTGGTGTAAGTTCTCAGATGCTGCTCATATGCAGTACCAAGGCTCCAGCATCAGTCTCTTGGAGGACACTTACTAAGCTATGGTGTTATAATGGGGACAAGTGGTAATGATAGAGAAAGCTCCCTCGGAAGTCTCAGGTCCCGAGTATGTGACCAGTAAAGCAAATGGGGTGGAATAGATTATAACACGACAGCCAAGCACTCAGCAGTCTCAGTGACTAAAGCAAATGGGGTGGAATAGATTATAACACGACAGCCAAGCCCTCAGCAGTCTCAGCGACTTAGCACAGCCACACAGGTCTCACTGTCCACTCACCGCATGCCACGGATGCTTCATGCCATCGTCACTCTGGGACCCTGACCCACGGAGCAGATCTATCTGGGATGCTGTTTATCTTACGAGGGAGGAGAAAACAGACGGCGAATGAGAAGTTGTCTCTTAAAGCTTCTCTTCACATTTGAGCCAAACAGGACCCACACCCATTCCCTAGTAAATAAGACCGACAGTACGATCCTCTCAAGGAAGGGCCTGTGACTGTTTCCCACAGCGAGAGAACCTCCCATGCTCTCTCGTGACCCTGTGACCTTAGGTGCGTATGGAAACCACAGTGTGCCGACCAGTCCTGTCTCCAACCCACATCAACGCCACGGCTTCAGAGACGTTCACGGTGCTTCAGCAGAAGATGAGAATTGTTGAGGAACAGACCAGCTCTCTGAGGGATGACCTGATCATGCTGGGCTACGGCGACAAACGGTAACGGGAAGATTAGCTAGACTGAAAGGCAGAGGAGGTAGACGCTTCTGGAAAATGTTTCCGTGTGAACTTTCACACAAACATGACGTTAGGTAGAGTTGCCGGTCTGTGATAGAGTACGTGTCTTTGTTACTTTTCCGTGGTTATAAAACACCTGGACCAAGGCACCTTATGGAGGAAGGTGGCTTATTCGGAGCTATGGTTCCTCAGGGCCACGAGTCCATGGTGGACTGGGGGGGAGAAAACATCAGGCAGCTGGGGCAGCAGCAGGGAACTCACTTCTTGAGCAACAACTGGGAAACAGAGCAGTTACGGGAATGGCAGGAGCCTTTGGAGACCTCAAAGTCCACCCTCAGTGACTTCCTTCCTCCAACAAGTCCACACCTCCGAGCCCTCCCCAAGCAGGGCTCTCCCCTGGGGATCTGGTCTGCAGGTGCTGGAGACTTAGGGGCAAGTCTCATTCAGAGCACCACCGTATGTCAATCAGATCTCTGGTGCTATGACAAACTACCCGTGAGGACATCTTGAGGGAAGGAGGGTTTGCTTTTGGCTTACCATTTCAGACATTTGTGTTCTTAGTGCTTGAGCCTGTCACTGTGGGTCTGGGGAGAGGCAAGGCATCATGGGAAAGAAGACATAGCAGAGCAGACCTAGTCCCTCTCGGCAGCCAGAAAGGGTAGGGCTTGGAGAGTGGGGAAAGACACGGAGTTTCTTCAGCAGACCACAGCACCTAATGGCATCTTCAATGTGAACTCATCTGTGTTAACTCTCTGTTCTGTTATCTACCCATGGTGGGGTCTACTGGCTGGACCACTGTGCTTTAACATTTGAGCCCATGGGGAGCACTTTATATACAAACTATAACATGCAGCCACAAACACTGGTTTAGATCTTATTTGAAAATGGTTAAAAGAAAAACTGAAATAATTCATGCCATTAATTTGGTCTTCATTTTTTTTCTTTTCTTCTTTTTTTTTTCCTTTGGTTTTTCAAGACAGAGTTTCTCTGTACCTTTGGAACCTGTCCTGGAACTAGCTCTTGTAGGCCAAGCTGGTTTGAACTCACAGAGATCCGCCTGCCTCTGCCTCCTTAGTGCTGGGATTAAAGGTGTGCGTCACCACCACCCGGCTGGTCTTCATTTTTTTTATCACAGTATAAATTAAAAGATGGTGTTTTGGGTTTTTGTTTTGTTTTTGTTTTTTCAAGATAGGGTTTCTCTTTAGCTTTGGATCTTGTCCTGGGACTAGCTCTTGTAGACCAGACTGGCCTCAAACTCACAGAGATCCACCTGCCTCTGCCTCCCGAGTGCTGGGATTAAAGGTGTGCACCACTGTAGGCCCATTTTAAAAATGCATAGCCCAGGCTGGCCTCCAACTCGTGATCCTCCTTCCTCTGCCTCCTTCAGCAAATCCTACCAGCGTGCGCCACCACAACCGGCTTAAAAAAAAAAAATACAGAGAAATCCTGTCTCAAAAGACCATAAAATTAATTAATTAATTAATTAAAAGATGTGCTTGAAATCCTTAACTGTTCCATGCCTTAGAATGAGAAACTATTACAGAACTCTCCTCCCTCCTGCCCCGTATTGCTAGACTGTTTTGCTGTTGTTTTAAAGTTATCTGACTTTCTAATAGTAAGGCCTACGCATGTTTGTGCAGCCAATCCAGGTTTCCGTTACCGCTCCACACAGGGGCCTCTCACGGCCTCCATGCAGGGATACCCCTGACATGCCTGGCCTCAGCAGCCTTCCTGAGATGAGGAAGAAGATTCCATGGCCCCTTTCTTCTACCCTTAACTCTAAAGCCAGAACCACAAGGCCAAAGCTGCCAGGTTCTGCTGCTCGCTGGGGCTGGAACATGGTCTCCTTGCTCAATGACATCCTCACCAGCTTTTTGTTTTTGCTGGTTTCCTTCTCTGCCTAAACTAGGCCCTCTTGAAACTTCTCTGTAGACAAGGCTGCCCGAGACCCAGGCCAGCCTCTGCCTTCTGAGCAATGGGATTACAGGTGTGCACCATCACACCAGATCTAAGCTGCTCTTTGTATTCCGTTTCTTAGTCTGTGTTCCTCCTTGAACACAGGACTTAGCTTCATTCTGCTTCCCGCTGACCCTTTTCTTTGTCTGTACGTTTTGTATTTTAACTTGCTCAGCCCGCTTTTCTCATTATAAATCCTCATTAGGGTTAACCCATTAGTTATTAACCACACAACAGAGTCTAGTCTGTTTTGAGATTTCCCCTGCCAACGAATTAATCCAAATCTCTTCACTTCAGCCCCAGGAAGAGTCTTCTAACAAGGGCAACAGGCAGACACATTCTTCACCAAAACATCACAAGAAGCTCTCTAGGCAACATACTAAAATTCTTCTCCTCTGAAACCTCTTGAGCTACCCCCACCCCCATCCTCAGTACCACTGTCTCCCGTGTTTCTACTAGGAGGCCCATCAAGCCCCACTGAAGTGTTTGACTGCTTATCCAATCCAAACTCCCAAGGTCCTCATGCTTCCAAACAAAAGCAGTCAGGCCTATCACAGCAATTGCCCAGTCCCTGGTACCAACTTCTGTCTGAGTCGGGGCTGTGAGGAGACAGCATGGCCACTGTGACTCTTACAAAGGAAAACATTTCATTGGTACTGGCTTACAGTTTCAGAAGTTTAGTCCATTATCATCGTGGTGGGGATGGTGCAGGAGGAGCCAAGAGTTCCGCATCTGGATCTGACTCCCACACTGGGTGCAGCTTGAGCGTTTGAGACCTCCCTGCTTCCTCCACAGTGACGCACTTCCTCCAACAAGGCCACACCCCTGATAGTACCACTCCCTCTAGGCCAAGCATTCAAACACGTGAGTCTATGGGAGCCATACCTATAAAAACCACTGCACTTCCCCATGCAAGTTAGCTAGAAGCCAGGTCACCGAGGTGTGTGCAGAGACATCCCTTCAGTGCAGAAACTAGGAGCTGTAGGGAGAGACTGCTCATTAGTTTCCTATACCCGAAATAACCACACAGAAAGTGTGTTATTACAACACGGCTTGGCCTATTAGCTCATGCTTCTTATTGGCTAGCTCTTATATCTTAAATTAGCCCATTTCTATTAATATATGTATCACCATGTGGTTGCGGCCTACATGTAAGGTTCCGTCCAGTGTCAGGCATCTGTCTCCTGCAGCGGCTGCATGGCTTCTCTTTGACTCCACCTACTCTCTCCTCCTTATCTGCTTGGAATTCCCGCCTTGCCCTACTCCGTGCTGCCATAGACCCAAAGCCGCCTCTTTTATTAACCAGTGGTAGTAAAACATATTCACAGCATACAGAGGGGAATCCCACGTCAAGGAGCTATGTGTTCTAGCCCCTGGTCAGCTAGGATACCTAGAAGTGGAGACTCTGGATGTTCTTGCACTCCTGGTTACAACAGACTGTTGGTGGAGAGACCTACACTCTCCAGTGCTCCTTCCCTTCTCACTGAGAGAGCTAGGAGAATTGGGGTGCCATCCTTCACAGGGCATTCAGCTGCTGACTAGCTCCTCCTTAGCTAAGATGGTAGTTGTAGGAGAAACTGGAGAGAAGACTGGGAAGTGCTGACCCTTTTAGGCCCTAGAACCCCGTTTCTTAGTCTTCTTAACCCACTTGTCAACAGCACCAGGAGAGGACTCTGGGAAACCCCTTTTAGAATCTTCCTGGGGAATCAAGTCCTTGGAAGTGTGCATATTTATAGAGCTGGCGTTTTGTTCCGTGGTCTAGAGACAGCACATCCTTAATCCCTTTGTTCATGCGGCCAGGAGGATTCAGGGCCCAGCCCTTTGGGAACGGAAGAGTTAGGGTGACGTCTCCCTACTGCTTCTGTCCTCTGCCTTTAGGGAAACTGGGAAGTCAGAGATTTGCCCTGGTTGTCCAGTGCACGCCTTGGGTGGGGCTGCAGCTAGTGGTGACTCCAACTTCTCTATCCATCCAGGGTGGGTAGTTATCACTGCCTAGCATGAGAGGGTCTTGTCTTATTCCTGACACTCTCTCAGAAAGAGCCAATCAGCCTGCAGGTGCTCAATGGCTGCACTCCTGTCTGAAGGAGGCAGGAACCTCACACTCTCCCATGCTGCGGGGCCACTGCCATTCTAATTAGAAAGGGTCCATTGGCTCAGATGACTGGTCTTACCACAGTGGAAACTGCATCATGTAATATTCTCTTGGGGTGCTTTTTCAGAGGTCAGTTAAAAACTTCAAACTCTTTCGAAGACCCTGCCAGCCAGAAAGGCATTTGTCCTATCCCGCGTGAAGTGACTCGTCCAGAAAAAACAAGTCTTTTATGGAAGAACTGTCAGTTCCTGGTGAATCGAATGTGCCATTTGGAAAACCTCATCGAGTCCTTGAAGAGGAACATCTTTCGTCTACAAACTGAAAAGGAATTGAATCCGCAGAAAACAGGTACGGCTAGAAGAGGGTTGCAGGGAACTTGGCGCTGTGCGGCGCTTGCTGGTTTTGCGCTTCCGCGCCTCTGTTCACCTTTCCGCTCTGCCCCCTGTGCCCGCCCAGCCTTTCTGAAGGATCAGCTGAACACGATCCAGGAGGAGCACTCCGCGGACCTGAAGCTGCTGCACCTGGAAGTGTTGAATCTGCACCAGCAGCTGGAAGATGTCAAGGAGGAAGAGGACACGGCACAAGATGAAGTCCAGAGATTGACTGGCACTCTGGAAACGGCCATTGAGACAAAGGTTTGTATTCAGTGTCCTCCAGTGCAGCTTCCCCGGCAGAGGCAACAGCGCCACAAAGCTGTGTTACCAATGGGCGATAGTAATGTTTGGTTCTTGACATTTGAGATTTATCTGCATGGCTAAGGTCCATTAGTGAGTCTTGTCTGTGGTTGCCCCTAGACCCCTTTCTGTGTATAAAAGACAGTGACCATCTAGATTCTGTCCTCTTTAAGAGCTGATAGTAGTTGGGAGGGTAAGGCATTAACATGACAGACTGAATAGGAAAAAGTCAAAGTAGAAACCAGAACCCTGAGTGAGCATGTGCAGGAACAAGCATTCAGGCATGTTTCAGAGAAGGAGAGTCTTGGCCAGTATAGATCAGGTCAGCTTCAGGAGTGATACACTCCATCTGACGGCAGAGTGCTCAGGGCATCTCACGGGGCACGCTCACAGGCGGCAAAGAGGACTTCTGTTCAGAAAGGAAACCAATAGTGTTGTCCTGCTCCCATGAGCTAGACAGGCTGATAGATAATCAAATTATTTTGAAAGGCCTTCAGAAGTAGCATTTTATTTTACCAGTCTATTTTAATAAAAGTAGTAAGGCTGAGAGAGGTCTCTTAATGACAATCATCATGTTCTTGTCCTCTTTCTGTAACTCAGATCTTTCTGCTGGGTACCATTGGGTTAAAATGTGTAAACTCCAGCTTTACCAGAGTGAGAATCTGCGGGAAGTAAGCTGAGTACCAACTAATTCCACATTGCAGGGCATCTCAAAATCAAGAAGAATTAATACTTTTGATGACCGGTGGGGAGTGAGTAAGAATTTTGGCACAGGCCCGCTGTCTCAGTGGGTCCCCACCATGGTCTCCACCTCCTCGCTTGGGTTCTCCGTCCCCCCACCCTTCAGCTGGACTTTGGGAGCTCAGCCCAGTGCTGCACTGCGGGTCTCTGCCTCTGTCTCCATCAGTTGCTGGATGAGGGTTTTATAGTGACATTTAAGATAGTCATCAGTCTGACGGGATGGGGGCTGGGGAGAAAAGGTAGAAGGAGTGAGAGGAGGGGAGTGGGAGCCGGGACTGGTATGTAAACTAAAAAATATATATATAGTTTTCTTTTTTAACAAAATAAAGAATTTTTGACGCAAAGATCCATGTGATGACAAGAGGAAACTAACTCGATGCTGCTGTGCACTGAGGAGATTGACAGTGGAGAAACAGTTAGGGGCTATCTGTGTGTTTGTGAGCGGACTTGAGTCTACAGAGGTCAGAACTAGAACTGTGGCATTTTGAAAGGAAAAAGAGATATTTTATGAAAAATATTCTAGATTTGGATATAGGATAGAAACCGAAGGCAGGAAAGGAGAAAACCACAACTTGAGTCTTTAGGATTATGGTACTATTAATAATAATTAGAATATTGTGTTTTTCATTCATTTTTCAACTCCTAAGCATGAATCATATTTGAAACTGGTAGTGGTGGTATATACCTTTTTAAATACATCCCAGACGCAAAAAGCTCTGAGTTCAAAGCCAGCCTGGTCTACATAGTGACAGTCTCTCTGTCTCTGTCACTCTCTGCCTCTCTCTGTCTCTGTCTCTGCCTCTCTCTGTCTCTCTGTCTCTGTCTCTGCCTCTCTCTGTCTCTGCCTCTCTGTCTCTCTGTCTCTGCCTCTCTCTGTCTCTGTCTCTCTCTGTCTCTCTGTCTCTCTCTGTCTCTCTCTCTCTCTCTCTCTCTCTCTCTCTCACACACACACACACACACACACACACACACACGGTTAAGGGCACGTTTTGCTTTTGCAGAGGACTCAGGTTTGGTTCCTAGCACCCACATGGCAGCTCACAAATGTCTGTAACTCCAGTTCTAGGGGATACAACACCCTCTTCTGGCCTCTGTGGCCATCAGATATGTACATGGTACACATATGTGCATACAGGCAGAATACTCATAGAATAAATCTTAAAAACATAGACATAGGGCTGTCCGGTTGTTGTGACTGGAGTTTGAATCCCCAGGACCTACATGAATCCCAAGCAAGAATTCCAGGCAGCCCTGACATTGAGAAGGCAGGAGCAAGATCCCAGGAGCAAGCTGACCAGGCTAGCAGACTCAAGGATGGCTGAGTTCGGGTGAGAGGCCCTTACTTACTGCATGGGGCAGAGTGTAATCCAACAGACACCCATTGTCTCTTCTGGCCTCCACATGCATATATATACATACACGTGTACACATACACTCATACACATGTACACAAATGTTTTATTTTTGCACACACATGCAATAAAATAAAAAATAGCACTTGTAAGCTACCGGGTGAAAAAAGGCTGAATTTGACTCGATACACTAGAGACAGTTTCTTCCTGTCATCTCAGGTATTGATCTTTCCTTCTCCTCTTTGTAGAAGAACGCAGCTGTTATTGAGGAGGAGCTAAAGACCACAAAGCGTAAAATGAACCTTAAAATTCAAGAGGTAAGAGAAAAGACAGAGATGTTGAACAGGTGTTGGGATTGCAAGGGGAAATCAATAAAGTGCAGAGAATGAAAAGAACCCTTTGAAAACAGAAATATCATTGTATGAACACTTAAAACATGCCACATGCAAATGTATCTGCCTTCAGTTGCTTAAAGATACTCTCATGTGTTAAAGCTGCCATGACACTGGCTGGGGTTCAGGGATGGTGAGGGGAGGGGGAGGAGAGGAGGGAGTGGGAACCAGGGTAGGTATGTAAAATGAGAAAAGATGGTTTCAAAAAATAAATTTAATAATAATTAAAAATGCTAAAAATAAAAATAGAAAAGCACCAAGTAAGAAATAAAAGGTAGCTTACTGGGTCAAAACACTTGCTGAGCAAACTTGAGAAATGAGTTAAAAGTCTCAGAACTCAGATAAAAATTGGTCATGGCATGAGAGAAAAATGGGATATTTGACTTTCTTCTGGTGTGTTTTGTTTAATATGATTATCTCCAGTTCCACCCATTTTCTTGAAAAGTTTCTAGTGGGCCTTGACCCCCAGTTTGTTTAACAGACTTCAGCAGCAGGAAGATGAGGCCAACAGACTCGGCTTCATTTTTAGGGAGGGACGAGCATGTTTCAAAGCGATGTGCAGGCGTGGGGATGGGAGCGTATCTGGTAAACTGTGGTGGTGGTTGCATCTGTGTTTGCTGGAGTGGAGTCCGTCGGTCTTCCTTACTGCACTGTTGCCCTTTAGCTAAGGAGACAACTGGCTCAGGAGAAGCACTTCCGGGAGTCTCTTGAGAAGTCTGCATCATCCATGCTACTCAAAATCCAAGAAATGGGGTCCGCGGTGGAGGCAGAGCGGAAGCAGGTAAGGGTTTGCTTTCCTTGCTTGTGAGAGAACTGAAACCCAGAAGGGATGGCTGGGCTTCTTCCCCTGAGCTCATGGGTTGTCTATTTCCTCTGGAGTGGTAGGGCCTTTTCCTTAGTAACCTGGTGGCCTTACTGCAGTCTTTAAGATAAGAAAGGCTCTGCACAGTCTTAATTCGTGAGTGGGAAAGCCAAGGCCCAGAGACGCGAGTCTGTCTCAGGTTTTATAGCAGTGAATTCTATTGCTACAGTAGCCTTCTCTACCATGCAGTCTCTGCTATGGGCATTGGTTGTGGAAGCTGTTCTTAGCTAATGCTGTCTGTGTCTGACCTGGTTAGAAAGGAAAGCCTAAACGGAACTAACCTTTGAAACAAATAAGTAAAATAACAGGAACATATTTATGTTTCTCCTTTCAGTTATCAGATTCATATTAACATGATATTTTTTGCCTTCACTGTACTTATTCCAAGTACCTTTGTGTTGAAGATACTTTAAATTCACATTTTAGTATTTATTATTTGAATGCATAATCTTTTTTATTTTTACCAATAACCGTACTTCACAGCTGAAGCATAGAAATGAGTCTGTTCACTGAAGAAATTTATGAAAGAGCCCATCCAAGTCAAAATTAGTTCATTGTAGATAGAGCTAAAGGTGCCATTCTTCTCTTGCTCTGAGCACCCTATGGCTAGCAGCACTGTGTCTAAGTGGACATAGGATGCTCTATTGGCCGGCACTCAAAGTAAGAAGCCGTGGTCTGTGGAGATTTGGGCTGGGACACACAGGCACGTCCAGTTCCTCTCCATGATGCTAGGTTGAAGCGTCTCCCTTCCCATGTGGTACTGGGTCGTGCGTTGCTTTACAGAAATAGTTTTTCTTACACAACTTCAGGTGCACAGTTTGCAGCAGAGCTGCTCCGCCCTCCGCAGCTCAGTACAGACCACCCAGGAAGTGCTGGCGCAGGAGCAGAGCAAGAACGGAGAGTTGGAGACAGCCGCCTCGCAGCTCAAGTCCGATCTAAGTATGCCAAGACTCCTAGGAGCCTGAATTCTGTATCTGGCCAGGGTTGCTTGGTGGTGCTTCCTACAATACAGAGTGAAATGTTGCTGGGCTCCTTTCTGATCTTAATTTTCTGTGTATGTGGTACGAGATTGGGTAGGGCCTCACTTGTACTAAGCAAACTCTTTCTTTGACATTGCTCCTCTTTGGCCCCTCTTTGGTTTGGTCTGTTTGCATGTGTGTTTGCTGAGATAGCATTTCGTTAAGTTACCCAGGTTTACGTTAGATGTACTAGCGTCTTGTCTAAGCCTTACACATCCTAAGATTATAGGTCTGTGCCCCCTCCACTCCTCAGAAAGGGTAAGGCTTCCCATGGGGAATTAACAAAGCCTGGCACATTTAGTTGAGGCAGGACCAAGCCCCTCCTCCCTGCATCAAAGCTGAGCAAGGCATCCCACCATAGGGAATAGGTTCCAAAAAGCCAGCTCATGCACCAGGGATAGATCCTGGTTCCACTGCCAGGGGCCCCTAAAAGAGACCAAGCTACACAACTGCCACCCACATGCAGAGGGCTTAGTTTGGTCCCATGCAGGCTCCCCACTGGTCTAGAGTCCTTGAGCCCCCATGGCCTCAGGTCAGCTAGAGAAGAAAAGCTTAATCCCGTGTCTTCTCATCGTTAGCTGAGCATTTCCTCTGGTTTGCTATCTGTGTGAGACAGAAAGCTCCATCAGAAGAGTAGACCTGACAAGGCCTTCCTACAGCTGCTAGCCACCTTTCCTTAGGGCTGCCGAGCGAACCACTGTTATCGCTGGCAGTGCCCGAGATGACCTCTGTCTTCTGATTGCAAACCTGCACATATTTGTGTTACATTTCATGTTCTTCCCCGGGATCTCATTTTCACTTTACAACAGCTTTGTTAGCGAGTAGGAAAATATCCCTGTTACTCACAGTAAAACGCTCTGGAGACAGCGCTGACAGACCCACTCCTCACAAAGTAGCAGGAGCTGAAGTGCAGGTCCTTCTGTTTGAGCTCTCTCTTCAGTAGGTTTTTCGGTTGCTTAGATTAATGGTTTATTTATTTTTTGGATTCTATAAAGCATATGTGGAAGCCCATTAGATGAAGATTAAACCCAGAAAGTCAGGATAGCGTGAAGGAATACCAAGTGTGTTCAGTATATTGACTCTATGCGGTTTTACCACTTGAAGGTACAGCTAGTTTATGGCCAGGTTAAGGAAAAGAGATGCCTCTAACTATTTTCTTCAACATATTAAAAATAGAAAAGCACATTAACAGTAAACAACATATAACAAATAACTGTCCTCTGAAGATAGACATCCCCCCGGGTTCAGACTTGGGGCATATCCTCAGAACTGATCACACACAACATATAACAACATATAACAAATAACTGTCCTCTGAAGATAGACATTCCCCCCAGGGTCAGACTTGGGGCATATCCTCAGAACTGATCACATTTATCTCTCTTCATTTTTCACACATTTTAAATTAGAACTTAGTGAGTCATGGATTCACATTTTTAGAAAACAGTTTCTGTAAGATATATCCTATGTAAAGTAGGAGTTTTAAGCATGCTTTGTAATTGCCTGGCTCTAAAATTTAAATATAACAGCACTAATGTAGCTCTAAAATTTTCTGTAAAGTCAAAACATTAATGTCAAATGTATTTTTTTTTGTTGCTGATATGCAGTGCCAAACCGTTGCCCCATTTTCCTTCCCCCAATCGTGTGGCAAGTGCTTTAACATGGCGTCTCAGCTGTCTGCTCCCCTGTCTCCAGTTACACCCTGTGAATGGTTCCCCATCCAACCCTGAAGTCCCCTCCGGAGCTCTGGGCCACCGTCCTGCAGTCAGCCCAGCACCTGTAGTCGGCTGCCGGCACACGTCAGAGCTCCAGGAAATATGTCCGTGCCCATTCGTTCTTTTTGCTCTGGCTCCCACATCTGCTCCTTGCCATGCAGTTACGTAGCTGAAGTCCAGCATCTCCCCTGCTGGCCTTGTCTGCACTCCGCACACTCACCCCGGTCTCGCAGTCTCTTCTCTTTCTTTTCCATTAGTCTGTCTTTCTTCTCTGTTTTCACTGCCATTGCCGGGAGGGAAATAGTTCTTACTGTTTTATGTGTATGTCCCTCATTTTATTAAATCTTGAGTGAAGTAATTTAACAAAAATGTTTGGGTTATATCCCGCCCAGAATAATTCATGCATTGAATAAAATATAACCTTATTTATCATTAGAACTAACTGTGGACCAGGTTCTTTTTAAATTTACTTATTGCCCAATTAATTTTAGCTCTTTAAAGACAAGTTTGGCATGTAGCACAGGCTGGCCCTGAATTCATGATCCCCTGCCTCAGTCTCTCAGATGCTGAGATTACAGGAGTGCTGTGTTGACAACTGTGTATTTTAGCCCCTAGCCTATGAGATTACGATCAAATGCATGTGTTATTACTGTCTCTGCAAACACGGAGGAGAGCGAGCAGAGCTCGTAGGGAGGATGCTGTGCTGTTTCCAGGGCTGCGTCTTCATCTCACCATGTGGACTTTGTTTTCAGTTTCCAGAGATAACCTCATCTGCAAGTTGGTTGAAGAAAATAAGGTATGTGTTCCCATGGCAGGAGACGGAGGTGACGGTCTCTCTTTATCAAGCCATGGTCCTTCACTAGTGCTAGGAAATAGGCTTCTGGTTCTTCAAAGAGCTTTAGGAAAAGGGGTCCTTTAAATAAGCTGTGTATTCAGGCAGTACTGTGCAGTAAGAACTACATGGTCCTCTTATGCACGTTATCTTGTTTTCAAAAGATAAAATAATGAGGCTTTTGTGGATTTTGCCAACTGCAAATTAACTTCTAAACAGTGTCATGAACTATAATAAATACAGTGTTTTAGTTGGTGGTTGCACAGCCCTGTGAGTGCATCGAATACTACTGACCCACACACTCAAAGTCGGACAGCATAGTGAACTTCATTTTACCTAAATTTAGACAAAAAAATACCTTTATATCTTGTGAGATTTTGAGGTAGTCTTTGCTCCCATTTGGGAGAGGTTTTCTGTTGCTCTCCCACCCCATGTTGGGCAATGGTCATCTTCCCACTTCTGAAAAATCAAGAAGCAGTTATCTCAGGAGACAAAGAAGCTACACCCTGCCCTTCCCTCTTCTACCAAGCAGCTCTTAGGGATCTCCAATCACCCCCTCCCCTCTCTCCCCCTTCCCCACTTTCAGAGAGAACTAGTTCTGTTTATCAGCGCAGGTGCTCCCCTTCTCCACCCTGAGGTTATCAGTGAAAACATCTCAACTTTTAAAATTATTTGAATGTGCTGCTCTGGAATCACAAAGTCTTACTGGTGATAAAAATGTGTATATGATGTAAGTATTCTTGGAGAGAACCTGCTTGATATGAGAATATAAGTGAGTAGTTAGGGAATGGGTTTAGTCATTTTTTTCTAGTCAGAATCCTAATACAAAATTCTATTTAATGAAGTCTTTAAAAATAAACCGTAGCTTTTACAGCAATTTTACACTCCCCACCACACAGAACATAAAGATTTCCTATGTACCCCCTACTTCTTTTTTAAAAAATCTATTTATTTATTATGTATACAGTATTCTCAGTATTCTGTGTGCATGTATGCCTGCAGGCCAGAAGAGGGCACCAGACCTCATTACAGATGGCTGTGAGCCACCATGTGGTTGCTGGGAACTGAACTCAGGACCTTTGGAAGGGCAGGCAGTGCTCTTAACCACTGAGCCATCTCTCCAGCCCACTACTCCTTCACATGTGTACAACCTCTCTCGTCAGCATCTCCCACTGTAACAACAGGATTGCTCTAGATGAATCTACATTAGTGATTTATGGAGTGAGTCACTTCCCTGAAGTCCTCTGAATTGCAGACATATTCAATCCTCTTCTTCCAACCATATTAACCATTGATCTACCCTCCTCAGAATATCATATAACTGGGATTATAAATATAAGATTTTAGATTGGCTTCTTCCTCTTAATAAATATTTAAATTTCCTTTGTATGTTTTTATGTCTTGATAGCTTAATTTTAGTGTTAAATAATATTACATTATCTGTATGTACCACCGTTTGTTAACGTAACACAGAGGTTTTAACACAAAAGGATATATGTATATCAACATATACATATATATGTAACAATTAATTTAAAAAGAGACCATAAATTTGAAAATGAACAAGGAAGGGTATTTGGGCAGGTTTGGGGGAAGGGAAAGGTAAGGGGAAATGATGTAATTATAATGTCAAAGAATAAAAAATAATTTTAAGAAACAAAGGATAGTTTCTTTAATAGAGTAATTTTTCTTCTCATACATTTTCTGTGGAATTATGTATTTATTTCATGATCAGTTTCACTTGGGGAAGTAAACATTCCTTTAATCTGTGTTATGCAGGCTAGAAAGCAACAGCTTTAATGTTCTGAAATACACAAAAATAAAAATACCCGAGCCGTGAAAATTAGGCAGTTTGAGTTGAGCAAGATTCTGAAGGACACCTTGGTTGTTGGTACATCTCTGCACACCTGTGCGCACACAGCGATGTGCACAGTATCCTGCCCGTGTGTACAAGAGAACAACCCTTTTGTTCGTCCACAGAGCACACAAGTGTGTCTGAAGAAGGAGCGTGACGAGAACACACACTTGAAGTCCGAGATGCTGTCCCTTCGAGATGCGTCAGAAAAAGCACAGGTGAATCTTGGCCTCCCCCCCCCCCAAGAGGTTAAATTGTTTTATTAAGGAACCAAGACAAATCTTGGTTATATAAATTCATATCAGCTCTTTCAGCTCTTTCCCTTAGCTTTCTGTTTCTGTAAAATCAGCTTCATCTGTGAACTATTATAAAATTAGCTACATTTTGGGCTTCCCTCACCAAATCCCTTTGAAACTGGTGCACAAAGCAGATGACTGGGACAATCACAAATCACACTGCATTTTCTAATTTAGTCACTATCCCCCTCGCCCCGTGGTAAAATCCCTGACAGAAGCGATTCAGGGAGGAGGTTCTATCGCAGCTCACAGTTGAGGGTGCTCACATTGCTTCTGCATCCGAGAGGACACTGAGAAATGCTTGTCCTCGGTTTGCCTTCCCCTTTTATCCACTCTGGAACCTCAGCCCCTGCAGTGATGTCAGCCACACCTAATATGGGTCTCAGTTAACTTCATCTAGAAGATCTCCCACAGACACGTGTGGAGGTCTGTTTCCATGGGGACCCTAAACATCCGGACAAGATGAGCCGTGGGATTTCCCGTCCCTCCCCAGTGCAGGTCTAAGGACCTCCATAACAGGGACTGTAAAGTTTTTCCTTATGATCCGTATCACTTAGGACAGTAGGAACATAAAAATGCTTGTTGGATTTGGGGTTGGGATTTGTGCATGTTTGATTGTTTTCTGTAATGTGTTGCATCTAAATTTCACTTATGCTTTGTATCCATACGTGAGCGAATGTTGACGACACACAGGCGCTGTATCTCACAGAGCCCGGTGGACCGCTAAGCAACTGAAATCACTTTCCTGTTGGCACAATTTGATTCCATGGCGTCAGGGGCACTGTGCCCCTGTGCCTTATAGTAAAATGGAATAGGATGAGAAGAATATCCCTCTATAAAACAGTCACTACTGTTTCTAGACTCAAGAGAATTCTCGCTGAAGCCCTTTCATGTTCTGGGCACAGTTCTAAGCACCGTGCACTCCTAGCATTATAACCCTCGCCAGTGCACTATGGCCTAGCAACTGGGACTCATCACTGGAAGCTAAGGAAGCCGGCACCCAGATAGGTCTGCTAACTCAGCCAGCAAAGTGGCAGAGGAGGTTTTTCCTTCTTGTTCTTTGTTTTGCTTGGGTTTAGGGAATTTGGTTATGAACACATTAGCGATTTTTTTTTTTTTCAGCGATGTGTCCTTATCCGCGGTGAGATTTTTTTCCTGGCGCACACAATCCGCAGCCAGATATGGCGGCGCTCACCTGTGAGCCCATACTCTACAGTCAGGAGAATCTGGGTGTCTGGAACTGAGGGCAGAGGTATAGCACAGTGTGGGGCAAGTCATTTACGTACTTGAAGTCCCCAAGACTAATCCAGACCCTGAAAAAATAATATGTAAACTTTGATGTAAGAGAGTCATCCTGGTAGGATGCAGGGGGGTTGTTTTGTTCTGAAGGATTAATCTTGTGAGATTAAAAAATCTGTGTTTTGCTTTTGTAAATACTATCATTGGTAGTGAGAGCACATGGATATTTTGTGTTATAAGTAATTCTCAGGGCTGATGATAAAATTCTGGGGATGATTTTTCTGTGTTGTCAGCTGGACACTGGCACTGAGAGCCCATTCTTTAGAATGCTCTCTTTGACTTGTACTCAGAATTGTGAGCTCAGTGAACCGCCAAAAGCCTCAGGAGTGCGGGACTAAAGTCAGTCTCTTGGCAAGGACCGCTCCTCCTCCTGGCCCCGCCCCTACCAGTCCCTCCCACCAGCTCTCCCTGTGCTCCCACCCCGTCTAGCAGCAGCCACACCCGCAAAGGGCTGATGGCCCTCCTCCGGTAGCCACCGACTCTCAGTGGCTCCCGACTGGCTCCATCTTGAGCAGCGGATGTGCAGATGCTATGGCACCTCTGCTGAGCTGGGCAGCAGCCACGCCGTGTGCTGAGGTCAGCACCTCACACCTTTTCCTTCGCGTCCGCGGCCGGCCCTTACGTTCGTCCCTTCCCTCTTCCGCAGAGGTCTGTGAGCTGTGGGCGGTGGGAGGTCAATAGAGGTTGACAGCATAGCGTTCGCAGTCACTTGTACAGTAGGTTTCCTCCTGGGCCCATTATTTCCCCAGTCAGGAACTTTAAACCAGGCTTATAGTTCCAGGCCCGAAGTCCTTCCCCACCTAGAGCAATCAGGAAACAGTCGGTCACTTGTGTGGCAGCTGTGGCCCTGTTGCATCAGTGGGCAGATCCTGATAGCAGGTCCGTTATTGTAGCATTCGATTCAGTGCTGGGAAAGCCATTGACCTTTGCTTTCCTAGCTGGCTGCTTAGCCCCTTCTGGCACTATGAAAGCCAGCTAGCAGGGAGAGAGTTTCCTGTTCAGTTCACGGTTGATTTTGCTGTGTTCTACGTCCAAAGTGAGCAGTGTCTTTAGCAATAGGCTCTTATTGTTTTGTTATGGTGGGCATCAAAGAATAGAGGCAATAGCTGGTGTTGTTCTGGTTGTCTCTGGGTCTTCCATGATCGGTAATGCATAGGGATGTATTTGAAAGTAGTTTTAAAAACTAAGTAATTAATGAAATATTAATTGATGATGTGTTAGCTAAATTAGGTTTAGTGGGTTACTGTGAAATCATTAAAGAGAATATATAAGTGAAGTATTAGAAAGGCTTATGACTTGCTGTATTTTCTGTCTTAGGTTTTGAATGACCAGCTTTCCAGAAAGTGTTCAGAGCTATCCAGCATGCTTCAGATTGTAAAACTTGAAAATGCCAGGATTGTTGCTGAACACCATGCTATTCTGCAGGTATCCTTCCGACACTCAAAAGAGGTCTCACTTATCTGGCCTCAAGTTCAGTCTGAGCTAAGAAGACCTTGCCTTGTGATCCTGCTGGTTCTACCTCCAGGATGCCAGAAATACAGGCTGACGCCAACAATCCTTTCCTTCCCTTGTTTTGTCTGATTGATGGTTCCAGCAGGATCTTAGTGTGAGCCCATCAGGCTGCTCTAGAGTTTACAATCCTTCTGCCTCAGGCTACAGAGTTCTGGGGTTGCAGGCTGCCATTATGGCCCAGTTGTTATTCTTTGATTAGTAGTTTCTTCCTTTGATTTGCAAAGGCCTTGCAGCTCCGTGGTGTTTAATGCTTTATTCCTGAAAGTCCATGATTTTAGGAAAAGACATTATCTGTTCTAATATTTACGTAATAATGATGTGTAGGTTTTAAAAAAGTTTTTAGGAGCCGGGCGGTGGTGGCGCACGCCTTTAATCCCAGCACTCGGGAGGCAGAGGCAGGCGGATCTCTGTGAGTTTGAGGCCAGCCTGGTCTACAAGAGCTAGTTCCAGGACAGGCTCTAAAAAAGCTGTAGAGAAACCCTGTCTCGAAAAACCAAAAAAAAAAAAAAAAAAGAAAAAAGAAAAATAAGTTTTTAGACTATTTTATGTGTGTATTTGGCTTGCATGTGTGTCTGTATGTGCACCATGTGCATGCCCAGTGGCTGAAGATTTCAGCAGAGAGCATTAGATCCCCTCACACTGGAGTTGTGGATGGTAGTGAGCCGCTGTGTAGGTGTCTGGGAACTACATCCGGGTCCTCTTAATCACTTAGCCATCCCTACAGCTCCTAAGGATAGTGTACCTTTAAAACTGACTCTCAAGTGCTTATTTTCCCCTAAACATTGATGACGTTCCATTTTGCTTATAGTATTCCAAGAACACTCTTGACATTGACCCCAGCTATATGAAATTCTGCTTCTTTGTTAGGATTGCCTTTCACCATGAAACTTGGTCATCCTATTCAAAACACAAAATTTTCAAATTCTGATTCTTGGATGCTAAGTAGTAGTAGCTTGTGTGTGTGTGTCTGTCTGTGTGTGTGTGTGTGTGAGAGAGAGAGAGAGAGAGAGAGAGAGAGAGAGAGAGAGAGAGAGAGAGAGAAAGAGAGAGAGAGAGAGAATGTTTATGTTGGTTTGCTTACTTTCTTTACATATACAAGTATGATATTAAGGATTTTACATATGTTACAGTCCCTGATCATTATAGCTGCTACATCTTTTTTTTTTCTTTTTTCTTTTTTTTTTTTTTTTTTTTTTGGTTTTTCGAGACAGGGTTTCTCTGTAGCTTTGGAGCCTGTCCTAGAACTAGCTCTTGTAGACCAGGCTGGTCTCGAACTCACAGAGATCCGCCTGCCTCTGCCTCCCGAGTGCTGGGATTAAAGGCGTGCGCCACCGCCGCCCAGCTAGCTGCTACATCTTAATCTTTATTTTTCCAATAAAAGCTTAAATAAAAATAATTAAAGTAATTACTAATGTATTCTAGGCTTGCAAAACTATTGTAGATTGTAAATAGAAGTGTTGCTAATTAGAAAATGGTAAACCAGAGAAAGGTACCAAGTAACTACTATTCTCATTAGTGCCACACTTTAGTGCAACACAAGAGCTAGCCTCAGAGAGTTCACACCAACTGCCCAAAACAGTTTTCCCAACAAATTGACGCTATGGGGGGGGGGGGGAGGGGGGAGAAGATACAGATGGAAAGATCTTTCATCTGATATGTATATGTGTTTATATTGTTTCATATTTTAAAGTAAGAAAAAATTTTAAGATACTGAAGTATTTTAATGTAGATTTCATTTTTGAAACTATATTGACATTTATAGTTTGACAACGTATTTTCAGGGCTGGTAAATATGTCTTCATCTTTGTTTGGTAGACCCGTAAAATAACAGAACTGTAGCCAAAGAGAGGGCTGGGTTCTCAAACTATCTTATCAAAGGCTTCGTTTGTGAAAAGAAGCAAGTCTTGGAGTGGGCACAGTGTCTTTGGACTGCGACTCTGAACGTTACCGGTCGAATGGCATCTCCGCTTTTACTACTCTCTCAGGTGGAGCAGAAGATGATCACAGAGACATTTCAGGAGCAAAATCTGCTTTTAGACGCAGCCCACGCCAGCATCACCGGCGAACTCCAAACCGTCCAGAAGGATAAAGCCCAGCTCCAGATACACCTGTAAGCCAGCCAGCGCCACGTGCACCTTTCGGTCCTCGTTTCTGCTTCTTGTCCTTAGCGGGAATATCTAAGCTCACCTCTCTGAACCAACTCTGAGGAGCTAGTCTGCTAGAACACTGTGGTAACTGTTGGCAGGCAGGGGTCATGTTCCCCTAAGGAGATTTATCCTCTGGGCCAGCAGGACTTGATGGCCCTTCGTTCTCTTCTTCCAGAGACCATTTGATCCTTGAGCACGGTCAGTGTCTCCAGAAAGCAAAGGAGGCCGAGAAAAGGACAACGATACAGAAAGAACTTCTGGAATCAACTATTGCAAGACTGCGGGGCGAGTTGGAAGCATCAGTGCGAGAGAAGAAGTCTCTGCTAGAGAAGAATGAAAGGTTTCAGCAGGAGGTGGGGAGCAGACTCCTCCCCTAGGTGAGGTACAGAGGGAGGAGGGGAGCAGACTCCCCCCTAGGTGAGGAGCAGCAGGAGGAGGGGAGCCAACTCTCCTCCTGGGCAGGGTATAGAATGATGATTCACAGCTGTATCTACTGCCTAAGAGAGAACAGGAGTCAAGCTGAGCTCCAATGCTCTGAGTTGCCCACTAAAGCATATACATTCTTCAGTATGTAAAGTAGCCTTTGTCAAACACTACAGTGTACTCTTCCAACAGCAATAGTGTTAACTGATAGCTCACGATCCTCCTGTGGGTTATGGGGTCAAACTTTAAAAACCCATTTCTCTGAAGGAAACAGGAGGGTGAGAGTAACAGTCCCAGACTGTCTTCTAGTTGGGTGGAAAGCTGCAGGATCTGGCATGCAGACCTGTCCCTCCTGAAGTCCGCCCCACCTCCTAGACATGCCTTTGATGCCTTTCTGAGAGGACGTGCTACCTCTGTGGTGTATTACTAACTGACCTGTAGGATGTTGTCATTTCTAGGACCTATGTCTTCTAAACGTCTATCCATTTCTTTTTCTTACCTGGGCAGGTCAACAAAACAGAAAAGGAAGTAGCCAAAGAAAAATGCAGTTTGGAAAAGGAATTAGCTAAAAGCAAGGTATTTCGGTTTTATTTTTGATGTTTCCATTTTCTTTTGATCCTTTGTGTATTGCCGCCTACTATATCAGTGTATTTAACGAGGAGGATGATGGTACTGATTATCAAGATGGGAGCACAAAGTCAATGTCACTTAGGGCCTTCTAGTGCTTTGTAGGGGTGTTGCCTGTTGAGCATTTGGGGTCTGCCTCTGTAAGCCATCACTGCTCTGGCCCTAGAGTTCACTGCGTACTTCAGCCGGAAGTCCCCGACACTGAATTAGCTATTGGGCCTGGAGAAGGCAAAGGGGTGATTGCACACACACACACACACGCACACACACACACACACACACACAACCTGTGAGTACATACCAGTTTATCTTTGAGTTATCCTTACAGTTTTCCTTACTTGATACGTTTTATATTTGCACATCTTTATGGTCATTTGATGCATGCATGCAACGTGTGTCCACATCCTCACATTAATGTATTTTTGTGGATTATAGATTTCTCCCTCTTCAGTTTGCAGACCATCACAGATCCTATTAACCAATGGTTACCCCGCTGTGCTGTCAAAACCAGGATAACCCCTCCTACCTGTGGTCTGGTAACTCTTATTTACCTTCATCCCATTGCTGCTTCCCATTGCCCTTGAGTCATTAACGATCATGGTTCCAATGAGTTCTTCTATGAAACTGACTCTAGCTTTATGAACGAGTGAGAACAAGTGGCTTGTGTCTGGCTTATTTCAGTTAACATTATGACTTGCATGGATCTGCTTGCCTATTCTTGTGATACTTCTGTTTGTACATCGGGACGAATGAGCCTAATTTTTAGATGATTTTGGGTGTTTTGTGTCTGTGTGTTCCCATGTGAACTTGTAGGATCAGCTTTTCCAGTTTTGTAAGAAGGGGCACTAATTTTGATAGGCTGTACACTAATGCTATGCATTAGTTTGAGGAGTGTTACAATTTTAATGTGATATGTATATATGCGACGTGTGGGTTGTGGTTTCTGTCTTTCTCTGTCTTGTAGAAGCTGACGAGAACTTGTGCTGTCGTGTTGACTAGAAATGGTGACGACAGATGTCCCTGTTCCGTTAGTTTGTGAACGTTGTTTTTTGTGAACTGGAGGATTCTGGTAAATTTCTCTTGTGAAATTTTGTTATTCTGAAATATTCTGAATTTTGTCAAGTGTTACGATCTTAGGGACTGTGCACTTTATTTTGCTATTATATATTGTGTTCAGTGATTTCAAGTGCCTTTTTTTTTTCAAAAGTTGTCTTACATTCCTTAGGTAAATTTCACCTAAGGAATTTATACACAGCTTTTGGATGTTGTTGGCCTTGTTTACCGAGATTTTTAAAATCTGTTCACAAGAGATATTGTACTATGATTTTATTTTTCTTGTGTTAACTTTGGTTTTGGTGTCAAGATAATATTAACCTCTTAAAAATAATTTGTAACTGTTTCTTCTCTTCACATTTTTGGCTAAATGTTTTTTGAGGGGCTCCTATCAGTTCTTCCCTGAGCGTCCTTGTTGTACTAACTAGTGAAGCTCTCTTGCTTTGTGGGACATTATCACTGACTCCACCTCCTGTAAAAGGTCTTTTCTGAATTTCTGACTCCTTTCTCATTTCCTTTTTGGGGCTTTTAATTTTGTTTTTCTTTGGAATCAGTTTCAACAGATTGGTTCTTTCTAGGAGTGTGCCCATTCAGACTGGGGTGTTGAACTTGCTGGCACACAATTGTCTGGAGTGTTCCTGTGCCTTTATCTCCATAAGAACAGAAGTGATGGTCTCTGTTCTCGACTGTCTGGTGGTTTGTGTCTTCTCTGTCCTTGGCTAGTCCAGCCACCTGCTTTTGTCTTCTGTGGTTTTCCTGTACTTTATTTCATTTGTGCACCAGTATTTGTTCTGGCCTGCTGTTTGCTTTGTGTTCAGCTTGTTCTTTGATTTCTAGTTTAAGATAAGCTTGGGATATTGATTTAAGAAACATTCCTTTTGGACTGGAGTGACGGCTCGGCCACGAAAGACCAGACCCACAACCAAGAGATGCTCCTTGTTAACAGTCTAGATGTTTCCAGGAGTGAATCCCCCTCTCTAAACTGGCTTCACTGCCTAAGTTCAGTTGTGCTGGTTCTTCATTTCCATTCACCTCAAAGTCCCCTGAGACTTCAGGAAGGTAGGAACGGGGCAAATAGAAACAACACGAGCCTCGCTGTCCTAGCTTCAGCTGTTTTCTCTAACAAGCATTGCATGGGTTGCCCCTGTTGGCTTGAAGCCCACCGTGACAGTTCTGGGACAGTTCTGTGAGGGTTTGCTTCCCCAACACCACTGGTATCACCTCTGCTCGCATCTTTATGATAAACTCCACTTTTTCCTTTGAACTGTGTTGGTACTCCTATTGAAAATGTATTTGGTCATAGATGTTTATATCTCGTTGTAGACTTCCTGATATGTTTCCTTGGTTATGTATCTTCTTTTTGCCACTTTGAAACTCTGGGCTTATAATTAAACTCTTACAATTAAATAGGCTCCCTATTAGCTTTAGGATATTTTTCATTAATATTTTTTTATTTTTGAAGTTAAAATATAATGACACTTCTCCCCTCCCTTTCTTACCTTCAACCTCTCCCATAAAGCTCCCCTTGCTCTCTCTCAAATGCGTGACCTTTCTAATTGTTGTTACATGTATGTGTAAGTATTGGCTTACATAAATCTATGAACACAACCTGATCAGTTCATATGCTGCTACAGGTATGTATATAATTTCAAGGCTCACCCCCATGGTATTGGAGAACTAATGGGGGCGGGTCTTCCCAGTAGAAGATGATTTCCCCCACTTTCAGCTTTCCTTAGTTACAGAAGCTGTCATGATACCAGAAGGTGCCATGCAGGCTTCCAAGGGAGGGAAGCACCCAGCTCTCTCCTAGCTGAACTACCAGTGAGCTACAGCGACAGCTCGTATGGTACAGTAATTTCAAGGTGCGATAGAGACATGCAAGCTCCGGCTTCACAGCTTCACACTGGGAAATTAGCCACCTGCGGGAATTTTGTGGGCACAATTGTACCAGATAGAAGTGGTTGTAGGTACAGTTATATCAGATAGAGGTGGTTGTTTCTATAACTTTTTAAATTTTTTATTGATTTTTATTGAGCTATACATTTTTCTCTGCTCCCTGCCTGCCTCTACTCTCCCTTTCAACCTTCTCCCATGGTCCCCAATTTAGTCAGAAGATCTTGTCTTTTTCTACTTCCCATGTAGATTAGATCCATGTGTGTCTCTCTTAGAGTTGTCTGAGTTTTCTGGGGTTGTGAATTGTTGGCTGTTTCTTTTGCTTTATGTCTAAAAGCTCCTTACACGTGACTACATATGTTATTTGTCTTTCAGGGTCTGGGTTACCTCACTCAGTGTGATGTTTTCTAGATCCATTCATTTGCCTGCAAAATTCAAGCTGCTGTAGCAACAGGATAGATTCTGTTGCTTTTTTTTTAAAATCCAATCTGTTAGACTTTGTCTTTTTATAAGTGAGTCGAGTTCATTTATATTAAAGGATATTAATGACCAGTGATTGCCGGCTCCTGTTATTTTAGTTATTGTTGTTGGTGATGTTATTGTGTGTGTTTTCCCCTTCTTTGGGATTTGCTGCTGTGAGATCATCTATTTTTTGTGTTTTTGTTGATGTAACCAACTTCCTTGGGTTGGAGTTTTCCTTCTAGTACTTTGTGTATGGCTGGCTTTGTGGCTAGGTATTGGTTGAATCTGGTTCTGTCATGGAATATCTTGTTCTGTCCATCTATGGTGATCACAAGTTTTGCTAGGTATAGAAGTCTGGGCTGGCATCCATGGTCTCTTAATGTCTGCATAATGCTTGACCAGGACCTTCTGGCTTTCATTGTTTCCATTGAGAAGTCAGGTGTAATTCTGATAGGTCTGCCTTTATATGTTACTTGCCTTTTTCCTTTGCAGCTCTTAATATTCTTTTTTTATTCTGTATGTTTAGTGTTTTGATTATTATGTTGCAAGGGGATTTTCTTTGATCCAGTCTATTTAGTGTTCTGCAAGCTTCATGTATCTTCATAGGCATATCTTTCTTTAGGTTGGCAAAGTTTTCTTCTATGATTTTGTTAAATAAATTTTCTGTGCTTTTCAGTTGGACTTCTCCTTCTTCTGTCCCTGTTATTCTTAGGTTTGGTCTTTTCATGGTGTCCCATATTTTCTGGATATTTTGTGTTAAGCTTTTGTTAGACTTAATGTTTTCTTTGACCAATGAGTCTGTTTCCTCTGTTGTATCTTCAGCGCTTGAGACTCTTTTCCATCTCTTGTTCTGCTGCTTATGCTGCATTTGTGGTTCCTGGTCATTTTCTCATAATTTCTGTTTCTATAATTTCCTCTGTGTTCTATTTATTGTCTCTATTTCAGTTGTCAAGTCTTGAATAGTTTCTTTCATATGTTTGATTGCTTTTTCTTGGTTTTCTTAAAGGGATTTGTTGATTTCTTCCAATTTTTTATTTGTCCTTTCCTCCTTTTCTTTGAGGGAGTTTTTAATTTCCTCTTTGAGGTCCTCAAATATTCTCCTAAAGTTATTTTTTAGGAGAATATTTCTTCTTCATCATGCAAATGTGGTTGTTCAAGTCTTGCTGTTGTAAGGCCACTAGTTTTTACTGGTTTTGTGTTGTTCTTTGTGGTGTTGCATGTGTTCTTACCTTGTCTACCCATCATTTCCTCTGATTGGTGTAGTTGGGGCTGTCTGTGTCTCTGGTGATCACTCTTTCAGGTGCCAGTGGAGCCAAGGCTCAGATGGTTGATCTTTGTGGTGCAGTCAGGGCCACGGTTCCAGTCATCCTGTTGGTTACTCGGTGTTCCTGGAGGTCGCTCAGCGCTCCCTGGGATGGCTCTGCAATACCAGAGTAGTTTGGGCATGCTCCCACGGAGGTTGCTTGCTTAAGACTGTTTCTGCTGAGGTTGCTGCCTTGGACCTGCACTGGCAGAGGTCGCTGGCTCAGACCTGCTACCTCAGATATTGCTGATTTACACCCAGTCCCAGAGATCTCTGGTTCAGGCCTGCTCCCTCGGGGGTTCCAGACTGGCGCCTGGACCAGCATAGGTCTCAGGCTCTGGCCTGCTTCTTCGGCAGTCACTCACTTGTATGTGTCTATAACTTTTATGTGAGCTTTTTAAAGTCATAGATAAATGTTGAGTTTTTAAAATGAATATTTTTATTGACATGGTCATATGGTTTATCCAGTATAATCTATTGATTTGGTAAATTAAACTGGTAGTTAATAGTATATACTACCAAAATAAACTTCACTTACCTCTTATTTCCATTTTGTATATTCCTATGTTAGTTAATTTTGACAATATTTTGTCGAAGATTTTTGCATCTCTGTACACAAGCTGAAACTGATAAATACCAGATACTAGAAAGGGCATAACTACTAGTTAAATTACCGAATTACTTAGTTCTCCCAATAACAATGAGAGGAGTGACAGGTAGACAGTAAGAGCCAGAGGAAGGATCTCACAGAGACTGGCAGCATGTGCAGACCTGCACAGGTTCAAGCCCAATGGGGTCCCAGCCCTGAGGGGGCAAGCGGACATGGGCTCCCACCCTTAGCCAAGAAGCCATGTGCAATCCATATCTTCTGGCAAAGGCAAAATCCGTTTTCTCCAAAGCAGTCTCACTGGGTGCACTCACCGCTCTGCAGGATGCGGGGTTGGGGGGGCATGCCCAGGAGCATATGCAGGATGCGGGGTGGGGGGGCATGCCCAGGAGCAGATGGCCTGCACAGAACACTCAGTGGTATTTTGTAGGCTTTTTGCCTCTTTATGCATTGTTTGGGCATTTATTGTCTATTGATCTTCTGCTTGCTTATTTTCACTTGTGTTTTTGTGGGCACTTGTGTGTGTGTTTCTTGGGTTTTGTTCTTTAAAGAGAGAAAGTGAATGGAGATGGGTGGGTGGGGAAGATCTGGAAGAAGTTGGGGGAGGGGAAAAGCATGATCAGAATATAAGATATAAGAATTTTTTTCAATAAAAACAGTTGAAAGAAAATAACTTGTTTTAAACATCCCAGAGCTATCAGACTCATCAAAGCCCTACTCTTTGAAAAGGGAAACACAAGCAGAGGCTGCCTCCCAATTTCCAGCTCAACTGTTATTCTAAAATAAATTTTTTCATTTAAAATAGTTTTTTCTCCTTTTGTTTTCAAAGGCAGACATAAATGTATTGAACCAAAACCTACAGACTCTGGTGGAAGAGAATAAGCAGCTGACAGACAAAATGGCTTCCCTGGAGCATCAGAGAGTCGCGGCTGACTACCATGGGGTGGGTATAAAAAGGTCAGTCTATAGGAGGAAATGAGACAGCTGTAATGATTGTCACAGTGATCCGAAGTACTGACAAGCACAAATCTACCTGATGTATTAAAATACACCCTTTTACATAAATTATAAGGAATTTGTACTTTTTCCACCTGTTCTTTCCCTCCATTAAGCAGTCAGTAATAAGCGTGATTTCTAAAAGCTGTTGGATTAGGTCAGTGTACTACAAATAAATGCTGTTAGCTCTTACAGCATCTCCAGGTGAAGAGGACTTACAGAGATTCTGCTAAGAAGCTAATACTTTTCTTATGTATTTGACTTTCTGGAGTATGATTAATACTGTTTGAGAGCATACAAAACGGTTCTTAGATTTTTACAGAATACTGTAATGTCCTTTTCAGCCTAAGATTAAACTTCTTATTACTTCCACTCTGAAAAATTACATGGACTAAACCTAAATCTTTTCATGTTTTTATGACTTTTGAGCCTTGCTTTCAGTTTTGCCTATGCCCAAGATGATATTTAATCCCTCAGAGCCTCAGCCTCGTGACCTATCAGAATGAGAATAATAACACCATCACTACAAAAGGTGCTAGGATTAAGTTAATGCATGTGAAGCGTGTAGCAGATAGTTTTAGCATATTTTAAATTCTGGGCTCCTGTCTGTCAGTGCCTGTTGTGGTAACAAGACCCATCAAGGTCAGGCTCCTAGGGTTGTAGGACTGTCAAGTGCCTACCACAAAGCTTGGCATGCAGTGTGCATGAATAAACATTACTGTTATTTCCCCTCGTTCCCTAGTTTTCTTTTCTATTGCCGTGATAGTGATAAAGCATATAGCAGATATAATAATAGATATAAACATATAATAAACAGTTATAAACACTATGAACTAAAGCAACTGGAGGAGGAGAGGGTTTATTTATGTTAACAGCTTATACTTCCATCATGAAAGGATGTCAGGTCGGGAACTCAAGGCAGAAACCCCGAGGCAGAGACTGAAGCAGAGGCCAAGGAGGAATCCTGTTTGCTGGCTTGCTCAGTTAGGTCTCTTATCTAACTAAGGACCACATGCTCCGGAGTGGCGCTGCCCCCCACGGACTGAGCTCCCGCAGCAATCGTTAGTGAAGAAGATGTGCTACAGACTTGACTACAGCCCAGCATACAGAAGCATTTTCTCAAGTGAGGTTTTCTCTTCATAGATGACCTTATCTCGTGTCAAGCTGACAGAAAACCAGCCATCACAGAGGCTTGTTTCTGCCAGCTCAGTTTTCAGCAGCACAGAATTGGCCAACTGCTGTGGGCCCAGTAAGAAGGGCCACAGGTAGGAAGGCCACCCCTCCTGAGCCCAGGTTGAATGACTTATCTTCCCGTTTCCATTTGAGTTTTTCCCATACATTTCTAAATAGAGACGCCTAATATAAATAAAATTACCTATGCATTAGGACTTTGATAAGATAAAAATAAATAATTACCTTAAATACACCTTCTTCATTTTTTAACCTTTAATTGAAATCAATTCTTTCCTCACAAAATATATATCCTGATTATGGTTCCCTCCCTCTCCTTCCAGTTCCTCCCCGTCTGCCCTCCCAGCTGGATCCACTCCCTTTCTGTCTTTAATTAGAAAAAAAATCAAACTTCTAAGAGATAATATTAAAATAAAACATAATAAGATAAAACAAAATTATCACATCAAAGTTGGACAAATCAGCAGAAGGAAAAAGATCCCAAGAGAAGAATCAGAGACCTACTTGTTTTTACACTTAGGAATTCCATAAAAACATTAAAGTGGAATAATGATATACTCAGAGGACCTGGTGCATGCTGCTGCAGTCTCCGTGAGCTCATATGGGCTTTGATCGTGTTGATTTATAGGGCCTTGATTTCTTGATGTCCTCCATCCCCCCTGGCTCTTCCTCTGTCTCCACCACCTCCTCTGCTGCAGGATCCCCTGATCTCTGGGGAGAGATTTGGTGAAGACATCCCATTCGGCGCTGAGTGTTCCAAGGTCTCTATACCGTGTATCTGTGGGTCTCTGCCTTTGTTTCCACCTGCTTCAGGGGAGGCTTCAAGGATGCTTTCCAGCCCGTGTATAACTTTGTGTAGAAGTTAAGTCAATCTGGTGTTTTATTTCCAATCTGTATCATGTTTTAAGTAAATGTAGACTTACAAAGTAACTTTACAAGAGTGTAATATCTAGCTGGGTTTGTTTATTCTTCTAACAGCTTTTATTAACTTTCTAGCATGTACAAGGATCTAGGTTTAGTTTCTAAAACTGCAGGAAAATACCTTAGAAAACAATTTCTGGGTATTTATCTCAGCTTTCCATCATTGTCAACCTAAAGAGTTATTTGGGTTCATAATTAGACTGTTTCCATCCATGGTTAGTTGGATTGGTGTTTTTGGACCTTGTAAGGCAGAACATTTTTGTGGGTATGTGTGGCAGAGGAACTGCTCCCCTCTGAATAGAGACAGAGAGGCCCCAGGACCTTGTTCACAGGGTGCACAAATCAATGGACTAACATTCTCCCACCTGGCCTCACCTCTTCAAGAT
Source organism: Arvicola amphibius (assembly GCF_903992535.2). Classification (NCBI taxonomy): domain Eukaryota; kingdom Metazoa; phylum Chordata; class Mammalia; order Rodentia; family Cricetidae; genus Arvicola; species Arvicola amphibius. The sequence goes on from NC_052064.1 coordinate 28,434,189, forward strand.
TCTGCTGCCCCCCAGTGGTGCCCCGGGCTGGTAACCATGCCCTAAACACAGCCTTTGTGGGGCGCATTTCAGATCTGAGCTATGGTACTGTTCATCCTTGCTAACTTCTCGTTCTTAAGGTAATATTTTTATGGTTCCTTCCTGATTCTCTAAGTACTGTTGTTTCTGTGTGCCAAAACTATATGTTCTAACAGATTAAAAACTAAAACTTTTGTGAGTAAAAAAAAATATATTCTAACAGATGCTATCTTCTTCTTTGTATGCTCTTTGTTAAGTAATTCTCCAGTTTTTGTTTTGATCTCTGTCGTTAATAGTCTCTATGATAACGCCAAGGTTATCTCAGCGAACACTGATCTCATTTGCGGTCCCCACAAATCAGGTGTTGATTTATTTTGAGTGATGTTAATCTCTGTTCTTCCATTATTTAGAGCACATGGACTACCTAATAACCTGTAAGCAGAAGTTTAAATAAGCACCTAAACTTTTTAGTAACTTTTTAAAAATTAAAATATAATGACATCATTCCTTCCCTTCCCTTTCTTCCCATCAAACCCTTCCCATTCCATCCTCACACCCTCTCAAATGGATGACTTTTTTCTTTTATTGTTTATGTTTGTGTGTGTGTGTGTGTGTGTGTGTGTATACATACACACACAACATAACCCACTGCATCTTTTTATTGTGTCTGCATTTGGTTTCGGGACTGACCCTGCATCAGTTGGTGACCACTTGGGGAACATATTCCTGGTAATTGTCCCTTTCTCAGTAGTCATTAGTGTCTGCAGTTCTTTGTTTATGGATGGGGCCCATGAGAACCCCCTTCCAAGTTAACATCTCTATTGATACTGGCATTGTTGAGGTCTTATTTAGGCAGCCATGTTGCTGAGGTGTTATGGGTACAGCTTCCATGTCATTTCCAGGAAACATAATCTTCAAACAGACTATCATGTACTCTGGCTCTTACAACCGTTGTGCCCCCTCTTCTGTGATGTTCTCTGAGCCTGAAGGTATAGGAGTTGTGTTGTAGATGTATCCATTGTGTCTGGAATCCCCCACATCCATTGGCCTCTGCTTACAGCCAGTTGTAGCTCTCTGTAACAGTCTCTGTTTGCTGTAAGGAGAAGCTTCGTTAATGAGGGTTGAGAACTAGGCTCATTTGTTGCTATAATGATGTTTTGGAATTTGGTTAGGAATTATGCTGGTCTAGTAAACTGGTAGTAATGCTTCTAGAATCCATGAATCCTCTAGGTCTGTTGGCTGTCTGGGTTTCCAGGCATGATTTTCCCCATTAGTGGGCTGTAAATCCAGTAGACTGTTGTTGGTTGCTACCATGATATGGGTGCCACTCTTATACCGTTAGGGCTATTTTGCCACGATGTTCATTATTATAGTTCATAGGCTTCACATGTGGGTATGAGTGTTTATTGCTTCCCCTTCTTGGCAGCTTATATTGTACTTTATGATACTCTCATAAAGCTAAACTGTAGGAAGCTTTCCCATGTAGATCCAGCTCAAATTATTCCAGTTGTGTGTCCGAAGTATGTGGTGTCTTCAGCAACAGGCATTTATGTTCAGCGTCTGAGAGCCCTTTTTAAGCTTTGGTAGCTAAAGGCGAAGAGGTGTGGTCATTGTTCTTAAAAACTGCTTGTTCCTCTCCAAGTGACCCACAGTCACTATCATAGCTCGCCAGATCTGGATTGGGACATATCTACCCAGGATTAACCGGCAAATCAGAAAAAAGCAGCAAAGATTGCCGCACAAACAGCAGCACACTCTGGGACTCTTAAGGCTTCGTATCTAATCTCATCAGCGGCTCTGTGCGTGGTACCTGTCGGCAAAATGATGTGTTGTCCAGGGGCGGCCTTAGGGGCGGAGTAAGCTGCACGTAAATGTGATGCTGTTTCTGTAGAAATGGCGAGGGGGTTAATAACCTGTTTTAAAGGGGACTGGGAATCACTCTGTAGGTAAAAGGTAACTATGTATGTATTTGCTTTATCAGTTTGCTCAACAGAAAGTGGAAAAGGCCTTGGAAAGAATTACTGAGAGTAAGAACAAACTGGCCTACGAAAAGGGGAAACTCCAGGTATGAGAATTACCTATCTTTAGATTTTTGTCAGATGTTTAAAATAGTAATTGTTGGATTAAATTTTGTCGAACTTTAGAAAATGTCGCTCTGTCGTCTACCATCTCTGTAGCCTCTGAACCGCCCTACGTTTGTTTCCTCATTAGCACCCAAATGACTGCTGTCCACAGACCGGCCGTGTGATGATGGAGCCACAGCCTGTCCTGTGACTGTCTGCAGCCTTAGTGCCACCGTTTGTGTGTGGCCGTTCTGTGAGGACGGAGAGAGCTGGGCCCTGTGGGCTTTGGCAGTGTCTGTAGCCCGGTCTCTGACAGTGACGGAAGCTGGCCTTGTGGCCACAGCACTGAGCTGTGGTCCAGCCAGCGCTGTCACCATGGTGCCCACACAGCAGGAAGCCTGCCTCTGGTGATGCTGGGCCTCCCTTAGACCAGCACCAGTGGAAACTCTAACCGCTGATTTGTGAGTTCTAAGTCTTACTTACACATTAGAATCTGATGGGATTTTTTAAAAAATCCCAGCAATGGGAGATGTGTAGTTACCATCCCTTTCGAAAAATATCCAATTGGAAAAAGTAGATTAGAGGACCCATAGGAGAGAAGGATATGTGATAAGTAATAACAATAATAATATCAGTAATAATAATGGTAGGCCTTAGAGTGGTAGACAGGGTCATATTCACAGAAAGATCTTTCAAGTTTTCTGCATGCTTAAATCTTTCCATGATACATAAGAAGAAAAATTCCCTATGACTGTAATCCCAGCAAAAGGAATTAGATCAGAATTTAAGTCACCGAGTTAATACTTTGTAAAGCTCCCCAGTTGACGCCAGACATGATCAAGTACCCCTATAGTCCAAGCGCTCACGGGGAAGAGGTAGGCAGATGGTGAGGCCAGCCTGAGCTATCAGATCCTCTCTCAGCAGTCACGATGCTCCCCAGATGGCTCGTGCAGCTGTACACAAGGCCAGCTGGACTAGACAGTAAGAAATGAGGCCCTGGGCTTAGGGCTGGGCAGCTGCTGTGTTGAGCAGTCTCGCTCTAGGTGTGCCAGCCGTCAGCGCTCACCCCCTCTTCATACTGAAGTTAGCAGACTTGAGGCCCAGGGCTGGGAGGCAGGCTGGATGGTACTCGCTGTGTGTCCTGGCTTCCGTTCTCGGTGCCACAAGCCCATGGGGAATCAAACACTGGCCACTGCTGTGAATGAGCCACCACCATAGATAAGTCCCACGTTAGTGCAGTTTTATGATGTCTGCCACAAACATCTGGGGAATGTGATGAATGAACATTTGTTACAGTGTAAACACGTTAAAAGAGGACACTTAATTTTTTGTCTGTCTCATAATTTATATAGTATTAACAGTATTATTTAGTATATTGACCAACTGAAACAATGTGAGCGTCTGCATAGGCTAGGGTCCTGATGTCCCCAGATTTCCTGATCACCTGGTCATCGAATGGTTTTAAGGCTCACACAGTCACCAGGCCTGAGGGAGCAGGTTCTGTGTTCTTTCCAATTTTAAATATTCTAAGACTTTCCACCAAATGAGAAACTCAGAAGATAAAGTGCCTTTGATGGCGGTATTCCACCAGTAGGTTCAGGACACGTCACTGTTTCTCGGTGGCTACAGTACGACAAGCCCTAAGGACGGAGTCTAAACTGTTTTTATCCCATAAAATAGTCATTTTATTCAAGAATTCATAACAGTCCTCTGCCACTGCTTTCTAAGGACCGAGATAACAGGTCTGTACCATCGTGCCTGGCATTGGGAGTTCATTTTAAATTCAGCTTAGCGTGTGAGAATTTTACTTATTCAACTTTTCTAGTTTTCTTTGAGCAAAACAAAAGGCTATCATTTATTTTTTTGTAGATTGACACTTCTAATTGTCCACATTCAGAAAAGGTTTTGAATGCCAGGTACCACAACTCAGATGAGAACTGGGATTCATCTACAGGACTCTCGCTGTTTTGTTCAGAATCACGTCCGCCTGGGTTTCCCTTCGGCCATGGAAACCAGATGTGTCGTCTTGGCACGTTTCCACAGCTGTAGCCTGCTTGCAGCAGCGAGTTCAGAAAGAACTGTTTGCAAGATTAGAAAAGCGTAGGATTTTGTTTTCAAGTTTCGAGTGTTTTCTAATTTTTTTAAATTTGTGGCATCTTCTCCTTCCCTTGGAGAGCAGGCTTTCCTCATTGTTCTCCTATTTTCCTTGTAGATAAAAGTCAAACAGCTGGAAGAACAGCTGCACTCTTTGGCAGAGACCAGACTGCAGAACGACCGTCTGCACAAATGGAACAAGGCTCTAGAGGTCAAACACATTCAGGTATGATGCATCTGCAGAGCGCGCTGTCTTCAGGTGCGCTCCATGCTGCAGTGGGGATGGTGTGGCCTGTGCCTTCCTCCATCTCCCCGGAAACAGTCCTGGGAAGGAGAACGCTTTTTCTCACTCAGCTTAAGGATGCCAAGTGAGACAGAGAGGGTCCATAGAGATGCCTCCCGCAGAACTAGGATGCTCAGCGTGCTTGGGGTTTATGAATGTAGCATTTGTTGAAATTTATTGCAGAATAGAAAGGTATGCCTCTGAGAAGAAAATAGGTTGTTGCATGGCCACTCATAAGAGGCAGCATTGCTGTGAAATACGTTCATGGGTTCCATAAGCTCATACGTTTTGTAGTTCAATCCTTAACATCTTTTGGCAAATGTGAGGACAGGTTGTCTTTGTTTTTTGAATTGTAGGCAAACTCAGAACTGAGTGCCAGCAAGGCATACCTGCAACAGACAGAAGCTCACCTCAAAGAGGTATTGGCAGTGGAGGGGCTTGCTTGTCAGCATGGTGCCTGTTGTAGGTCACATAAAAGAGTTAAGCAAGCAAAATATAGAATGTGTTTAGTAAAGAACTGAACCCATGAACATCTTACTGAGAGAAAGTAATCGGTTCAGTGATTACAAATCTACTACATGTGTAACTTAGATCAATGTAAAAGTCTTTAACTCTCAGTATAGACAGAACGTTCCATGTCTGTGACTTTTGTGTACCCATACCCCCGATAACCATGGTGTTAGAATGTCCAGATGGAATGCCCAGGGCTTCTAACCAACTGATGTACTGATGAATGGTGAGATCACAAAGTTGTGAAGAGGCCCTCAGTAGATGTCCTCTTAGGAAGCTCGGGCTATGGCCCGCGTCTTCACCGGATCCTAAACACGAGTGTGGTCTTTTCATCCTCCACGCAAAAGAAGAGTTCCAGGTTCTTCTGGGACATTCTGCCATTTTCCTTACTGAGTGGGTACTCCTTGAGAACTAGGTCTTAGGTTTACTTGATTCTGTTACTTGTAACTGGTGATGCCTCCAAGAAGAAGGAAATCCCCAGAGAGACCCACGTCTTCTAAGTCCCTGGAAGGCTCGCGGCATTACGTCAATAATGTAAAGGAACGAGCTCCGGCAGTTGCTCTGCCCAATGTCAACCAGAACCCAACACGTCGAGTGAGTTTTGCACCTACCTTGCCTTCTATGAGAATGTCTCAGGAGATTGGAGACACCAGAATCTCTCTGAAGACTCTTTTAAATGCTATTAAAACCATGGAAGGAAGGCTAGAAGGCAAAATAGACATTCTCGCCTCAAGACCCTTACTCAGTGAGGAGTCGTCAAGTCTTCTTAAATGCGATTCGGTAAGTGAAGAGCACACATTGAACCTTAAGGAGATTTCAGGCTTATTTAATAACTTAGAGCACAGGATCAATCTAGACACATTGATTAGAGTAACAGGGAAATTTGATATTTTACCAATAATAAAAACTGTCAATAATTTTGTTTGGGTCAAAAAAAAATGGTTTAATAATAACTGCCTTTTCCAAATCAAACTTTGATATTTTAGAATTCAGAATTTATGCATATTCATGAAATTTGAATTGAACTGCTTGTTAAACTGCTATTAATATAGAAATATAATTATTTAATATATACTATTAATATAATATATCTAATATAATATATCTCAATATATTGACCATTTGCAAATACCTTTGGAGAACACCCATTAGGAATGTTCAGTTTTGATAGTGGTTTAACGGTTCATGCAAATGTCAGAATCTCCAGCTTGTACACTTTATGACGTTTGCTGTAGAAAGAATTACGTGAATCATTACGATAGTAAGTGAGATGTTCACCATCTTTGAAAGGAAAGAATCAGGAAGGCAGTGGATGAGCGTTGTCAGGGAATGGCTGGGACTGGGGGTAGTAACTGTAAAAGGGTTTAAATGCTGGTGGGGCAGCTCTGCAGGCTGCTCACCCAGGACACACACGTGCTCGCCTGGGATCAAACCACACAGAACTCTGTATGCAGCCCCCGAACACACACATGAATGAAGGTTGGAAAGAAACCAGTTCTGTGACCTGGGTGGTAGTCATGTGACAGTTCCCTGTTGGGCGCAGCACTGACCTTAATACACAGAAGTTTCTGTCCCGAACCATTCAGTCCCAAATGAACACACAGAGGCTTATGTTGATTATAAACTCTTTGGCCTATTGTTCAGGCTTATTACTAATTACCCCCTGCAACTTAAATTAATGCATAATTCCTGTCTGTGTTTAGCCACATGGCTCAGTACCTTTTCTCAATAAGTCATTCTCATCTTGCTTCCTCTGCTTCTGGATGACGACTGTATCTTTGTCTTTCCTCTTCCCAGAATTCTCCTAGTCTGGCTGGCCTGCCTGTACTTCCTGTCTGGCTACTGGCCAGTCAGCGTTTATTAAACCAGTAGGAGGGACAAATCTTTACAGGGCACAAGAGCATTACCCACAGCACATCTCTGTGATGCCGTGCAACATTCTGGGAACCTATAGTTATCCTGAGATAATGTTTTGGAAAGAGTAGCATGTAAAATAGCGTCCTTATCTGGACTTACTGTGCAGATCTATGAAAACTGTCTAATACTTGCAAAGTTCTAGTTTATGCTTCTTGGATTTTATTACATCAATTATCCATTTTTTAAAATTTTTCTTTTCTGACTTATCCTTTCTTCTTTCACCTTCCCATTTTTAGACCCTTTCCTTCTATATATATATTTATATATTATATACTACTACTATTATTATATACTACTATTTATATATTAATTTTACATGTATTTAGGTTTAGATTTCATTTATCACAGGAAGTATAATATATTCTTTTCTCAGTGTGGATAATCTCACTTCATATGATGATATCCACTCCCATCTGTTTTAGTACAAATAGCACAGTAGTATAAATATTTAGCACAAATACACACACACACACACACACACACACACACACATCACATTTTCTTTACCCATTCATCTGTTATGGGAATGTGGGCTGGTTCCACATCTTGCTATCATGAATACTGCTTCAGTATTGTTGATGGGATGTGCATGTATCTCTGTTGCTTGCTTAGATTTCTTCATGTATGCAGTCAGGAGTGTTGTGAAATATTATTTGAACTGAGCAAAGTGAAAATAATTCTTTTACATTTGTTTATGCTGTAGAAAATTACTTTAACTATGTGAAGGTGAGTTACTTTTGTTTCGGCTGCATTTGTTAACTGTGTAAAGATGTGTTGATGTTTCAGCCCGTCTGCCTAAGGCGCCTTTTTGGTTTAATAAAGAGCTGAATGGCCAATAGCCAGTCAGAGAAAGGACAGGTGGAGCTGGCAGGCAGAGATAATAAGTAGGAGGAGAAATGTAGGATTGAGAAAGAAGAACGAAGAGAGAAGAAAGGAGAAAGAGAGGGACATTCCTGGGGCCAGAAGCCAGGCAGCCACCAGTCAGCCAGACACGAGACGGCAGGAAAGTAAGATATACAGCAAGAAAGTTAAAAAATCCCAAGGCAAAATGTAGATGAAGAGAAACAGGCTAAGTTATAAGAATTATCAAGAAACAAGCATAAAATAAGGATGAGCATTCATAACCAAAAATAAGTTTCCATCTCATGATTTAGGAGCTGATTGTGGACCAAAAGAAAAGGCTTGCTCCATAGGAGCGGTAGAGCATCCATGCTGCTTTCCGCAGTGGGTGCACGGGTTTCCATCCCCACTAGCAGGGAAGGGTTTCATGGTGCCACATCCTCACCTAGTGCTCGCTACCATTTCTCCTGGTGACGGCCATTCTGACTGGGGGAGACGCAATCTTATGGAAGCTTCAGCTTGCCTTTCTCTGCTGACTGAGGGTGTTGAATAGTTTTTCACATACTTGTTCCCATTTTTATTTCTTCTTTGAAGAACTGTGTGTTCAATGCATTTGACCATATAGTCATCAAATGATTTGGGTTTTATTATTTAATTGTTTTGAATCCCTATGAATTCTAACTATTAAGGCCCTGTCATTGCTATAGTTGGAAGGCTTTTCTCTCATGTTGTGTGCTGTCACGTCACTCCAGGGTGGTTCCTGTGCTGTACAGAAGCATTTTGATGGCTCACAGCCCCGTGTGCCAGCTCTTGGGATTATTTCTGAGCTATTGGAGTGAGTCCTGTGGTGATATTTTTTATTGTGTGGGGCAGGGGGGAAGAGAGTACATGGCCGTGATACACACATGAAGGTCAGAGGACAAATTGCAGGAGAAGGTTCTCGTATATCCTGTGGGTCCTGCCTAGGGCCCAATACAGGTCCAAAGGCTTGTTAGTACTTTTTCCTGCTGAGCCAGCTTGCCAGCCCTATCCCCATGCCGTGTGTGTGTGTGTGTGTGTGTGTGTGTGCTCGCGCGTGCGCACGTGATATGTGCACACATGTACATGCACTTGTTAGTCTTTATTTTATTTAAATATAATTGTTTTGAAAATGTGTGCTGAGTACTGTTTACATTGTTTTTACCCTTCCCTCTTTCCTGCCAACTCCTCCTGTGCCTCCATTACCACTTCCTCCAAGTTCATGACCTCTTCTTTGACTATCATCATTACACATGCTTGCATAAACATGGCCTCGTGAGTCCATTTAGTGTTGCTGTGTGTATGTGTGTTTAGCACTGACTGCTTAGTATTGTCTAACTTTTCAAGGGGTTCTACTCTGGAGAAGACCGATTCTCTCTTTCTCAATAGCCATTAATTGGCTCTATCTTCATCTAGGAGTGGAGCTTTGTGAGATCCCCCCCCCATGCACTTTGGCACGTCAACCAGTGTTGACATTGTGCAGTTGCTCTTCAGGTGACCCCACGGTCCAGGTCCAGCCTCGTGTTTAGAAGGCGCTGTGGACCCGCAGCAGGTGCTGTGGCTCTTGGGCTCTTCTGCCTCCTCTGTGACACTCCTGGAGCGTTTGCTATGGGAGTTGTGTTACAGATGTGCACTTGGGGTTGGCACCCCACAGTCAACTGTCGTCTGCGCTTTGACCAGATGTGGGTTTCTGTCGCGGTCTCTGTCTGCTGTAAAGATAATATCTCTTGATGAGAGGAGAGGTCCGCACTTAGCTGGGCGATAACTATTTAGAATATAATCGGAAACTATTCTGGGTAATGAAATTCTGTGGTGTTTTCTCTCTAGGGCCCATGAGCTCATCAGCCACTGGGAGTCAGCTGTCTTGAGGCGCTTTTTCTCGAGCGGTTTCAAAGCATCAGTGTTAAGCTAAAGCCCTTTGAGTGGATCTGTGTATAGATGGAGCTGTCTGGATCTACTCTTTCCTTAGTGTGTGTTGATCCTGCTTTCATTGATTGAAGACTCTTGTATGTTCATCAGTGTGTGTGTCTGCCACCTTTGTCAAAAATCAGAGGATAATCTGTGTTAATTTCTCGGTGCTCTGGTTTATTTCACTGATCTGTCTGTCTTTGTGACGTCAGCATATTGTTTCTTGTTGAAGGTGTGGTGGGATTTGGCAGTAGTCCTTCCCTTCTGTGTTTCTTCTTTGTTAGGAGAGTCTTTATTGCTGCTTCAACCTCCTTGTCCATTAGAGATCTACTTAATTTTTTTCATGTCATCTTGAATTAATTTATATGTTTCTAGATAAAGTTCTAGGATCGATTTGTTTATCCCTGATTTATTGATTTGTTTTTGTTGTTGTTGAGACAGGATTTCTCTGGATAACCCTGGCTGCCCTGGAACTCACTTTGTAGACCAGTCTGGCCTTGAATCCACAGAGATCCGCCTGCCTCTGCCTCCCGGGTACTAGGATTAAAGGCTTCTGCCACTGCTGCCTGACTCATCCTTGATTCTTTATGCAACTTTTTGAAATGTAAATTTCCCAAATATTCTCTGACAGTCCTTAGTATTTTATTGATATCGATTGTAATAGCTCCCTTTTAACCCCTTATTTTATTAATTTTGGCTTTTGATTAAGGGCTTGTACATTTTATCTTTTGCTAAGAACCAACTCTGTTTCGTTGGTTCTCTGCATTGTTCTTTAGTTAGTGTCCCATTTAGTTCATGTATTGCTCCTTTCCCTCTGTTGCGTCTGGGCTCGGCTCATCTTTGTGTTGATAAGACGTGGGGTGCGTTGTTAGACTGTTGGGTAGCGCTCTGATTTCCTCTGCAGCACCCACGCTCTCTGATTTCCTCTGCAGCACCCACGCTCTCTGATTTCCTCTGCAGCACCCACGCTCTCTGATTTCCTCTGCAGCACCCACGCTCTCTGATTTCCTCTGCAGCACCCATGCACTCTGATTTCTACTGCAGCACCCACGCTCTCTGATTTCCACTGCAGCACCCATGCGCTCTGATTTCTACTGCAGCACCCACGCTCTCTGATTTCCTCTGCAGCACCCACGCTCTCTGATTTCCTCTGCAGCACCCACGCTCTCTGATTTCCTCTGCAGCACCCATGCACTCTGATTTCTACTGCAGCACCCACGCTCTCTGATTTCCACTGCAGCACCCATGCACTCTGATTTCTACTGCAGCACCCACGCTCTCTGATTTCCTCTGCAGCACCCACGCTCTCTGATTTCCTACTGCAGCACCCACGCTCTCTGATTTCCTCTGCAGCACCCATGCGCTCTGATTTCTACTGCAGCACCCATGCACTCTGATTTCCTACTGCAGCACCCACGCTCTCTGATTTCCTACTGCAGCACCCACGCTATAAGTTCATGTATAAATGCAGCTACCTTAACTCTTTTTTTGTTTAGATAGATTGTTTTTCATTTTATGTGACTCTTGGGTTTAAAAAACTTTCCTCCCTGGTGTCTTTAATGGCCTCCTGGTTATCCAAAGGTGATTGTTCAGTCTCTGTATTTGGAGTTTCTGTAGCTTCGCTGGCTATTGATTTCTAGTTTTATTCCAACATGATAAGGTACAGAATTTATTTTGATATTTTTGTTGTTAAGCCTTGCATTATCACCTACGATGTCACTGATTTTGGAGAGGGTTGCACAGGATTCTGTCATAGTATAAATCTTTCCTTGGCACAAAACACAACTATCCCATTCCCATTCTGGATAAAGATGCATTTTCCTGGTAGTCATACCAATAAAACAAGCAAAAAATTCCAGGGACAGCCGGCTCTGTGGATATGAGAGTGGAGCTATTCCTGTGGTTCAGGAGAAGAGGCAGAGAGCGTCATCAGACACACACCTGTTAACACGGCCCCTGCTCCTTTCTGCCTCCCAAGTGCACATGATCTTGGGAAGGATCTAGACTAGAGGACATGGGAGATGGAGGAGTAACCAAAGACAGAACTCTGCTAATTCAGTGAGGTTAGTATCATACCAAGATAGGACTCTCAGTGATATGGACAGATGTTTAGAGTCATCTGTTCAGCTTAAAGCAATACCTCACCTCTGCTCCTGTAAGCTCACCAAACTCAGTGAGTCCAAGTTGGACTTAGGTAGGGTAATTGCTTTGGTTTTCCATTGGTTTTCTATCTAGAGCTAATGGATGTTTGTACAGATCTCCCCAGGAAAAGCCATGCACCAGCTGCTGGTACGAATGTGCGTTATACTACTGATGAAGGGAATATTCTGTAGATGTCTGTTAAGCATGAACATCTATGGTTCATTTTGACTCTGGGTTTTTTATTTCAGTTTACATGATCTATATATTGGTGAAAGTGAGATATTACGGTCTGGAGTTATCTGTCCCTTTATGTTCAGAGGTGTTTTTATGAATTTGTTTCAATGTTTGATACATGTATGTTTATCATTGTTACATCTTCTTGATGGCTTCGTTCTGGTATTGATATCTCCAGACTTTCTTTGATTTTTGGCTTTTATTTCTACTTTATATTAGAATAGCTACCCCAGCTTACTTTCACTTCGATTTACTTGGTGCGCCGACTTCCCTTGTTCTATTGTTGGTCTCCGTGTCTTCCCAGTAGATGTGTCTCTTATTTACAATAAGTGCTTGTGTCTAATTTGTATTCAGTCAGCTGGGCCACACATTTTAACTGTAGAGTAAACATGACTTGCATTTATCTTGTATTTATTTTTGAGAGGCTTACTGATCACTATGATGTTGTGAGGTGTTTTTCTAGTTGGTTCTGATTATTGTTTATTCTTTCTTCCCTGTTCATCTTAGAATGTTGCTGGCATATTGATTTAGACATGGGTGATTCTTTTTTGTTTTATCTTTGCTTATTCCTCTATTGAATTTATTCTTTCTTGTGCTATTGTGATTGAGACTTTTTCCCCCTCAAATCCTCTATGGTTATGATTCCTTTAGATACTGTTTGCATTGCTGGTTTGGTGGACGTGAATTGTTTTCCTTTGATCTTGTCTTGGAATATCTCTATTTCCTTCATAAATTTTAAAATATAGCTTTATTGGATATAGCAGTCTTGGTTGGCAATTACATACTGTCAAGGCCTGAAATATATTATTTCTTGCATTCCAGAGGAAATTTCTTTAGAATTTCTGTTGAGAGGTCTTATTGTATCCTTACATTTACCTTTGTAAATGATTTGGTGTTTTGTGTTACAACTTTTAATATTCTTTGCTTTGTACTTTTGGCATATAATGTGGCATGGGGAGTTTGTTCCCTGGCCATGTCTATTTGTGCTCAGATATTCATTGTTTCCCTGGATGTTCCCTGGCTGCTGCTGTCGGCAGGATTATACAGTGAGATTTCAGCTGACAAATCAGATCAGCCCACCAGAGAATGCCTTCTGAGGGAGACCAGCTCAGGTGCAGGGCTCTGGGAACACTGTCCTATGAGTAGTGGCTGTCCCTGCGGGAGACCAGCTCAGGTGCAGGGCTCTGGGAGCACTCCCTGTGAGTAGTGGCTGTCCCTGCCGTGGTACCTGTGATGATGCGCGCTCGCTCTCCACAGAGGGATGCATCCTGAAGGCTTGAGCCGTGTGTTCATTATTGGGCACAGCTTCCCCGTGTACTGGTATATTGGGAGCCTTTTTCCACACTGTGGGACCCTGGTGAGAAAGTTAGTCACACAGTCAAATCTCTGCTCCCTTCCCTGAGAGAAACTTAGAAGCCAGCTCCCCATAGTTATCTTTATGACAAGACATTTGGCCATAAGAGGAGTCTTGCGAATAGATTGCGTTTGGAACCTTCACAGGTAGGCGGTAGGAGGAAAGAACGCATGGCTGGGTCTGCTGACTCATGGCCCTCACAGGTAAGGACTGGGAGTCCTGAGTTCACCCACAGCCGGCATGGGAAAGTGCGGCTGCAGTTAACCGTGCTCTAGCTTTACCAGACTGCTAACACCCTGCACCGATGCCCACCTCGGTTCATCCATATAAGGCATTAGTCTAGGAAATGAGCGACTGTGTCTTAACTCTGAGAGATAACAGGAGAAAGCTTTTGATGGTTTAACCGACACCATGGAAGCAAATGCCACTGTTTGGCCCAGCAGCTGGAAACTGTCAGGCCCCCAGTTTTGTGCTATATAACCGTAGATTTCCCCGGCTTCCAACCACTTAGGGTGAAAGATGTAATCCTAGATCTGAGAGGTCCCCTCTAGCCAGCTAACATTGGAAAACAGTGCTAGAGCAGACAGGCTCCTTGCATCTCCTTCTGCAGTTTACTCTGGTTGCCATGGCTACCCTGAAGCTGTTCCCAGGTGCCACAACTCCAGCGAGCCAGGAGAGTGCCGGTCACAGCACCCTTCTAGTCTGATTAGTAACACCAAGGAATGTGGCACACGATTCCCCCCCCTTCCTTCTTAGAATGGAAAGCTCTCTCAGTTGACCTTTTCGCCGCTGTGAGTGGCCCAGGCGTTTTAGAAGCCAGGCCTCCCTTGAGCCCTAAAGTAGGCTGACGGTGCTGCTTTGTGCAGCTCTCTTACCTGTTTTATGGCCCTGAGAACATCAAGCCTTGGAACCTTGCTGTTGTCAGAGGACTGCTGAGTGTGTGTGTGTGTGTGTGTGTGTGTGTGTGTGTGTGTATGTGTGTGTGTATAAACTGGAAACTTTGCAGAATGGGAGAAGAACAAAGAGACTGATTTGGAAAATCACGTAATGAGAGACTCATTCACCCTCAGAAATCCTAAGGTCCTTTGCTTGCTGATGCCTCTTTTCTGAGCCCTGAGAGGGTCTTGGGGCTGGACCCTAACGGCTCTCCTTACCTGGCTCTGTCTATTTGTGCTTGGATATTCATTGTTTCCCTAGATTTGAAACACTTCAGCTGTAATTTTTATTTTTATTATCTTTAATTTGGGGAAAATCCCAAAACGCCTTTTTCCTTTCTTAATTAGAATTTTATTTCATACAATATATTTTAATCATGTTTTTACCCTTCCCCAACCTGTCCCAGATCCTCCACACTGCCATACCTACTCAATTTTACATTCTTTCTAGCTTTAAAAAAATTACAAAAAAAAAGAAAATTAAAAAAAAATCCCATAAGACAAAAAAAAAATCTCAAAACAAAGCTGAATGAAACAGAAAACCCCATATGGTTAATCTTGTGTTGAGCAGCTCCCCCTGGACATGGGGCCTGCCCGGCTATGTGGTTGGTGTACCCCGTGACCTCCATCGGATCAGCTGGAGTTTTTAAATAGACTTTCTGTGCTGTTAGTGTTAATCCAGCTCCTTCTTTTAATCCACTAGATTCCTACATCTGATCTTGTGATCACGTCAAAGCGCTCTTGAAAGCTGTGGTCATGCTTATTTATGGAGTCTGGACGTAGTGTTTCTTCACCTTCCACCACTAATATTCTTCTTTCTTTTGTTTGTTGTCATGTATGTTACATGTGTGGTATAGTATGTGTGTGTGTGCGTGCACGCATGCATGTGAGAACATGTGCGTGCCCATGTCTGCACATGCAGAAGCCAGAGGAGGCCATCAAGCATCTTCCTCTGTTACTCTCTACCTCACTCCCACGCGATGTGGGATTCCCCTCTGTACGCTGTGAACACCATTGGTTAATAAAGAAGCTGTTTTGGGCCTGTGATACTGTAGAACAGAGTTAGACCAGGAAACTATCCTGAATGCTGGGAGAAAAAAAGGCAGAGTCAGGGAGAAGCCATGTAGCCTCCCCCACCCACCCACAGACGCTGGAACTTTACTGGGTAAACCACAGCCTCGTGGTAATACTCAGATTAAAATAGAGATGGCTTAAATTAAGATGTGAGAGTTCTCTCTCCGGGCCACTAATATTCTTTCAATTGTTTGATCAACTCTATGGCTTATGCTTTCTTTGGTGGTTTTTGAGTTTTTCTTTTCTAGCATTCTGTTCTTTTTCTTCTTTTTTCAAATATCAATTTCCTTGCTATATTTCTCAACCATGTCGCTGGCCTACTGACTTTTTAAATCCATGTTCTGAATCAATTCCCTTATTTCTTTCACGTGCTTGTGTTTTTCTTTGACGCCATTATCCTTTTCTAAGTAGGATCTGGGATTCTTTGGCATTTAAACCATGCCAGCCTCTTAGGACGCACTAACTGATGAGCCATGCTCTTTGGGAGTATCTTGTATTTTTGTGTTGCCATTTCTGCATCTTAAGACTGAATGCCTGTTTCTGTTTCATTTGAGACTCTTCTTAGTAACCAACCCAACTCTCAGTTCCCAGCAACACTTAGAGTGACACTCACTACACAAAGCAACTCAAAACCGAACCACACACTGGAAATCGATACAGTAGCAGTGACCGTGGAGATGGCAAAGTCATCGCGAGAATACCACAAAGTGAAAATGGGTGGTAAAAGTAGAAGTAATAAGTGAGCGGAGTAGAGAAGATGGCTTAGCATTAGAGGCTCTTGCCACGCCAGCCTGATGACCCTCGCAAAGACGAAAGGAGAGAATTGCCTCAATCAAGATGTCCTCTCGACCTCCGCAGTGTGCTGTGACACACAGCCACACAGCATACATTGCCTGTCACACACACAATAATGATAATAATAATATAATGATAAATACTTTTTTACAAACAAAACAAAGTGAAAATACCACTAAAATACTTTTTTGAATAGGGGAATACACATGGCAGAAAAAAATGAAGTATTGAAACAACTTGTTAATGGATCTTCTAGAACTGTCTGCCAGGTAGAAAGTGGCGACCAGGTGAAGTCTGGCTCTCCTACCACCTAGGACAGCGTTGAACCGGGATCAGTTAGGCTGATCATCAGACAGAGTTGTCCTCACTTCCTGCGTTTCAGAGCCTGTGCTGGCCACCGTTCTCTTTGAGTCCAGTCCCAGCAGATTTCCCTAGATGCCAAAGACTCCTGAGTTCATCTGTCTGTGGGTAGCTACTGCTGCAGCCAAAGGCCGGCTGCTGAGCAGTTTGCAGGGTGCGGCAAGTGAACCAAGCACTGAGGTCTGCACAGGGACCACTCTTGTGCTTTTGAAACCCTACTTAGGGTCACCCCCCAGCTGGAGGGGTGAGGCTGAAGAAGCATAGGACTCCACTGAGCTTCGGAGCAGGCAGTACTGCCAACAGTGGACCCCCAACTCAGACAAATGACTCCAGAGGATGAATCCCCCTTGATACCAAGTTCAGGTGGTGGACTGAGGTCCCTGCACCCAACACCGTTATTCATTGTACCTTCACTGCCCAAGTGGGGTCTCCTGTTACTTGAACTCCTCTCCAGGTTTCTTAACTTCTGATTGGTCCTTTTATTGGGCCCTGAGGGGAGGGAGTAGCACAGTCTTAACCAATAGTTTCCCTCTCTAAGTGGCACGTAGCCAGGACACTCTGAGGTTTGAGGAACTGTTTACCCATCTAGTTGGTGGCCTGAAGCCCAGAGAGCAGGGTCTAAAAATGAGACAGACTTAAGTCTCATGGAATAGCCAACTTAAGTCAGCATCAGACAATTTGTACTCCGAGGGTTGAGAATCTTGTGAGTCAGCCACACGTGTCAAAAGCATGTCTCCCATAGAGGCACATAAACAAGTAGCAGCCAGCTCACTCCTGTCTGCGGCACCCTCCAACAGCTCCTGTCTTAGACTGTGTTCTGAGAGGGAGCAGCAACACAGAGGCAGTCACTGACTCACCAGGTGGCCCAGTGGGTCAGAGGCTTGTCCCCTGCTTAGAATGCAGGGCCTCTGCTTCTGTTTCCGCTGTGCTCGTGAGGGAGCCGGACTGAAGGCCTGTGCTGCTTGCTCCTTCCTGTTGTCCCCTCCTCTTCCAACCTTTACCTCTGCTGTCCCGAGTCTTCTCGTTTGCCCAGGCTCACCGAAGCAGCTTCTCATGTCTGTCTTCGTCTGGAAACGTTTGCATTTCCAAAAGCTGTAAAACTTTCAGCTCCGTAGTCTTACTGTGTGTGCCTGTGTTTTCACTGAACTGTTCCGGAAATAAGCCCATGTGGGGTTATTTATTCAAGTGGATACGCATACTTAATTATTCACGTTTTGTCTCTGAATTTCTGTGCCTTATTACAATCAGTGACGTGTTGTGTTTTAGAAAGTTATGACTTATCTCTTTTTTCCTTTCCAAGATGAAATCTATTCTTGGGAAAAATGAGGAAGAGCTGGCCCAGGCTGTGAAGTGTCGAGATGCTGCCCTGAAGGAGAGCCAGAAGCTGAGAGGGGACCTGGAGGCTCTGGAAGACAGGGAGAACAAGAAGGCAAGGCGTCGTCTCTGACGGGGACCAGGAGAAGCCTGACAAGCCACCCCCAACTTCCTTTCCACCCATGAAAGGGGAGCTGTCGTCAGCGAAGGGCTGAAATAGTTTTATTTTTTTCCCATAACGATGCACTATGACTACAAGAAAAACTGATTTTTTTTTTTATTAAATCCTGCCTGGTTTTGGTAGTCATCACCTTCTGTTGGGCTTTTACTTAGCTAATTTATTTGGATTTTTGATTTACAGGGTCTGACCATGTAGCCCACACTGGTCTGAGGCTTTCTATCCTGTCTTAGTTCCTCTCATCCCTGACCCATTCTGCCCAGCCTCCTCTTTGTGTTTAGTGTGGTATGGCATCCCTGTGATGCTTCTCCTTGACATGCGCGTGCTCCTGTGTGACTTCGCAGAAGTCATCTCCCAAACAGCTTTCAAAACCACGTTTCACTTTTCTCATTCTGACATTGTAACTGTGTGTGTTTAGGATAGTCTATGACATTTCCATACATCTGTATTGAAACACCATGCCAGGATACTCAACATGCCTGTCACCTCGAATGTTTATCCTTCCTTTGTGTCCGGAACACTTGGTAGACCCCTGACTAGCTGCTTCTCCTGTTTGTCTGTGATACAGTCAACAGTTCCTGGCAGATACCTTACTTTACACTAAAAAGCATTAGGGGTCCTCCTGTCCAGTAGCACCTCTGTCCTGGCTAACACCCTCTGTCTGTCCTCCACCACCTTTCCTGGGCTCCAGCAACCACGAGTTTCTGCTTCTCTGAGGTCAGATTTTTGCTTCCACATTCCAGTAAGCATGTATAATACATACCTTTCTATGCCTGAGTTATTTAAATCCAATCTGATGTCTGCCACTTCTATCCGTGTTACTACAAATGACAAAATTATTATTCTTACGTGTGGATAATATTCCATTGTGTATGTGTATCATTTTATCTCTTATCCACATTTCAGATATACACATATATTTTATATAAATAATATATTTAATGTATATAATATATTTGTTTCCGTGTGGCTGTGTGTGTATGCACTGTGGAGGTCAGAGGAAAATTGCAGAAGTCAGCTCTCCCCTTCCATGACCAGAGAGGGAACTCAGGTCACCAGGCTTAGTAGCCAGTACGTTATACTCTGAACCATTTTGCTAGCCCGTCTCAAGCTTCTTGACAGCCGGCGATTAAGTGTTATGTGCCCTTGGAGAGCGCGACCTGCGGGTCCTATCGTCCTTTAGCGGTTCCCGCTTTCTCTCCCAGTCTCTACCGTCAGATCATCTCAGATGTGCGCCCCTTTTCTGAGCCTGTCAGATGTCAGAAGACAGCTGAGCAGACTTGCCCAAGATCACTTCCGAATAAGAAGTTGTTGGCCCCATGTGTCCATCGAACTGTAGGCTGTGCTGCAGCCATAATCAGGAGGTGGCCGCATTCCCACAGACTGTAGGATCTGCTTCTTTCTTTCTGGAAGCACCGTGACTTAAGACACAAGCATGTGATATCCTCTCCCCTATTCTATCCCGTTTCGTTTTCTTTCAGGTGGGGAACTTTCAGCGGCAGTTAGCAGAGGCCAAAGAAGACAACTGCAAAGTGACAATCATGCTGGAAAACGTGCTGGCTTCTCACAGCAAGATGCAGGGAGCTCTGGAGAAGGTCCAGATCGAGCTCGGGCGGAGGGATTCGGAGATCGCCGGCCTCAAGAAGGAAAGGTACCACGTTTATGTTTCCGCCATGACTAGGAAGGATATGAAGCCTCTTGAAAACTGTTAAAATGGTGTCTAAAGAACCAGCAGGCTAGGGGCTAACCCTGCAGGCTAAAGCTTCCTAAAACGTCTGAGTTGCCCATCTCAGAGTGGGGTGAAGGAGCGTGTGTCCTTGCGCTTCATGTTCTTTCTTAGCCTGGCTGCTCTCTTCATCATTTAAGCCTAATTCTGACCTTGGCTCTTCAGAACATTAATTGTCAAGATAACTGATTCTAGAGACCTAGAGATCAGCCTCAGGGGGTAGACACTTGTGCAGCATGTGCTAGACCCATACTCAGTCGCTCACCATACACACACACACACACACACACACGCACACGCACACACACTCACACACACGCACATTCAAACTTGAAGCTAAGCAGCTTATTATTCATTCATTACTGTCTTATTTCAAGGTTAATAATTATTTTAGGTTACTCATCCTGAGAAGTACTTCTAGCTGTGTTTATTAGTGAACTTGATTCAATGTTTCAAAATTACATAAAATGACAACCAATCGTTAAAAAAATGCATTTAATATTTCTTTTGTGCCAAGGAAAAGTGGTCTGAGGCGGAAAGTGCCCCTTGAATGCATTATGTGTTTTACTGTTTCGTATGGCTTCTGCGTTACGAGAAAACAAGTGAGCTGTGTGTTCCTCGCTGGGCTTGCTATGTCTGCGTATTATATGAGTGTCAGTATATGAACTTAAATTCTGAAGCGGGCAAGAGAATAGCATATAAAATATTGTTTACTTGTCTCAATACATTTAAAAGTAGCTGTTATATTTAGAAGCAAAAGTTTCAACAGAGGCCACCCCTCACCCACCTGGTAAAGCAATATGCTAGCTAAATTGCTATCCCAGGAGTCAGTCAGAAATGTGGATTCATAGCCCAATGTTTAAGCCTGATTGAGTGCACATGGGACAGGATTTTTAAGCCTCATGAGCCTTTCTTTCTTGCCCAGAAGCTGAAGCTGCCACCATTATTTTTCAACGCTGATATTTTGAGCAGGCTACCAATGCAGTCTGAACTTCCGAGAGAACGATGTCCTGTGCTCTCGGGTGCTGTCATCGTTCCTGTCCCCGTCTTTACAATCGTTTCCTATGCTTTCTACCTTTAGGTCTCTTAATCAACAAAGAGTACAGAAGCTTGAAACCGAAGTGGACCAGTGGCAGGCCCGGATGCTGATTGTGGAGGCCCAGCACAGCAGCGAGGTAGCGGACGGCCTTCAGAGCTGGCCACGCCGATCTGCTCGGCTTTCCTGTGACATTGCCATTTTAGGACTTTGAAACAAAAGAGAAAGTTCCTTCTCATCCAGTTAAGAGTCTGAGACAGTGACATATTTATGAGTAGGAAGTAGGTAATAAATCAGCGGTTTGACTGGCTTTTCCTCTCACATTGTCCACATTCTTCTCATTTTTCAATGTACAGGTTATTTCAGGAGTTCAGTGCCTTTGAAAACGACCCATAACCTCACAGCTAGCTGCTGACACCGTTATGAGCAGACATGTGCACAAGTGTGCCCACTAAGTGTATATCCGTGTAGCCACACATGCTTCTATGTGACAGATGTGAACAAGCCTTTTAACATTTGCTGATTTGGAGGTCAGCACACATGTGTCATGTGCAGAGGTCATATTCTCTCTTGTTGGCACTAGCTGGGTGGCAGGCGTCTTCTGCTGAGCCATCCCAGCAGCCCTTAAGGAGCTGGTTTGGGAAGAAGACACAAGGCGTATTGACAGTTTTAATCGCCTGGAGAATGAGACCAGAAGGTGATGGGATCAGAAAGAGAACAGTTCAACTGGTTAAACTCTTGAAATTCGAGACAGTGCATAGCCAGAACCTGGAAACAACCTAAATGCCCCTCGACCAAAGAATGGAAAATGTGGTCCATTTACACAATGGAGTACTACACAGCAGAAAAAAATAATGACATCTTGAATTTTGCAGGAAAATGGATGGAGCTATAAAACATTATTTTGAGTGAGGTAACCCAGACACAGAAAGACAATTATCACATGTACTCACTCATAGGTGGTTTTTAAACATAAAGCAAAGAAAGCCAGCCTACAAACCACAATCCCAGAGAACTTAGACAACAATGAGGACACTAAGAGAGACTTACATAGATCTAATCTACATGGGAAGTAGAAAAAGACAAGATCTCCTGGGTAAATTGGGAGCATGGGGAACTTTGGGGAGGGTTGGAGGGGAGAGGCAGGGAGGGGAGCAGAGAAAAATGTAGAGCTCAATAAAAATCAATAAAAAAAGAAAATTAGATGAAAACAAGAAAATCAAGACAGTGTAAGCCAGCTCCGTTTTCCAGCACTCTTTGATCTCCGGCGGAGTTGCCTCCTAGGGGCTCTTAAGCCATATCCCTAGTAAGCTGTTGTGTGTGTATAGTATATACTTTACCTAGAGTACTGGTTTCTGGTTCCAGCTGGTTATTGCCATGGCACTTAGAGAGAGTGTGTTGAACTGACAGGTGCTCTTCTCCCTTCCAGATGGAGCCGCTGCAGAAGTCTCTAGATGTAACTAGAGAGGACAACAGGAAACTGGCCATGAGCCTAGAGCAAGCTCTCCAGACAAACGGCCATCTGCAGTCTAAGCTAGATCACACCCAGGAAAAACTGGAAAGCAAAGAACTTGAGCGGCAGAATTTAGAAGCCTTCAAGTAAGGGCTGTGTATTCACAGTGCAATTGGGGAAGAGCCTCTGGAGGAGTAAGTGGCTGCTTTAGATAATATTGAAGCCCCTTTTCTTTCGTGGTGAGAAGCAGGCATAACTGAACAGCAGCAGGTAATAGCCGGCTGGAGCATGCCTGTGTGGGTTCTTCCTCATGCATCATCAAGCTGATTCTTTATGAAGTTAAACCAAAATTTAAAGACTCCTGTAGGGGACACTCACATGTTTCTGCCAAGCATAAGCCATCTTTTTAAAGCATTATCTGAGCCAGGTGTGGAGGCTCACAGTGATAGTTCCAGCACTTCGAAGGCTGAGGCAGGAGGATCATGGGCTTGAAGCCAGCCTGAGCTGTATATATAGTAAGATCCTGTCTAAAAAAAAAAAAAAACAAAATTAGGGCTGGAGATGGCTCAGTGGGTGGAGCCCTTGTGTGGCCCTGCCGTCCTGAGATCCAGCCCAGTGCTGCGAGCAAGGGAAGGACCAGCTCCAGGAGTTGTCCTCTGATGTGTGTGCACGCGCACACGTGCATGTACAGACACACAGACACATAAATAAAAATCAAGGAAACCAAAATAAATAATACAAGGAATCACGGTAGTCTGAATGGATCTACCCATCCAGGAATGGAATGACTCCATCTAAGCAGATGATAGCCCATTATGTTAATTTTTTCCTGAAATTGATTCTATGAAAGCATGCAAGTTTTGTTACAGACAGTATGTTGGTAAATATAGTTTGGACACTAACAGCATTCTATGGGCGTTTCTGCGTAGGGAAACACATATAGAACCTCATTCCTGTCGCTGATTTACGTGTCAGTGCAGGTCAGGGCAGAAGCTAAAGCAGGTGTTTTCCATACACGAAATCTGTGCAAAGCTGATTTTCTGGTGAGATGTTACTGCCACAAGGCTGTGCAGTATTGGGTAAAATAACACTGTGTATAGTAGCTGGTGGAATCATCTAAAAAGCCGTCAAAGTCAGAGAAGTTGTTTGTTTACCTAGTAAGTCATTGCCATCCCAAATACCCTGAAACGCTGCAGGCACGGTGTTCTGCTCATTTGTTTGTTTTGTCCTATTCAGGCGTGTTTGCTTTGATTCTCTCTTATTTTACAATTATTTTTCTTCCTGTTTGTTTTCTAATAAGAGAGAGCAAGAAAGGATGTAGATTTGGGTGAGTGGGGAAGTGGGGTGATCTGGAAGAGGTGAGGGAGGGGAACCATAACCAGAGTAAATCATATGAAAAAAAATCTACGTTCACTTTAAGAAGACAAGCCTAATCCCTCTCACTGCTAGAATGATTATTGCAAGGTCAATAATAGGGAAAGAGTAAGGGGAGACTCACAGGCCCTGCAGTGCCCACTTCCAAATGTGTCCCTACCTATACCACTTACAACTCCCACCCAAAGAAGCCACCTCACTTGAGACTTGCCACCCTCCTGAATCAATCTGTGTCCACGCTTAAGAAGGAAGATCGACTGCGGGAGGCTGGTGTAGACACATTGGTTCTGAGATAGAGTTCTGAGGAGATGGGGAAGTGCAGCGAGCTCTGAGAAGAGGCCACAGTTGGAACCATCTCCACAAAGACGAGCGCTAAAGTCTTGAAGTGCCCTGTCCTCTGGGGCAGTAGAGGTAGAGCGGAGGCCAGCGGGCGGCCGCGGCACTGTGAAGGACGAGGCCGGAGCAGGAACCATTGAACTAACAGCTGCTGTCTGCTGAGCATCCTCAGGTGGCCCATTTCAGTAGCCTTAGAAAATTACACAGAATAAGAATCTTCTAGATCTGGAAAACTTCTGATCATCAGGAAGCAAAACTCAGCCGGTGAGGAGAGGCAGGCAGGAGGACACTGAGGATGGAGGCTCAGGGCTGTGTATGAAGAAGAGCTTCTGCTGCTCTCCTTCCCGGGTCTAGCAGAGAGAGCTCAAGCTCTCTG
This sequence comes from Arvicola amphibius, assembly GCF_903992535.2. Lineage (NCBI taxonomy): Eukaryota > Metazoa > Chordata > Mammalia > Rodentia > Cricetidae > Arvicola > Arvicola amphibius. Next base: position 28,458,527 of record NC_052064.1, read on the forward strand.
ATTGGAGGGTAGAGAAGCGCCACTGGACCCTGAGAGATTCCAGAGCGGAAGGGTTGTTGCAGAGTTTGAGATGAGGCGAGTATATTTCCCTGAAACCAGAAAACTGTTTCAGGAACCAACAGAGGATGGTCCAATGAAGAAAACAAGAACAGGATTCACATAAGTCCTAAAGACGTTTATTCCATGAGGCCCTTAGTTAACAGCACTGCCCCATGTGTGCAAGCCTCTGTTTGAACAGATGTCACATTGAGGGGTCCTTCTACAATAAGAAGAAAAGCAGTGATGCTCATATCTACATAAGGGTCAGCAGAAATGGGAACCTGGAGGGAAGAATGACATTAAAATTAACTTGAGGACAGATGAGCTGACCCAAAAGGTAAAGAGTCTCACTGCCAAGCTTGACATCCAGAGTTCAGTCCTTGGGATCCACATGGTAGCAGACAAGACAGACGCCTGCAGACTGTCCTCTGACCTTCTCATGAGCAGCGTGTGGTAGCAGTGAAACTAATTTCACGCCTGGGACCAGCACAACATGAGGAGCTGTGTTAAAGGGTCACAGCCTTAGGAAGGTTGAGGACCGCTGGCCCAGAGAGCAGATGGCTGACATCAGACATGACACAAGAGAGAAATCCTCTCATTCTGATTGTACCCTCTGCTGTTTTTATGAATGTTTTCCACTTTGGGCTGAATCCCTTCATCCAGAGGGAGGTTTGGTTTCACGCCACAGGTAATCACACCCCTTTCTCTTGGTTCTGAGCGGCTGCTCTTTTGTAAATCACACATCTGTGAGAGAGTTACACATTCCCCTGAAAACCTTTCCTGACTCTGAAGATGATTTTGAAAATGAATTTATCATGTTTCCTTCAAAACAGAGAGCGGATGGCAGAGGAGGCCAAAGTAGAAGCGGAGTTGCATGCGGAGCGCATTGAAGCCCTGAGAAAGCAGTTTCAAGCCGAGAGAGAGACTGCCAAGAAAGCCGCACAGAGGGAGCTGGCTGAGGTGAGGAGGCAGCTCCGAGGAGGGCAGCCCCTGGAGCCTGGGTGGCGCCTGTAGCGGTCGGTCCAAGTGCCTCCCCAGCCACTGGGTGTCTCCAGAGGGGCGCACACAGCAGCAGCGCCAGGGCTGGGGATGCAGCGTAGTCTGTTGGATGCTTGCTCAGCTGCACACAATCCAGTCACTGTGGTACACGCTTGCAACCCCAACACTGGGAACCAAAGATAGGAGAGTCAGAAGTTCAAGGTTATCCTCAGCTACAAATTGAGTTCAAGGCCAGCCTCGACTACCTGTGTAAAACAAACAACAGCTGTAACAGACGTGACACATGTTATTTGCGTGACGCGTGTTGAGTTGTGATTGCCATTCTGGACATGAGAAAATAGTGACATCAGAGCTTTCCCTGGGTAGCTGCGGGCAGTGGACAGCTCTGAAGGAATTCAAAGCAGGAGAAAGTGTATTCTATGCTGGTTGAGGGCCAGAAGGCAGCAAACAGTGAACACGTGGCTCTGGGCCTCACAGAGATGAGGGCCTGGGCAAAGCTGAGCTACAGCAATGGAAATCAGGGAACGGCAAGTTGTCTTCGATGCGCTTCCGGACCCCATGGCCTTGGCTTCTAGGTCACTGGATACGAACTGTCAGGTGGAACCTGAGCACTCTGGGAGCAATGCTCAGTTAGTGTCGTGGCAGGAGGAGGCGGGGGAATAAGGAGAAACGAGATGGGGGCAGAGAAAAGCATAATACCTCCTGATGACCAGCGCCGAGTCCACCGGTCCTGCTGGACAAGGAAGCAGATAATCAAGGGCTATTTTAATAGAGGAACAAACGCATTAACGGTCGTGTTCTGAGCATGGACGGGAAGAAGGTGTAAGTTTTTTGTGTGTTTTATTTGCTTGCGGTTTGGAGTTTTATTTTGTTCTTTTTGGTGTGGTTTTATTTGGTTTTCTTGATTGTGAGGGGTTTGTTGTGGTGTTAGGGTTTGTTTGTGCACTGAGCGGGTGGGGAAGGAGAGGGTGATTGTGAGGGGTTTGTTGTGGTGTTAGGGTTTGTGCACTGAGCGGGTGGGGAAGGAGAGGGAGGGGTCTGGAGTGCGGGGGTGAGGGGGTGAGTATGGGCAGAATGCGTTTGAATTTAAAACTGGTCTTCAGTGATAAAAACTACTAAAAAGTAGTGAACGCACACAAGACTTGAGGTGAATTGTGTTTTACCAAATTTGATCCATTTAGTAATTGTAATTGACGGATACAGTTAACAAGTTAACTTCAACTAGTGATATTTGTAGAACTTTTGTGACCTGCATACCAATGTGTAAATATGTTATTAAAAAAGCAAGTTCTGTGGGAAACAGATTGGTGTCCTAACTGTAAAAACAAACCGTTGATTAGCGCTTATTGCTCAGAACACATAGAAAACTGAAACCTGGGGCTGAAGAGGTGGCTCGGAAGGTAGGAGCACTTGTTGGGCTTGCAGAACCAGAAATGGGATCCTGGTACCCGTCCGGCTCATTGCTTCCCCATAATTCCTGTTTCAGGGCATCCAGTGCCCTCTCTGACCTTACTGGAAATGAGGCGCATGTGGTTTACACACACACAGGCAGGTAAAACAGTCAGACACGTAAATAAACCGAAATGTCAAGCCCCAAATGCCTAAAGGAAGCATCTGTGGCGATGGTGAGCGTGTGGGGGATTGCTGCAGCGCACAGAAGTGAACGAGGCTGCTACGTATCCATTGCCTCTATTGGCTTGACTTCTGAATCCGTTTCCTCTGCCATACATCAAGGTCATCGCAACTACTTTTCAGGTTTGTTGAAAGAATTAAATTGGAAAGTATCTGTGCCGTGTGGCCAGACATAGCTAGTGCCGGTGTCTGTCTCCCTCGAGTAGCAGTGGAGCGCGTCATCGATGGCCGTGGTGGCAGCCGAGACGGAACTGTGGCGAAAGCGGGACGGAAAGCGGTCGGGGGACGGAAAGCGGGACGGCACGTGTTGTCAGACGCCTCCCGGCCTTGCGCTGACGGCCCTCTGCTCATTTCCCGTCAGCCACCGCTTTAAAACTCAAGTGGGAATTTAAAGGAACATTATGAGAACCAGGACAGCGTAGGATCAGTCATCATGATATTACTTTCCCAGGAGACAAAATTATTAAAGTTCTTTCGGAACGAGAAGCAGCGCCACCAAATGCTGCAGTAGCAGCGAACGCCTGCCAAGTGCAGGCCAGTGCTGTGAACTTACTATCCGGGAGCCACAAGACGACGGTGGCAGTCACTGAGCAGCGCTGTGCACTGGGTGGAGTTGGTTGTTTTTTATTCTCCTGGCTCTTACTCTTTGCTCTTGGGGGGGGGGGGGGGGTCCGCCCCTTAACTCCCAAATAAACACACAGGGGCTTATTCTTACTTATAAATGCCTGGCCTTAGTTTGGCTTGTTTCTTGCCAGCTTTTCTCAACTTAAATTAACCTGTCTATCTTTTGCCTCTGGGCTTTTACCTTTCTCTGCTTCTGTGTATCTCTCTTTACTACTTACTCCGTGGCTTGCGTGTAGTGGATGGCTGGTCCCTGCTGTTGTTTTCCTCCCTTCCTTGTTCCTCCAGCTTCTTCTCAGAGATTTATCTTCCTGTTTATTCTCTCTGCCTGCCAGCTCCACCTCTTTCTTTTTCCTGCCTTCTTATCAGCTCTTTATTAGACCAAGTAGGTGTTTTAGGCAGGCAAAGTAACACAGCTTCACAGAGTTAAACAAATGCAACATAAAAGAATGCAACACATCTTTGCATCATTAAACAAATGTTCCACGGCATAAACAAATGTAACACATCTTAAAGTAATATTCTAGAACAACTGGGTTCTGTTTTCTTTCTTTGTTTTACTTAACTCTACTGTATCCCCTAAAGTAGGCTGTTCGCTCCTTTTTCAGCTGATGAACCCGAGGCTTGAGGACGTTAATTACACAAACCCACTACTAACTCGTAGGTGATGAACCTGAGATGGGAACATGGGTCTCTCTGCAGCCGTGCTCAGCAAGTGCAGCTCATGCCTGTATCTTCACACGCTTCAGTCTGAAGAGTAGTTTACTCTCAAATGTAAAAATGGTGAAAATCGCTCCGCTTGTTACTCCACAAATCTAGTAATCAGACATCATGCATTCTAGCATTTTCTTAGTTAGATTTTAATATGTATAAGTCTTTTGCCTACATGTAGGTCTGTATTCCGTGTACATGCCTGGTACCTTCAGAGGTCAGAAGAAGGCATCAGATGCCCTGGAATGGGAGTTACAGATGGCTGTGAGCCACCATGTGGGTGCTGAGAACCAAATCCAGGGTCTCTGTGGTGCTTTTACCTGCTCACCATCTCCCTGGCCCTCAGTCTCCTGTGTAAATGTAGGAACACAGTGCAGCTTCTCCGGCTGACCAGTAGGTAAAAGGAGTTCCTGATCTTTTGTTCTTTTGTCTTTGCAGCTGAAGAAAGCTCTTGATGAAGCCAACTTCAGGTCAGTGGAAGTGTCCCGCACAAACCGAGAGCTACGACAGAAGCTTACAGAGCTGGAGAAAGTAGTGGCCAGTAACAAGGAGAAACTGAAGAATCAAAAGGCTCAAATAAAACTGCACTTGTCAGCCAAGGCACACAACGCACAGAACATAGAGAGGATGAAGGTTGTAGGAGGCCAGGCCTCTCCTCGCTACCTCAGTGGGTTGGGAGGGTCCAGCGGCTGCGGGATCTGGGACGTTGTTCTCCAGGAGGTGGGCAGGTGACATCTGTGGGACCATCTCTGCTTTGGAGGAGACACCGCTGTGTAAACGTGGGTCTCATGGTGCTTCTGTGGGGTGTCTTTCTCCCCACCCATCTTTCCCAAGGCGGGCAGTCCTCATGTACAGACCGTATAGAGAAGACTGTCCGTCTTGACTCTTTTGGGGTCAGTGGGCTAGGTAGGAAATAGAACCCAGCAGAATCGGGAAGCTTAGAACTCAGTCAGCCTAAAAGCTAAAGTTAGCCTGCTGGCCACTATTTTTTTGTTTTATGTTATTTGATCATTTACTTTCAGCAAATAGAAACAGAATTGAGGCAAATGGAGGTAATTAAGGATCAATATCAGAAAAAGAACTACGAGCAGGTAAAATACGATTCCCCGAACCTCTGTGTACTGTTCAGGTAAGAGTCTAACTTGCTTTCACCATGTGTCCCTTCCTGTCCCCTGCTAGTCACTGAGTATCCAGAGATTTGTCTCCGAAATGAACACCCTGCAGAAAGAAATGGAGCTGTTGGCCAAAAGCCAGTATGAAACCTCAGCCCGGAATAAGCAGCAGGAGCTCAAACTAGTGGCCGAGCGGAAACTGAGGCAGGAGCTAGAAAATCGATGTGAGGTAAAGAATTCTTCAGATTCCTCTCAACAGTTTTTAACAAGTATATGCGCCTCAATCTGGTGAAGTGGCACTTAGATTTTCCTAGACATTCTATAAAAAAGTTTAGATGTCGTGGTGGTTTTAATAGGTATGGCCCACATACGATCATGTGTTAGAATACTTGGCCCTTAGGAACATGCACTGTTAGGAGGTGTGGCCTCGCTGGGGTAGGTTGGGCCTTGCTGGAGGAAGTGCGTCCCTGTGGGGGTGGGTGCTGAGGCTCCAGCCAGTTCCCACAGCCACACAACCTCACGATCCTGCTGTCAGACTCTCAGCTCCTTCCCCTGCACATGCCTGCTGGCTTGTGGCCATGTTTCCCTGCCATGATGACAATGGACCATCTGAAACAGTAGCCCGGGACCAATGAAATATTTCCTTTATTAGAGCTGCCATGGCCGTGGTGCCTCTCACAGCAGTGTAACCAGACACATGTCAACAGATGTGCATTATTAGTCACTTTCTTCGTTCTAGTGAATGAACACCCGACACACACAACGTCTGCAGACCCTGGCTCTGTTGTTCCTGGGCCCTAGGTGAGGCAGGACATCACGTGAACAGGAACATGTACAGAAGGAGACTGCCCGCCGCATGGTGGGCAGGAAACAGAAGAAGAGACTGGGACTTCAAATACCCCAGGAACCAGCCAGCCCCCACTTCCTAAGTTTCTGCTGCCTTCCAAAGTAAAGCCAGCAACTAAAGAGTCAGCATTCAGGGCAAGGCCTTTTGAAAGTCATTTCATGCTGAAGTCATGGTAGCTGGGAATATGGAAGATAATCTTCATTCTCGGTTTGCTTTTACAGAAGAGCTAGAGCCTGTATAAGCAGAATACAGCCACTAGGCCTTTGCAGCTGACTCCCTAATCCTCTAGGAACTTTACAGCTCTTGATTCTTCTCTACAAAACGAATGTGCTTGTTGTTGAATCTTAGCTATTCCTAACAGAAACTGTAACAACCAAACCCAGCTTTTAGACATCTTCCAGTAGCCTTGAAAGGGTCTCTTAATTCTGAAACAGGGACATTAACTAATTTCTCTTGGCAGAATCCATAAAGCAAAATCAAACTCTTTGGGTAGACTATAGATTAAACTGTATTAAAATATGAAAGGAAGTTCAAAAGTGTCCCCGTCTTATTTTTATGATCTAATTGCCGTATTATAAACTTGAAGCATTTTGGTTCTATATGGCACACTGGAAGCTTTTTAAATCTCCCGTGTTTTCAGGAATTGGAGGAAACTATCAGACACCTGAAGAAATGTAAAGAAGCAACAGAGAATAAACTCAAAGAAGCCAGTGTGGAGTCGGAACAGGTGAGCCGGACTCAAGCACTTACAGAAATCAGAGCCCTGGAGCCTAGAGTGCTGTGGAGCCTGCTGTGGGCATGGTAGTCAGGAGACAGCAGGCAGGGCCAACAGGTTACTAAGTGGTGAATACTCTGTGTCCTGATGATGACGAATACTAGAATATTAATGAAATCCAAAGTCTCGGTACACAACACTAAACATAAGGGAAGGGTGCTCGGCACCCTGTGGGTTCCCTGACCACAGATTCTTGGCTAGCTTTACAGTTCCCGACACGAGTTTTCTTTCCGCAGAGCAGGCCTCAGATCCAATCAGAAAGTGGTTGGTTATCCCTGCGGCATTCACCCACTGCTCCTCCCCAGGTGGAACCCTGGGAGCTGCAGGATTGTCAGTGGGGGTTACAATGGCATGCAAAGGACAGCATGCAAAGTATCACAAGGACATAACTGTCCATTATCTTTTGTTCCTGGATGGCAGTATAACCGCCAGCTAGTGTATTAGAAAGAAAAGGACTCTCGACACCCCAGTCTGACGCCACCTATGATGCTTTCTGTGTGCCCTTAGCAAAATTACATTTCCTCTCATTTTTGAGTGTGTGTACGCACATGCATATATGTTCCTTATGGGGGTGCATGTATATGAGTGTAAGCATGCATGTGGAGGCCAGAGGACAACCTTGGGTGTCCTCAGGTACCATCCACTCTTTTATTTTTTTTTGAGACAGAGTCTGTTATTGGACTGGAACTTGGCAGCTGGACTAGGCCGGCTATCCAGCGAGTCCCAGGGATCTGCCTGTCTCCTCCTCCCTGGCTCTGGGAAGACAAGTGCAGCCCACGGCTCCCAGATTATCTTCTGATGTGGGTTCTGGGGTCAATTGAGGGCCTCATTCTTCCACAGCAGGCATACTACCCGCTGAGTGAAGAGCTCCTCAGCCCGTGCTCACTTCCTACGAATGATCATTACTGTGCTTACAAAATAATTCAACTAGCTAAACCCACTACTGTCTTATTCTAAGAGATTTTTCAGTAAGTTTCAGTGTCAGTCCCTGCTCATTTGCCATGCAGTAGGAGGTGTAATTTATTTCCCTGTCTTTCTCCATACTTCTGGGGGAAAAAAAACACACTTGGAGGAAGGATTGGTTGGGATGGGTTTGGAGAATGAAGTTGTGGCTGTTACCAGGTTGTTCCAACAGACCTGAAAATATTTTTGTGCTTTTGAAAGTCAAATGACATCATAGCAAAGGAGTCCCGTGCTCTTATCACACTACCGTGCGCCCACAAGATGGCCTTGCTCATGTCTGAAAGTGTTCGAGAGCATGTATTAGACAGACCCGGTCAGTGCTTCCTAGGAGTAGGCTCTGCAGGGAGCACCGACAAAATGCATGGGAAGCAGGAGCCTGCGCGCATCCTTTAGCGCAGAGGGTGCTCCCTCAGCTTACTGGTTGCTCAGTAGACGATGCAAACAGAGTGCAGGGAGCCCATGCGAGCATCTGAGTCTTCTGCTAGCTAGCTATATGCCTCCCAGACTCGTGCACAAAAGAACTTGTGGCTCTTTCTGTGTTCAGATAACAGCTAATCTGGAAGAAGCTCACCGCTGGTTTAAATGCAGGTTCGATGGCCTACAGCTTGAGCTGACCAAAAACAGGCTGCAGAGGCTTCCCCGGGAAGACAAGTGGCCAGAAGAGGTGAGGTGGGCGTGGCTGTTGTGAAGGAGTTTTTTTCTTCTCCATTTCCTACGACAGAAGCCTTCTTCATCGTCCTGCCACTCCTTACTCATCTGTAGGCTTATGTGAACTACTGTTCGGAAGTCAGTGGACTAAGTTTTTGTAGAAGTTTTACCTTTCCCAAACTATCTAGATGAAAACCACCCATATAAATGTAGAATGCATTATGGAGCGCAGCAGGCTTTGAATGCGATTGGTTCTCAGCAGACAAGAGTTGGGTGTATCTTTTTCCCTACAGAGTCACGATCTGAGGCGTGAGGTTGCATCCAGCCAATCTGTTCTCCATCGATGGGAGACTAAACAAAACCTCGGGATCGTACCCAAGAAGTATCATTCTGACACAGAGAGGAAGAAGTGTCCTTGACAGAGGAGCCTCCTGTGAGAAGTTATGCCTCCATGATCCTGCTGGCCAGCAAGAGGGGCTGGCCTGTTTCTACGTTGTAAGAACGTGTTGTGCACTCGAGATTTTGAACCTTATCTTTTATGAACTCTTATATTACTGCAGAAACACCCCATCTTTTTGTCCTTTTTCCTACCTTCCACACAATAAATTTAGTTTGTTTTATGATAGTAGATGCTGTCATATGATATTTGCCGTTTTTCAGAAAGAATTTAGTAAAGTGTTAAGTGAAATGACCGCTAAATAATATGATGCTTTATGTCAATGAGATGTTCAAGACACATTCTATAGGATAGTCACTGTGACAGGTTGTGATCAATTAATTGTAAATACCCCTACTCTTGGACCAGTCAAGGATACTCTCTGGAAAGGAAATTACTCATAAAACAGTAGACACTCTTCTGAACCTTCTAAACATACATACATACATACATACATACATACTTCTGGGTGATTGCAGAAGTATATTTAATAAAACTTATAAGCAACACATATCAAAGACTATATTTATGTTTTTTGGCTGCTTATGAATATAGGAGCCTGCTCTGCTCCTTATACTAGTAAGTAGCAAATTGAACTTTATATTTGTTATTTAAGATATTAAATAGTGGATTGGATAATTTAGACTTAATATTTATAAAGGATTAGCATAATATCTGACCTGATCCCAAAGTAATAGCACTTTATGTTCATACTATCAAAACCCAATATAAGTAAGCAGTTATGATAAAGCAAAGACCAGTGACTATAAACTGCCCAGGGTTAGAGTCCAGCACTCAATATCTGATATATAATGGCAAAACTGAATTTATTGTTTGAATGAAGACCCATATGATTTAGGCTGTATCCTAAGTACACTGCTGGTCTTTTATTGGGGTTGAGGGCACATAGAATTCAAGGGGCTCAAGTTATTTTAGAGGATTTCATGGGTTGATATTTGTATTAGTTACTGGATGAGACTGTTCATTGGTTGTCATCAAAATCCGCTCCTATTTTTCTGGCCTTCGGAAGAATGGAGCTGTCATTGCTTGGTGGGTTAACAAAGAAGGGATACTAAAGAGCACTGTAACTGGCCTGGAGGACAAGCTGAGGTTGCTGCTGAGAACCGTTTGCTACCATGGATAGCCTAAACAAGTCTGTACAGTAAAGGAACTTCTGGAGGCATGACCATCCCTGGAGACAGACACTAAGAAAAAATCCCACACTAGCTCAGAACTGAGTACAATAAAGGGTTGTTTACTTAGGGTTGTTACAGATCACAGTCCTCTGCTTGAATGGGGAAACAGCAGCATGACCCAGCAGCTGGGAGAGAGAGCGGGCACACTCTTTACATCGGCATTTATAGTATAAGGGGCCATGCCCAAGTGGGCTGTAACTTAAAGGCTGAAGGATTTCCTATAGCACCTCCCCCTTTTGTTTAAATAAGAGAATTCTAAGCCTAATACAAAATTATATACAATAAGAATGAATATTAAGTATAAAAATTAGAATTACAACAGGCATAAACAATATCAAGTAAGAAACATGTAATGTTTCAAAAATTATCCTAAGGAGTCTAAATCTTGTATTATAACAGGAAAGTAACTACAACTGTCTAGTCTTCAACCCCATCAAAGACCCAAGAATGGAAATAATATTACTTGAGTAAACAGGAAATGCAATCAAGCAACTTCCAAAATGTGCAACAAATGACAGAGACAACTGGCTACCTGAGCAATCACCCAAAGTCTCATTTGCAACACTGGAGCAAACAACTTTGGCTAAGGCCTAGAGTAACTGACAGACCATTTTCAGAGGCAGGAAAATAGTGGGGGTATGGGTGGAAGGGAGGGGAGGGAAGGGGGAGGAGGAGGGGAGGAGATGGAAATCTTTAATAAAAAAAATGAGAAAAAAACATCTTATCCTGTCTTAACAGGATTTGACAGTCTTTTTTCTTGTATCCTGCTTGTCGTGTCTAGACACTATGCATTTTGTCAGTGGTCAACACATGGGCAGTTCGTTGCCCAAAGGCCAGTTTTGCCAAGAAGAAAACAAGCTCCAAGTGGAGTGTCTTCAGGGCCCAACATTCTCTCAGGAATAGATCAGTGCTGCCAGGAGCAATTGTGTCTCAAGGCAACAGAACCCTAAGTTATTTCTACAGCTCTTTGAAGTGGTTGAAGATTACCTATCTATATAATTGTATATTATCTATCTATACAATCACTATGTATCTAAAGAACCTGATTAGTCTAACTATAAGTATGACAAACATGGATGACTATTGACCTATAATTCTTAAAACCTATATAACTTAAAGACTAAGATTCATATTAGAATATTAATCTTTAAACAACTGTGCAACAAATGAGAACAATGACCTCAAAATGTAAACAATGAAGTATCCTGATCAGAGGTAGAAATGTATATTGCAATATGATAAATATATTCTAAAATTGTATCAGTATACAAAATGTCTTAAGCAGAGGTAGAAGCATGCATGTATACAATATGACAAAATAACTTTGCCTACATATACAAATATGGTATATGAAAATAGAAACATTCAATATAATTTAAATTTGGATCAATATACAAGAATCTATACCAATGTAAATTGCCTATAAATAATATCTCACAAGTATTCACTTTATTACTCACTATTATTATTAGTGTAAGCTCACACTAATCTATTATCCCATTCAATTTCCCTTTTTTTTCAAAGAAATCCCTGAGCCTACACATTTCCTCCTGAACCCCCAATTCTATACCAATTATAATCAACCCTAATTGATGTCCCTAACCCTGAGGACAAACTTTGTTGGGAGAGGGGACGTTGTCTTCTAGAATTACTTCCAGCTGTCATGGGGGCGATGTTCTTTCTATGGGATCCTATGAAAGTAAAATGATGGTTAAGTTCCAAGATTACTGTCTGATATAATTGTAAGTAGTCTCTGAGCATTAGGTAGGGTTTTTCTGAGGTTCCTGTTTGGAGTTCTGGCCAGAACATTGTAAAAATGTGCACCATTTCAGCTAACCAAGTTGGAACCATCTTGAGCAGCTGGTACCCAAAACAGGTCTTGTAGTAGTGCTGTCAGCATCATGACGTAATTATCAACCAGGTGGAGTTGTTGTTGTGGGGCCCCATCTTCTTCCTGGAAACTTCAAAGGTTACTGCAGGAAAATTCATTGTTCATTGTGGAAAACTTTAAACATTATTTATACAGGCATATATTCAATGAAAGGTACGATAGAGACAAAAATAGGTATGAAGAAAAGCAATTTTTTTCTAAATTCTTTCTTCTTTCTGTCCCATACCATGGCTCCTGACATGAGACAGAAACTCTGGATTTTTATTTTAACAACATGCTTGGATTTAGAGAAGGACAGAGCCATTATAGATGAAATGTCTTTGGAGTAAAAACTAAAAAACTGGTGGGAAGGAGTATACAGCTTTTTAAAGAGTTTTTACCTGCTGGCAAGCCCTTGATCACATTAAACAGGAACAAAAGATGAAGCAAAAGCGCCTGTCAAAGCACACACATCAGCATTCCAGAGCTCTAGGTAGCTTGAGTGCAGTTCTTGGCAGGATGAAACTCCGACCAGGGCGCAAGTTTTAGGCTTGGCTTTCATGACCAACCCAAGAGAGGGTGGAACCATCCTATAGAGCACATGGAGAGTCAGGTGTAGGTTAGCAGTCTAAAGTTTGCTAGTGCAGAGGTCTAGATGGAAAAAAAAAAAACCTCTACACGGGTTCCATTGAGTTTTACAATGTGCGTAAGCTTAAGAAAGAAAGAAAATGGGTATAGGCAGTCATAAAAAGGAATAAATAGATTAAAAATAATAAAGTCTCTAAAGAGACAGTAAAAGTAATATAAAGGAAAAAAGCCACTTAAAGACGGGAAACACACAGGGAGTCTGGATCCTGTACGTTATTGTGTTGACTTTGAATTTTTGATTGCTGAAAAGCAAAGGCAGCTGCTAAGAGACCTAGAATTGAAAGAGGGGCTGTAGAAATTATCGTCTATACATTTTAGGAATGCCTTAACTTTTAAAAAGTCAAAAAAGGCATTTGTCAAGTGGAAATCACAAATGCTCTGGAGGAGAGGTTTTGCTTTTGTCCCCACAGGAAAGAAGAGGCCGTGGATTGATTCCGGCCTCTTCTTTACTTGGATCGGATTTGATGAGGGGAGACCGCCTGAATCGTGACAGGTGATATCTGTCAACAAAGGTTATAACGGGTCTCCCCAGGACTTGGCCGTTATCTCTAATTTTCTCTCTGGGACCCTAAAGATGGCTTCACCCACAGTCAGCAGGATGCAGTCTAGAGAACACAATGACCACATTCCCAAGAGAAATGAGGCTGTGGGTGGTCTTTGGTTATTTTGTGGGTCATGGGTGTTTGTTATATTTAGGGGAATATAGGATAAAAAGACAACTATTGGTCTCAGATATTTGCACTGGCATGGATTTTGGTATATGGGTACAATTCAAAGTCAATTTTGTTACACTATATATATGGTTTTACTCTTGTTTAAAGGACTTTTGTATTCTGATACAAATTTTAGGTAATATTTGTTACAACACTGTCTATATGTATCTAATCTTGTTTAAAGGATTTTTGTATATTAAACCAATTTGATTTTTTTTGTTTTTTATTTTTTGATACAAGGTTTCTCTGTAGCTTTGGAGCCTGTCCTGGAACTCTCTCTGTAGACCAGGCAAGTTATCAATCTTTTGCATGCATTCCATAGCGTGTGTACACACACTAAATGAATAAGGGAAAAGTGTTCATAAAAGACAATGGAATTGAGAAATGTCTCTTACCACGGCCAAGTGTGTATATAAGAGATGCATGTACGCTTACCTAATCATGTATAACACCTATTGATGAAACTAGTTTCTATTCAAAACATATCATTGAGTTATGAAGATCAGAGACACAGCTGCAGCTCGGTGAGACTGGCATAATGCAGACCATATAGGTGTGAACATCTGCAACCCACAGGGACACTATGTCGTCGTCTTTCTTGGTTGGGATGGTAGTAATATGTCATACACACCTGTGCGTGCGCGATTGCGTATGTAACAACACTTTTGAGGGAGCAAGGAGGGGTATATGGAAGGGTTCTGAGGAAGGAAATGGAAGGGTGTAAATGATTTAATTATATTATTATAGTCTCCAAAAATAAAAGAAGAAATAATAATTTTTTAAAAATGCAGCCCACCCCTACACCTTACAGGTAATCTGGGCGCCCGTGGAAAGTTCTGTGGATCCCATGCTCCCTCTAGTGGTCAGTCTCTTCCCTTGTCTTTCCTTTTCGTTCTGTTTTTTTTTTTTTTTTTTTTTTTTTTTTGTTTTTTGTTTTTTGTTTTGTAAAATATCCCAAATGCTCATAAAATAAACTTCTGTGCATAAGGTTTTTCCCTTACCTAAAGCAAGATGAATTCTTGTTTTCAACTTGCTTTGTTTTTGTTACATCACTCAAGATGATTTTTTTTTTCCAACTTCATCCATTTGCGGCTCCCCAAGGGAAACTAGCTGTATGATAATTCCTTGTTCTTACTTTCTGTCCTCTGCAGCCCCTGCTTTATCAGGGGTGGGGGCAACACCATATCTCGCTTTTAGCGATAGAACCTTTCCACTAAACTAACCTCTATCACAATTCCTCGTTATGTTTATTAAAGACTCTCAGTAATCAAAATCCTATTTCAACTAACACTGTTACTGTATGAAATCATTGCTTCAGTTAGACAGTGCAGCTTCAGAGGAAACCATCTGCAGAATGATCCACAGGTAGAAATGCCCAGTAGAATGGTGTGTTTCCACGAGATAATCCCACCACAGTAAAGGCAGTGGCGACCTCCCTCTGCTCATTCACACCATGCCTGATAGCAGAGGAAAGGGGCAGCAGCAAACATTCAAAGACGTAAGAGTAGCAAGAGACATTGAGTATGTCCTGCATTCATTTTCATTGAATTCTAGGAAGTCTTCACTTTCTTTTATTTCTGCCTTGATCCAACGGTCATTTAATAGAGAGTTGTTCCGTTTCCCATGAGTTTGTAGGCTTTCTGTTGTTTCTCTTGGTGTTGATATTCATTTTCAGTCTGTGCTGGTGTGATAGAATGCAGGAGTTATTTTAGTTTTCTTGAATCTGTTGAGACTTGCTTTGTGACCAAGTTGGTGGTCAGTTTTGGAGAAGGTTCTATGGGGTGCTGAGAAGAAAGTGCATTCTTTGGTGTTTGGGTGAAATGTTCCGTTAGGTCCATTTGGCTCATGAGATCTCTTAGCGCTAGTGTCTCTCGGTTTAGTTTTTGTTTGGGTGACCTGTCCATTGGTGAGAGTGGGGTGCTGGTCTCCCCCGTCAATGTGTGAAGGCTGATGTGTGATTTAAGCTCTGGTGGTATTTCCTTTAGTAATGTGGGTGTATAGATACTAAAAATTGAAAGAGCATCTTGATGGATCTTTCCTTTGGTAAATGTTCCTTTTGATTAATTTCTGTTTGAAGTCTATTTTGTTAGCTGTTAGAATGGCTTAAACCAGCTTGTGTCTTTGGGCCATTTGCTTGGAAAACCTTTTTCTAACCTGTTACTCTGAGGTAATGTCTGTCTTTAGTGTTGAGGTGTGTTTCTTATATACAAAAGGATGAATCCTGTTTTCATATCCATTCTGTTAGCCTGTGTCTTTTTATTGGGTAAATTGAGTCCATTGATATTGAGAGATATCCGTAACCAGTGATTGTTGATTATTGCTATTTTGTTGTTGGTGGTGGTGGTGGGGCTTCCCTTCTTTTGGTTTAGCTGGTATGAGATTATTTATTTCCTGTGTGTCCACGGCTGTAATTGTGGATTGGTATTTTGGATGGTTTTGGACCCTTCGGATCTGGAATACGGTGTACTACAGCTCAGGCACAACCCCCATCACAAGGGTTCTGAAGTGTGGGAAGTGAAGCCTATGAAGCTAAGCCTTTCTCTCGCCTTCCTAGGATGTGATCCCTGTGCACTACTATCTAATCCCTCCACCAACAAAGACAAAGAATGGAGGCAAAGACAAAGAAAAGGACTCAGGGAAGAAGAAAGATCTGAAAGAAGAGTTCACTGAAGCATTGCGAGATCTTAAAATTCAGTGGATGACAAAGTAGGTTGTTTTCCGTGGATTCCGGTCCTCTGAGTCTTTCTCCGCTGGTGTGTATAGTGTAGACTTTATTCACAACTGTTGACCGCATGCTAGGATTGCAGGGTTGTAAACTTTTTTCTGCATTTATACTCTATAATTATATTTTGACAATGAAATGTGTAATTTTTATCTTAATTTGCTCCTGGAGAAAATTTTATCGGAGGGCATAAGAAAGAAAAAAAATAAGTTTTTCTTCTCTCCAAAATTCACCATTGCCTTTGTTACCTGCCCTCTCTGTTTGAGCATGTAGCAGTGTGGATGGTTATGTGTCTCGCTTTTCCAGTTGATTTATGTTGGGCACTTCCTGTGTTATTTCATAGTTTAAAGTTCCAGTTTCAGTGACTGTGTAATATATTTAATAATTTATTTAAAATATATGTTTAAAGATTTTCTCTATAATTTTGTGACTACCCTTTTCAGATACATGCAGCTTTAACTTTGTTTTCTTATCTGTTGGGTTTTAATTTTTTTTGAGACAGTGTTTCATTTATCCCAGGCTGGTCTCAGTTCTCTAGTTGGGCAAGAATGACCTCGAATTCCTGATCATCCTGCCTCTGCCTCCCCACAATGCCCAAGTGTCTATGGTGCTGGCGCCGTCACAAAGCCCAGTATTGCCACTGCGAAAATATGACACATAAGATGTGAACACCACATATCTCTTAGCAAGTCCCCATGGTACCCGTGTAAGTATGTACTAGCGTGTATATGCTTTCCTGTGCTTCCCAGTTTGCAGAGTTCTTGAGCTTAAACAAGCTCCGTAGCAGGCAGAAGCCTCACACAGCTCCTCTTTAAGAAAAGAAAAAATCAATTTATTTTTTATTGCCAAGATTTGTAACTAATTATTTAAAAGTAAAGGCTAATTTTTTAGTCCCCATTTAGTTACTTGTTCCGTTTCGCTCTATGCATACTAAAGTCAAATGTGTGAAAATACCTGTTGATGCTCAACATTACTTTAGTATATCTGATTTACGATGCAGAAATTAAACACTCATTACATCTATTATCACTCTTGTCAAGCAGCTTATCTTTATAATTCAGAAGTAGGTTATTAGGTCAGTCAAAAGACAAAATTTTAATGCAGGGGCAGACCATATTTACTTGATTGACCAAAATTTAAAGTCAAACAGCCTTCATTCTATAATACTCCAAAGAAATTTAATATATGATTTTCGAGAAATACTTTCAAAGACACCTACATTGCCAGCATTACAATCTGACACTTTTAATAAGAGTTACCCTGCACTGCTCATCCACCATCTTCTGGCATTACATCTGATACTTTAATCTTAATTATTATAATGGTCAAAGAAGTTTAGTTACTAATTACTATCAGTTCGCTTATAGATAAGCCAAGTGTGCCCACCCTTTCCCAGCTTTTTGAAACTCTGATGTGTTGATTTTGGTTTATCCTCAATATAAAATTTCTGTGACACTTAACATACCACAAATTGATGACCCTTTCAGAGCAAAGCAGAAGTGGACAGTCTCCTTCAGGGCTGCCACCACTGAACTGACCGCTCCGTCCTGCTGCCTAGCTGAACACTGACATTCTTTAGTCACAAGTGTAAAGCCACCTACCTACGTGAGCTTAAAAACTGATCTGCACAAAAGAAATTTTAAACAGTTATATACAACAGATTGGTTTTTAAAAATACAAAAATAGCATCTGTCACTTCTGTCGTGCTGACAACTTGACATATGTATGCATGCATCGGTCATCTGAACGGCTGTGCTCTAATATGATGAACAAAATGCCACTACATTCACACTGACAGAAGGTCTATTCAAAATATTTCATATGCTAAATATTGCAATCATCTCTGCACGTATAAATGCTGGTTATGATAGATTTTGCTTTGATTAAAAGTGTCTTAAGCTAACATTAAGTGCACTAAAATCCACAACAGTTCAGAAATCTATGACCTTACAATAAAGAAATCCAAAATGTACAACTATAAAAGCAAGAAGCAATTACTGCCATGCAAGACCTAAACTGAACACTGCAAAATGTAGAAATAATCCAAGTGTTTATTAGCTGATGAATAATAAATTTTATTCATCTGTACAATAACACTATTCAAACATTTTTTTTTAAAAAGGGACTGGTATATGTTACAACTTAAAAACATTGTGCTAAATGAAAGTAGCTAGTCCCAAAAGACCGTCTCTTAAACAATTATCCCCATTGTAAAGTGTCCAGTCTAGAGGACTCTATAGTGACAGAAGCAGATTAACGGTTGCTTAGGGTTAGAGAATATAGAATTTTTGAGAAGGTTTTGATAACGAGATGGTTTAGTTTCTGTTTTGGAAATGCTTTTAAGTTAAGTGTGTGTGTGTGTGTGTGTGTGTGCGCGCGCACACATGTGCGCGCACGTGTGTTTTCTAAATCCATTGAAATGGCCAGTTAGGCTAGGTTGGTTATATTGTATACACATGCGTATAGAGGGCAGAGGACACAGGTGCTAGAAGCTGTACTCAAGTCCTCTGCAGAGGCAGTGCCCACTTTAACCACTGATCTCTCTCTCTAGCCCCTTAGTTTTTAAACATGATTTTGCAATCTAGTGAGACACGTTAAGATTTTGGCTGATGCAGATGGCACGAGAGAATTAAACGTTAACATTCACAAAGCCAGGGGAGCTTGGCTATCAGAAACAAAAGGAGAAAAGTCTGGAATTGATTCAGGAAGTGGTTTAGAAGAAATCTGAAGGATGAGTAGAGGTCTCCTGCCCTCTTCATGGCCACCTGAGAGAATTCTTTTTTTTTTTTTTCTTTTTTTGGTTTTTCGAGACAGGGTTTCTCTGCAGCTTTTTTAGAGCCTGTCCTGGAACTAGCTTTTGTAGACCAGGCTGGCCTCGAACTCACAGAGATCCGCCTGCCTCTGCCTCCCGAGTACCTGAGAGAATTCTTGAGGGTTGGGGCAACTCTTTAATTGAGCTGGAACTGACGTCAATATGAAGTGAAAATACTGGCTTCCCTTTTGGATAATTGTTGGGGGAAGGAAAGAAGACAGCAGGCTCCCATTTGTTTTCTGTACTAAGTTGGAGGCTTAAGTCTTGTTAGTAAATTAAAGGGACTTAAATGAGGTACTTCACTATAAAAACTCTTGTCAATCTTTTCATAGTCTGTGACATTGACTATTTGAAGTGAATTTCCTAAATACGGTCTCTCTGTAGTGCTAATTACTTATTTTCCTCTTGGGTATTAATTTGGGTTGTTTTTATCTTCATAAATATACTCAGGAAGAATTGGCATAGTTTTATGCAGCTTCCCCAGTTAGGAACATAGTGTATCTCTTCTTTTAAGACTTTAGAATTTTTCAGAAAAGTCTAGAATTTTCTAGATCTTATTTTTGGTTACCTATATTTTCATTGTCGCCCCCACACACCCACCCAAAATATCCTCTACTTATAACCTTCATATCCAACAGTCAAAATATCAAGGAGCACAAACTAACTCAACACCTAAAATATAATAAAAAATATCCCTCTGTCTAGGAATGCCATTGCGCCAAAGGGAGGAAACAAATCTAAAGGTGTGTAAATGTGTAACACTGTGGCTTAAAATGATAAATAATAGGTTTTGAGTTGAGTTAAAGTGGCTTCAGCCCTACATGAAATAGAGGGCTTCAAGCTATATTACAGAGTCACGGGTTGTTTTAACACAATTTCCAGATGCTTCACATCTGGAACACTTTCTAAACTTAGCTTCCTGAAAATGTGCTTATGATGGAAGGACATGTCTCTTCTCCTTTGCACCTCCTATTTCATGACCGGGTCTTCCATTTTTTAAATGGGGGAGCCATATATCCTGAATATTGTTTTTTTGTTACCTTGGAAGCATACAGAATGAACAAACTGAAATACTTTAACACTGAAAAATGAAACTCCAATATCCTGTACCATAGAAAAAAATTTACATCAATAATAAGGGTTTTTTTTTTTTTTTTTTTTTTTTTGCAACAGAGTCTGTTTGTATAGCCTAGGCTGGCCTCCAGTTCAAAATCCTTTTGCTTCTACCTTCTACGAGCTAGTATTGTAGGTGTCACATTACATAACGTAGGGACCACATTACATAAATGTTAGTCTTTCAGACATACTCAGGGTCTCCTACGTGGAGCAAGTGCTGGGGATGGTCAGGATAAACACAGCATGTAGTGCTCTAGGGTGTTTGTTTTTTAATTTCTTTTTTTTTTTTTTTTTTTTTTGGTTTTTCGAGACAGGGTTTCTCTGTGGCTTTGGAGCCTGTCCTGGAACTAGCTCTTGTAGACCAGGCTGGTCTCGAACTCACAGAGATCCGCCTGCCTCTGCCTCCCGAGTGCTGGGATTAAAGGCGTGCGCCACCACCGCCCGGCTGTATTTAATTTTCAACATTTCATTACATCCATCTTATCTCCAATTTATGCAAAGGTTATAGCCAAAGATGACATTTGTCATGGGTGGCTGGTTCAACAGGATGGGACTAGTTGTACTCCCAGATCTTGTTCCTGGCACCTTTGAGGCAGGTATCTAATACTTCTGTATCCCGGTTTTGCCCCCTAGAAGGTAGCAGCTGATGGCTCTGGTTTTACTAGAGACACGCATACACATGGACATCTCATGCTTGCCACTCAAACAGTCTGTTACTAACGGGAGTGTGGCTTAGTCCTGCCGGACATCTCTGGTGTAAAGCTGCCTTGTCTTCCCTCCCTTCCCTCCTGTCCCATCCTTTTCTCCTCACGTTTTAATCTTAAGATTTATTTGTATTGTTTTCATCAACTTTGTAATTATAAGGTAACCATCCTAAAGAAAATAACATTTTGATCCCAAGAAAATTATTTAAAATTATAACTTAATACATTTATGATCTTATGTACTTATAAGAAATATTTTATTGTGGGTTTATTATAATGGAAGTCACATTTTTCAAAAATGCCAAATCACATCTGTATTAAACTCTGTATGTATTGAAAATAAAATCGCACAAATGGGGACAGAGTGGTTGACTTTCAGTGTTTGAGAGTTTTGTAAGTAAAGGATGTTAGGCATTGAACTGGCTACCTAGAAACCAGGGCGATAAAGATGCTAGTCCATACGTACACCAGAAATAATGTCCTTTAGGTCTCCTAGTCTCTGACATTGTTACCTTAAAACTGTGGAAAAAACTTAAAAACTCATGGGAGGGGCGGGCGGGTGGTGGCGCACGCCTTTAATCCCAGCACTCGGGAGGCAGAGGCAGGCGGAATCTCTGTGCGTTCGAGACCAGCCTGGTCTACAAGAGCTAGTTCCAGGACAGGCTCCAAAGCTACAGAGAAAACCCTTGTCTCAAAAAACCAAAAAAAAAAAAAAAAAAAAAAAAAAAAAAAAAAAAACTCATGGGAGAGGCAGCAACAAAAAAAAACAAAACTTGTGAAATTCAGTTTTTAAAATCCTGGCACTAAGTTTTCATAAAAAGCCGTTTTTTTTAAGCACTCACTGAGCAGGCATTCATACTCTGATGGGTGGGCACAACACGGTAGGGTAGAAAGCACTGCAGGCAGACCATGCAAACAACTTAGTCTCACGTGGAGAGTTGTTTTGTAACCTGGGGCCTCCAGTCATTTCCTCCATGTGAAATGAAGTGGTGGCCAAGGCTCCCGTGAAGCTGCACACCAGTTCGTTCTGCCACTGGCATGCTCAGTTACTGAAAGTCCCTGGAGAGTTGTCATTCTCTTCCTCTGCTGTTCAGATACTTCAGGCTTCCAGTTCTGTCCTAAAGGTTAATGAATCATGGTTGGGAATGAAGATAACACTGACCTTGCTGCCTCTCCCTCACCAGCAAGAGCAAACTCTTCTGGCCTTAAAGAATGAGAAATGAAGACAATCAGCAGGAATTACTGCAGACACCAGAGCAAAGTTCGAGGAGTTGCTGGGAGGACGGTGGTTTGAAAAGTGGCTATAAGGAATTCCATGCATCTGCCTCTTTACGCTGGAGTCCACGGAAATGCAAAGGGCCCATGATTGCACAGGAAAAAATTATTTTCCTCTCTGAAATGGTTTCTACTACATACCTCTGTTTTGTTATCAGGTAAACTAATCTGTGTGGTTTAGCTGGTGTGCAGCTTCACGGGAGCCTTGGCCACCACTCATTTCACATGGAGGAAATGACTGGAGGCCCCCGGGTTACCAAAACAACTCTCCACTGAGACTAAGTTGTTGCATGGTCTGCTGCAGTGCTTTCTACCCTACCGTGTTGTGCCCACCATCAGAGTTTGAATGCCTGCTCAGTGAGTGCTTAGAACTGCTTATTATGAAACTAAGTGCAGGATTTTTAAAAAACTGAATTTCAAGTTTTTTTGCTGCATCTCCCACAATTTTTAATTTTTTTCTACAATTTTAAGGGTGACATCTGCTGCCATTGTCAGAGACTAGGGACCTAAAGGACATTATTTCTGGTGTATTCTTTATCTCACTGTACTTTCTACGTCAGCAGTTCCAATGCGTAACATCCTTTACTTACAAAACACTCAAACACTGAAAGTCAACCACTCTGTCCCTCATATTCAAACGTCACATGCACTTGCTTTCCGATTTAGAAATCACGGGAGGCTTTATTTTTAAGATTTTATTAGACTTGACGCCGACTCTTGTTATTTAATGCAAAACAAAGCACACACACATAATGATTTACATGTGAAGCTGTCAACAAAAATGTGAACAAAAATTCATAAACTGTATTTAATCGCTGTGAGAGGGTCTTACAAGATTGTCAATGGGGCAATTAAGATTACCCTGGTAGCCGGGCGGTGGTGGCGCACGCCTTTAATCCCAGCACTCGGGAGGCAGAGGCAGGCGGATCTCTGAGTTCGAGGCCAGCCTGGTCTACAAGAGCTAGTTTCAGGTCAGGCTCTAGAAACTACAGGGAAACCCTGTCTCGAAAAAAAAAAAAAAAAAAAAAAAAAAAACCAAAAACAAAACAACAACAAAAAAAAGATTACCCTGATAGGTATAGGCACAGCCAGCTCATTCAGGGACCACAGAACGCAGAAGCTGGTCACCGTCACTGGTATCCTACTAGAAAAAAATGCAAACTATGGTTTAAGGACAGTGTTGGGCCTGAAGGAGAA
This sequence comes from Arvicola amphibius, assembly GCF_903992535.2. NCBI lineage: Eukaryota > Metazoa > Chordata > Mammalia > Rodentia > Cricetidae > Arvicola > Arvicola amphibius. The sequence goes on from NC_052064.1 coordinate 28,481,563, forward strand.
AACAGGAACATCGATGGAGAAAAGTAGGCAGAAATTTTTCAGGAATCCCGGAGGCCGATAGCAGGCTAGGAAGACTAGAGGAGCCCATTTCGGTCCCGTGCATACGTCATTGGCTCGGCCGCTCTGCCCGCACGCGATTGGTTCCCGGCGGCACGGCCCCGCCCCCTCCCCGCCTCGCCGTGGACACCCACGGGCTCGCCTCGCCGCGGGTCCACGAGCAGCCGGGCGGTTCGCTTCTTCCTCCGTTCCTCTGGAGCGCGTCCACGGCCACCACCGCGACCGAGGAAGCCCCTTCCCTTTCCACGGTTTTCTGCCGAAGAAGGAGGACCGAGACCGGGGCCGCCTCCTTCCTGTGCCGCGCTACCAGGACGCGGGCTGCTCGTCGCCCGTCCTGGACACGGGGGTCGATCCGGGGCCCCGGGCATGCAGGTGAGAAGTTTAAATTACTGTTTTAGAGTCATAAATAACATTAAATGTCTAACAGGAGGGAGTTTTATGGTAGGTCTATACTGACAAATTGTCCGAAGAGAAAATAATGTTGGATATTTAGAAACAACATAAATAATCAGTAAAATATTGAAACCAAATGAGAAGTAAGGTCATCATGTGATGATGCTCATTCAGATTCTAAATAGAGCAGCTTTTTTAAAATTTTTTAAATTCAGCAAGGAGCTTAGCACAGTTGTTTCCCTTACCTGATGAATTAATTTTGTAGCTCTGTATATACATCGATTAAGGTTAAGAAGAAAGAAAATAGAAATTAAAAAAAAAAATAGCAACAGGAGCGTGACCTAGCCATTTGGGATGCCAAATGGGATCTAAGTAAAGGACTGGGGACAAAAATGAGAACTGTTGAGGGACAGAGCCAGTTGTCTCCTCCTTCGTTGACTTCCTTAAGCCAAGTCCTTTTTTCCGTCACAGCTTCTGGGGTGTTTTCAGAGTAGAGGGCAGGGCCAGGTGTGCCCACAGTTGAGGAGAGTGATACTCTGTAAATGATGAAATTAGCAAGATGCAGGCACCTGGTTGGTGCCTACTGCTCCATTAAATAACAAAGTCCTGGAAGCTGTGAGTGTTCAAAGATAGAGCGGTAGGAGGGCGGGAAGACCGAGATCGTGGGTGTGTCTCATGACAAGATAAAAACTCGGTCGAGCGCCGCGTCTACAAAAGCAATTGTAGGGGGCTGGAGAGATGGCTCAGTGGTAAGAGCACTGGCTGCTCTTCCCAAATGTCCTGAGTTCAATTCCCAGCAAACGCATGTTGGCTCACAGCCATCTGTAGTGAGATCTGGTGCCCTCTTCTGGCCTGCAGGCAGAGTACGAGAATACTGTATACATGATAATAAATCTAAAAAAAAAAGCAAATTGTAGATGCCACTCACCACTGATCTTGCTTCACTTTGCCAAACTTACCTCCCATCAGAAGCAAACCTAGTGTTGTGTATTTGTTTCAAACCCAGGTCAGTTTGCTTTGAGTAAATCTCACAAAATTTGAATTCTGTTGCAAATATCTTTCACCCCCCCCCCTCCAACTTTGACCTTTGGGCGTAGCCTTAGCACCCCACCTTTCACCCCTGCTTCCCTCTCGAGCATTTGATTTCCATCTCTTCTAGGCACCTAGATGTTGCAGGTCTAATGCTTGCCTTTGCCTGTGGTCCTTAACTTGCCCAAAGGCTTCCTATGTCACCTGCAAACTCGTGCTTCATCCTTTAAGACATTACTGATTTCATTCAGCCTTTGCCAGGTATTTAGCTCTACCGTTAAGGTCTGTGGCTGTGGACATGGGTAAGGCCAGTAACTTCCGGCTAACAGGGGTTTCGGTTTTCTCCCTTTTGTTCTCCGCTCAAGTTGTAAGTGTTCCTAATAGTGCTAACAGTTTTTCATCTTGTTACCCCGCCTTACATTTTTCCTGGTTAAAATTCTTGGAAAGCATATATCAAATTTATTGGTATCAGATCTGCTAGTAATAATAATAAGCATTTTGTTTGAAAACAGGCGTGCATGCACAACAGGGAACTGTCCTCTTAGAAAAAAATTAATTTGCGGTAAATGGATACAAATAACTCGATAAAGTTTTTATTTGGTGGTATTTGATACACGGTTTCTCTGGTATAAATAGCCCTGCTGTCCTGGAGCTAGCTCTGTAGACCAGGCTGGTCTCAATCTCACAGAGATCAGCTTGCCCATGCCTCCTGAGTGCTGGGATAAAGGATTGTGGCCACCACGCAGCTCAAAAAAGTATTTTTTAATGTGCCCCACTCACTAAAATATTAATAAGTAATCCAACAATATATATTGGTTATATTTTAGTCTCTAGTGACTGCTTGTTACTTGGTTGTAGTTTCTGCACGCTGAGTTTTGTGTTCTTCCGGCATTTCTGACTAATTTCTTAAACTCTTACTGTCTTGAATTATTATCTCTACTCTGTTATCTCAACTGATAATAAGTTTTCTAAAAGCAGGGATCCTTATGAATTGATCATGCTCTCGGAATAAAAGTTACTGAGTAGTAATCACATACTTAAATGTACATTTTCAATTTCTTCTGTTGAAATTTCAAGTAAATCCTATTTTTTCTTTGTTTAGTGAACTTTTGTTTTTGATGGTTAGCAAGCCTTTTGCCTCTTGTTCTGGTCTTTACAAATGGTTAATGAATGGCTCCTGCCCATACCATTTTCTGCTCCATAATAGGTACAATGGAGAAATAAGCAACTTGTATTCCTGAACATTTTAGGGAAACGGTAGGCGATTTCTTTTTATTTGGTTAGTATCCAGGAAATGTTTCTTTGTCTCCCCCTCAAGGTTATTACTGTGACTTTCCCCATAATTCCATTTTCCAGGCTTGCCAGCCCTCATCCACGCACCTCTCCTTCCTTAAAGATGGACTGCATATTTCCTCTTTTACTAGTTGAATTTCCTTCTGATCCCAAACCTCTACTGCAAAATTCTCATATGATTTTACCTTTATTTTTTTATTTTTATTTTTTTAAATTTATTTAACATTTCCACCTCCTCCCATCCTCCCTTTCCCTCCCACTCCCCCCCTCCCACCTCCCCCTGGCTCTCCAGTCCTAAGAGAAGTCAGGGTGCCCTGCCCTGTGGGAAATCCAAGCCCCCCCCCCCCCGCCTCCATTCCAGGCCTAGAAGGTGTACATTCACAACAGACTAGGCCCCCCAAAAGCTAGTACAAATGCAGTAGAATCAAAATCCAGTGTCATTATCATTGGCTTCTCAGCAGCCCTCATTGTCAGCCACAATCATAATTCTCACAATTCAGAGAGTCCGGATTTGATCACATGACTCGTTCAGTCCCATTACCCAGCTGGCCTGGTGAGCTCCCATTAGATCAGTCCCACCGTCTTCGGGTGGACACACCCCTCGCAGTCGTGACTTCCTTGCTCATGTTCTCCCTCCCCCTGCTCTTTATCTGGGCTTTGGGAGCTCAGTCCAGTGCTCCAGTATGGGTCTCTGTCTCTATTTCCATCCCTTGCCAGATGAAGGATCTATGGTGATATGCAAGATATTCATCAGTGTGTCTATGGGAGAAGGCCAGTTCAGGCACGCTCTCCTCAGCTGCCCACGGACCTAGTTGGGGAAATCCCCTTGGACACCTGGAAGCCCTCTAGAGCCAAGACTCTAACCACCCTACATGGCTCCCTTGGTTAGGATAACTTTCCTCCTGCTCCCATATCCACCCTTCCTCCATCTCAGTTATCCATTCCCCCAAGCTCTCTCCCCAACTCCTCCACCTTCTCCCCTCTCTCTCCCCATCTCCCCTTCCCCCAACCCACCCCACCCCCCTGCTCCCAACTTTTTGCCTGGCGATCGTGTCAACTTCCAATATCCAGGAGGATAAATATGTTTTTCTTTGGGTTCACCTTCTCATTTAGCTTCTCTAGGATCACGAACTATAGGCTCAATGTCCTTTGTTATGGCTAGAGTAGAGTACATACCATATTCCTCTTTTTGGGTCTGGGTAATTTCACTCAGTAAAGTGTTTTCTATTTCCATCCATTTGCATGCAAAATTTGAGATGTCATTGTTTTTTACCGCTGAGTAGAACTCTAAAGTGTATATGTGCCACACCTTCTTTATCCATTCTTCTATTGAGGGGCATCTAGGTTGTTTCCGGATTCTGGCTATTACAAATAGTGCTGCTATAAACATAGTTGAACAAATGCTTTTGTAGTATGATTGGGCATCTCATCAAGAGTGTAATTGCTGGATCCTGAGGTAGGCTGACTCCCAGTTTCCTGAGAAAACCGCCACACTGATTTCCAAAGTGGTTTGCACAAGTTTGCATTCCCCACCAACAATGGAGGAGTGTTCCCCTTACTCCACATCCTCTCCAGCATAGGCTATCATTGGTGGTTTGATTTTTAGCCATTCTGACAGGTTGTAAGATGGTATCTCAAAGTTGTTTTGATTTGCATTTCCCTGATCGCTAAGAAGGTTGAGCATGACCTAAGGTCTTTTGGCCATTTGAACTTCTTCTGTTGAAAATTCTCTGTTCAGTTCAGTACCCCATTTTTTAATTGGGTTAATTAGAGTTTTAATGTCAAGTTTCTTGAATTCTTTATATATTTTTGAAATCAGACCTGTGTCTGATGTGGGGTTGGTGGAGATCTTCTCCCAGTCAGTAGGTTGCCTTTTTATCTTAATGACAGTGTCCTTTGCATTACAGAAGCTTCTCAGTTTCAGGAGGGCCCATTTATTCATTGTTGCTCTTATTGTCTGTGCTACTGGGGTTATACGTAGGAAGTGGTCTCCTGTGCCCATATGTGCAGACTACTTCCCACTTTGACTTCTATCAGGTTCAGCGTGGCCAGATTTATGTTGAGGTCTTTAATCCATTTGGACTTGAGTTTTGTGCATGGTGATAGGTATGGATCTATTTTCATTCTTCTACATGTTGAAATCCAGTTATGCCAGCACCATTTGTTAAGATAGCTTTCTTTCTTCCATTGTATAATTTTAGCTCCTTTGTCGAAAATCAGGTGTTCATAGGTTTGTGGATTAATATCTGGGTCTTTGATTCGATTCCATTGGTCAACATCTCTGTTTTTATGCCAGTACCAAGCTGTTTTCATTACTGTAGCTCTGTAATAGAGTTTGAAGTCAGGGATGGTAATGCCTCCGTAAGTACTTTTATTGTATAGGATTGTTTTGGCTATCCTGGGTTTTTTGTTTTTCCATATAAAGTTGATTATTATTCTCTCAAGGTCTGTGAAGAATTTTGTTGGGATTTTGATGGGGATTGCATTGAATCTATAGATTGCCTTTGGTAGAATGCCATTTTTACTATGTTGATCCTCCCAATCCAAGAGCAAGGGAGATTCTTCCATTTTCTGGTATCCTCTTCAGTTTCTTTCTTCAAAGACTTAAAGTTCTTGTCAAATAGATCTTTCACTTCCTTGGTTAGAGTTACCCCAAGATACTTTATGCTATTTGTGGCTAAATCCAAGATACTTTATACTATTTGTGGCTATCGTGAACGGTGATGCTTCTCTGCTTCTCTATCTTTTGTGTTTAGGAGGGCAACTGATTTTTTGGAGTTGATCTTGTATCCTGCCACATTACTAAAGGTGTTTATCAGCTGTAGGAGTTCTTTGGTAGAGTTTTTGGGGTTGCTTATGTATACTATCATATCATCTGCAAATAACAAAAGTTTAATTTCTTCCTTTCCAATTCGAATCCCCTTGATCTCCTTATGTTATCTTATTGCTAGAACTTCAAGCACTATATTGAAGAGGTATGGAGAGAGTGGACAGCCTTGTCTTGTTCCTGATTTTAGTGGAATGGCTTTGAGTTTCTCTCCATTTAATTTAATGTTAGCTGTCGGCATGCTGTATATAGCTTTTTATTATATTTAGGTATAAACCTTGTATCCCTAATCTCTCCAAGACCTTTATCATAAAGGGGTGTTGAATTTTGTCAAATGCTTTTTCAGTATCTAAGGAAATGATCATATGGTTTTTTTTTTCTTTCAGTTTATTTATATGATGGATTACATTGATAGATTTGCATATGTTGAACCAGCCCTGCATCTCTGGGATGAAGCCTACTTGATCATAATGTATAATTTTTTATGTGTTCTTGGATTCAGTTTACCAGTATTTTATTGAGAATTTTTGTGTCGATGTTCATGAGTGAGATTGGCCTGTAATTCTCTTTCGTTGTTGAGTCTTTGGTTTTGGTATCAGGGTAACTGTAGCTTCATAAAAGGAGTTTGGCAATGACTGTTCTGTTTCTATTTTGTGAAATACTTTGAGGAGTATAGGCATTAACTCTTCTTGGAAGTTCTGGTAGAATTCTGCATTGAAACCATCTGGTCCTGGGCTGTTTTTGGTAGGGAAGTTTTTGATAACAGCTTCTAATTCTTCACGACTTACAGGTCTATTTAAACTGTTCACCTGGTCTTGATTTAATTTTGGTGTATGGTTCTTATCTTTGAAAATGTCTGTTTCTTTTACATTTTCCAATTTTGTGGCATACAGGCTTTTGTAGTAAGATCTAATGATTCTCTGAATTTCCTCTGTGTCTGTGGTTATGTCCCCCTTTTCATTTCTGATCTTATTAATTTGTGTGTTCTCTCTCTGCCGTTTGATTAGTTTGGATAGGGGTTTGTCAATCTTGTTGATTTTCTCCAAGAACCAGCTTTTTGTTTCATTGATTCTTTGGATTGTTTTCTGTGTTTCTATTTTGTTGATTTCTGCCCTCAGTTTGATTATTTCCAGTCTTCTATTCCTCCTGGGTAAGTCGGCTTCTTTTTTTTCTAGAGCTTTCAGGTGTGCTATTAAGTCTCTAATGTGTGCTTTCTCCGTTTTCTTTATATAGGCACTTAGTGCTGTGAACTTTCCTCTTAGCACTGCTTTCATAGTGTCCCATAGGTTTGAGTATGTTGTGTCTTTATTTTCATTGAATTCAAGGAAGACTTTAATTTCTTTCTTTATGTCTTTCTTGACCCAGGGGTGTTTCAGTAGTTGACTGTTCAGTTTCCATGAGTTTGTAGGCTTTCTGGGGGTAGAACTGTTGAATTCTAACTTTATCCATGGTGATCCGTTAGTACACAGGTGGTTACTACAATTTCTTTGTATCTATGGATGTTTGCTTTGTTACCAATTACGTGATCAATTTTTGATAAGGTTCCATGAGATGCTGAGAAAAGGTATATTCTTTTCTGTTTGGGTCGAATGTTCTATAGATGTCTGTTAAATCCATTTGGTTCATTACATCTGTTCTCTTATTTCTCTGTTAAGTTTCTGTCTGGTTGACCTGTCCATTGGTGAGAGCAGAGTGTTGAAATCTCCTATTAGAGTGTGGGGTTTGATGTATGTTTTGAGTTCTAGTAATGTTTCTTTTACATATGTGGGTGCTTTTATTTTAGGGGCATAGATATTCAGGATTGAGACTTCCTCCTGATGAATTGTTCTATTATGAGAATAAAGTGTCCTTCTCCATCTCTTCTGATTGATTTTAGTTTGAAGTCAATTTTGTTAGATATTAGTATAGCCATACCCGCTTGTTTCTTTGGACCATTTGATTGGAAAACCTTTTCCCAACCCTTTACTCTGAGGTAGTGTCTGTCTTTGTGGTTGAGATGTGTTTCTTGTAAACAGCAGAATGTTGGATCCTGTTTCTGTATCCATTCTCTTAACCTGTGCCTTTTTATAGGTAAATTGAGTCCATTGATATTAAGTGACATTAATGACCAGTGGTTGCTAGCTCTGATTATTTTTTCTGGTGGTAGTGTTTGTGTGTTTCCCTTCTTTGAGTTGTGCTGGTGGAGGGTTGTTAGATGCTTGTGTTGTTATGGGTGTTGTTTGTTTCTTTGGTTTGTGGTTTTCCTAATAGTATTTTCTGTAAGGCTGCGTTTGTGGCTATGTATTGTTTAAATCTGTTTTTGTCCTGGAATATCTTGTTTTCTCCATTGATGGTGAACGCGAGCTTTGCTGGATATAGTAGTCTGGGCTTGCATCCATGGTCTCTTAGTGTCTGCAGCACATCTATCCAAGACCTTCTGGCTTTCATAGTTTCCATAGAGAAGTCAGGTGTAATTCTGATAGGTTTCCCTTTATATGTTACTTGACATTTTTCCCTTGAAACCCTTAATATTCGTTCTTTATTCTGTATGTTTTGTGTTTGATATATTATATGGCGAGGAGATGCTTTTTTCTTGATCCGTCTATTTGGTGTTCTGTATGCTTCTTGTACCCTTCATAGGAATATCCCTTCTTGGGTTGGATGAAAGTTTTCTTCTATAATTTTTGTTGAATACTATTTTCTGGGCCCTTTGAGCTGTAATTCTCCTTCTTCTACCCCTATTATTCTTAGGTTTGGTCTTTTCACGGTTTCTCTGTACCAGTTTCCTGGATGTTTTGTGTTAAGAATTTGTTGGATTTGTTATTTTCTTTAATCATTGAGTTTATTCCTCTATAGTATCTTTCGGTGTCTGAGATTCTTCTGTCTCTTGTATTCTGTTGGTTATGCTGTCTCTGTAGTTCCCTGATCAATTACCCAGATTTTCCCATATCCCAGCCTTCCCCTCGGTTTGTGTTTTCTTCATTACCTCCATTTCATTTTTCAAGCCTTGAACTGTTTTCATTACCTGTTTGATTGCTTTATCGTGGTTTTCTTTGGTATGTTTGAGCGATTTATTAATTTCTTCTACCTTTTTGTTTGTCTTCTCCACTTCTTTTTTTTTTAAAGATTTATTTATTTATTATGTATACAGTGTTCTGTCTGCATGTATGCCACCAGACCAGAAGAGGGCACCAGATCTCATTACAGATGGCTGTGAGCCACCATGTGGTTGCTGGGAATTGAACTCAGGACCTTTGGAAGAACAGGCAATGCTCTTAACCACTGAGCCATCTCTCCAGCCCTCTTCTCCACTTTTTTACAGCAGTTTTTCACCTCCTGTTTAAGGTCCTCTATCATTTTCATAATTACAATTAACGTCGATTTCTTCTATTTCTTCTGGAATAGGGTGTTCAAGTCTTCTCTTGCATAATCCCTAGAATCTGGTGTTGTCATGTTGCCTTTCAGGTTGTTGGAGGAATTCTTGCATTGATACCTGCCCATCTCTTACTTCAGATGCAGCCAGGAAAGTCTTGTTGTCTTGGTCCAGTCTATGCTGTGACTGACTCTGGGTGGATCTCCTCAGTGCATGAGTAGGCACTGTTCCTGGGCCAAGAACCTCGTAGCCAATAGAGCAGGCTTGGAGGCGTGGGCAGGGATTTGTGGCACAAAGAAGCCCCTGTAGCAGGAGTTGAAGGGGCCCAGTGCTCCTTTCCCAGGACATTCCGGCACCCACTCACCTGTCTGAAAGGTCATCCTCAGCACAGGGACAGGACTCTTGGAGGTTGAAGGACCCCACAGACAAAAGGGCGAACTTGGGGGCTATATTTTTAAACCCTAAATTCTTTTGTCTCTTAGAAAATCTCCAATAGAGTAAACAAAACATTTAAATTTTCTGTATGTATATTTTGTTTATCTGTTCCTCTCTCCCTCTCGTTCATTAAATCCCAAAGAAATCACACAGAGTTCTACATTAGTTATAAACGGATTGGCCCATTAGCTCAGGCTTCCTATTAACTCTTCTAACTTATATTAGCCCATTATTCTTGTCTGTGTTAGCCACGTGGCTCAGTACCTTATTCAGCAGGGCAGTCACATCTTGCTTCTTTTGTGGCTAGGCCAGGACTAAAGAATAAGCTTTCCTCTTCCCAGAATTCTCCTGTTCTCATTGACCTGCCTCTACTTCCTGTCTGGTTGTCCCACCTATACTTCCTGCCTGGCTACTGGCCAATCAGTGTTTTTTAAAATATAACCAACAGAATATAGACCATTGTCCCGTGCCATGGACGTATCCTCAAGCTGCTTGCAGACCCACCTTAACATTTCACTTTTTCCTCTCTATACTACCTCACAGATTGTAATCTGTAGTTTTATAAAAAAGAATTGGTCTGGGGACCCTGGGCCTGGGGGAGCTCTCGGTTCTAGCTACTCTCTCCCTTCACCTGTCACGGGACTTCACTCCTTTCTTTTCATGCTTTTTACCTTGTCTGAGTGTTATTAGTTTGCCACTCTTTGGATCCAGAGACCAGTCAGGTGACCAGGGGCCAAAATCCTCACAACTGTGGGCCAAAATAAAGCACCTCAGCTTTCTGTTTCAGTAATATGGGGCCTTGTGGTAATCTCCTACCATACACAGCCCTGAACTGACACCATCAAGTGGTGCATCCTCACATCTGTGGGTGCTAAACATGCCTCCCTGTGAAAATATAACAAGCGTTAAATGAAAAGGTGGAGATCAGCTAGATTTTGGTACAGTCTACAGAAAAATTCAAGCCACAGTCAGAATTAGTGTAGAAGCCACTGTGTTGGTCTGAATGTTACTGGCCTCCACAAACTCATATGGGCTGGCACTATTGGGTGTGGCTTTGCTGGAGGAAGTGTGTCACTGTGGGGGGGGGGGGCTTTGAGGTTGCCTATGCTCGGGACACCAAGTGTCTCAGCTGACTTCCTGTAGCCTGCATGTAGCCAGCGCCACATCTACCTGTTTGCCGTCATGCTCCCCACCATGATAATGGACGGAACCTCTGAAACTGTAAGCCGCCCCAATTAAATGTTTTCCTTATAAGAAGAGTTGCGGTGGTCGTGGTGTCTCTTCACAGCAATAAAAACCCTAATTAAGACAGCCATAAAACCAATATCACCAGAATGAACTCAGGAGAACTGTGGCTAGCCTAAGAAAGAACCAAAAAAAAAAAAAAAAAAAAAACTACCATCCACAGTAATTTAGGGTTAGTCCCATTTCTTAAGTTCTCTTGACAGTGCAAGCCTCTCTCCTTTCTCAATAAAACTAGCAAACGGCTGGCTGGCCACATAGCGCTGCAGTCTCAGCACTCAGGAGGGCTAGCGTCCACTCCACATGCCCAGGGAAGGAAAGGGACATTCTTTGGCCCAGGGAGGAGCAGTCCTCCAGGCAGCAGGAAGAACCCTCGAAGTGAATATATTACAAGGAAGCAGGCAGAGCTGGCATGGGAAGTGCAGAGAGAGAGAAAGGAAAATAGCAGAGGGTAAACTCTTAGAAGTTTTGCTACTCTAAACGGGAACAGATTTTCCGCTGAAGGAGTCACTCTGGGCAGGGCTGATAAATCTTGGCCAGGATGTTTAACCTCTTTGGAACAGGAAAGATAACTAATAACGTCCGCCTTCCACAAAATCAGAAGTCATGCATCTCAAGGATGCTTAGCAGACAGTAGGACCGTAGCATTCAGTGTGTGCGTGCGTGTGTGTGTGTTTGCAGGCACACAGGTATGTCAGAGGACAACTTTTGGGAATTAGTTCTCACTGTCCACATTGTTGAGCCAGGGTCTCTCTGGTTGCTGTCTGGACCACAAACTCCAATTTCTCATCCTTGACTTCCTCATCACCATAGGACAGACGCTACCACCAGGCTTGAGGGCTTTGCTTGTGGCCTCCACTAGCTGTGACTGTAAGTGTTAAATAAACACACAGCACAGAATTTTTTCTTGGAAACTTGTTCCTTGTCCTGCCAATACTGTTTAGCAGATTTGAGAAACCAGGCGTTCCCCCAACAATCTGCTTTTTATTTCCTTTAAGACAAGCATCTCACGGAAAACCCAGCTGCCTTTCGAACTTCACCCTGTTGCCGCCAAGCACGAACCCTGAACACTGCTCACTCTACCTCCAAGACCGAGCATCGCAGATGGGTGCCCACCACACCTGATTCTGTTGAACTCCGTGCACACGATGGACCGGCACACCATCCACTGAGTTCCACGGCCCCAGCCTTACCCAATACTCTGTCTAACTCTGTTTAGAAGCTTGGCTGTAGTAACTCCGACACAGACAACCCCAATCTCCCTTCCATCCAGTTTACTGTTCAGAGAACTATATGTGGTTCATAAGAGAAACTAAATACAGAATGCACAGATAGCATTCCGAGACCTAAATTTCATCAATCATAATTAGTTGGCCTTATCATTATTACTCAATGGCCATGAAATGAAATTTTTTAGAAGGTAAATCTCAATTGTTAGAATAGAATTTTTTATGGGGCTGGCAGAGATGGCTCAGCAGTTAAGAGTATTATTATCTGTTCTTCCAGTGGTCCCAGGTTCAATTCCCAGCACCCGCATGGCAGCTCACAACTGTCTGTAACTTCCAGTTCCCAAAGGACCTGACACCCTTACACAGACACACCTGCAGGCAAAACACCAGCGAACACCACGCATAAATTTTAAAAGGATTTATATATAGATACATACAGAATACAAGATGCATTCCTAATTATATACAAATCTTGCTTCTCAACTGGAAAGTTGAATATGCAGTTATAAAGAGGGTAAGAACTCCTAAAAAGTTCCCATTGTATTTGACCTTCAATCTCAACACTGGACTAGTCCTAGAATCAATCATACATTATAGCATTTCCACAAAACCTTTTTATCGAAACAGTATATCTAGCAAATGTTTTGATCTGAGATTCAAGAACATGTAACGAAGTAAAATATCTTGAAACATTATCAGCTCTTTATTTTCACATGTCAAACTTGCGCCAATCTTTAGTTGTCTGGGGTGACCTACTGGGACGCACCGCGTGTTACTATATGTGAACATGGTAAGATCGCGCTTCTCTCCACTGGGAAGCCGGATGCACTGACTTTTTCCTTGGAGTGCTGGGCTTCGAATTAAGCGCAGTGCCAAAGCTCACACTCTAAAACTAACGTACTCACACATGAATGAAATGAATCAACTGTCTTCCTGCATAAAAGCATCTTAATTGTGCTAGGTGTTGGCCTTAAGTAATTACATCACCATAAGAATCCAAATTTGCTTCTCCTTTAGTAATCTCCCTCCTTTGCTGTGTATTTGGACAGCAATGGCACTGTCCAGAAATACAGGAACTATTCCCTGCAGAGACTGTATGTTCACACTTGAAGAACTGCAAGGCTGAGGATGCAGCTCAGTGGTAGAGCACTTGCATGGTACAAGACCGGGTTCGATAGACAGCACAAGAAAATAGATAAAACAGCTGCACTCGGTTGCTGACTCTCAGTAAGTGTACTCTGCCAATGCCTCGAGGACAACCCCCGTCTGTCTCCCACACAGGAGCTTAGGAGACACTAAATGGAAAAATAATGCTCAGTTGCAGCTGTCTCAGAGGACTGGGTCTGTTTCAGCACTGGGAATAATTTTCCTGTAGAATGCTGAAGGGAGGTAAGAGTACTCTGCACATCCTCACGGGAACAGTAGGTAACTGCAGATATTCTGGAGATGAGAGCAGTGTTTTGGTTTCTAAAGGCTTGTGGCTTGAATCTGGGGCCTCGTGCATACAGCAGTCAGGCACTTACGGCGTGAGGACAGCTGGCAGTGGTGACAGCACATCTGGAAAGTCCCACTAGAAGACCACTGCTCAGTCCGCGACTTATATGCCACAGTAGGTGTACAGAAGCCTCTGAGCCATCGCTGTGTTCCCGCTGCTCTGATTAAATGAGAGACATGTTGTAGGCAATTGTCTCTCCGAAGGTCTAACTGGTCAGCTTCTATGCCCTGGGAGAAAGACGAGTATTTTATTTCCAACTGTCACCCATGACACTATTATGATGAGCTTCTGTAATTTTCCAAATGACTTAAATCATGTAATACTAAAAACAGAGTACCTTGGATCTACAGACCTAACTGATTCAGGCAGTATAGTCACGGTTTTGTCAAATGTCTAAGCAATGAAAAGTCTTACCAGTCACAGAAGAGACAAATTGAGTCACTACAAGGCGGCAGAGGGTCGGGAGCCCCACTGAGAGCTTGTCAAGAGTCCCCCAGCAGGGGTCTGAGAACTCAGCAGCTCCCTTGCTGTGTTCAAAGTTCACTTTCACTGGTGGAGGCCAAAATAAAATGGTGCCTGCTCACAGCGTGTGTGAGGGATTAAAGTGTCAATCAGACTTTAAAGACTAGATTGACAGTGGCCTCTGTCTGCATGAGGAGGCTGGGCAAGCGTGGCAGCCTGAGTTCAGACCTCCAGGACTCGCCTCTGCAGTGCACAGCGGCTCACAACACAACTCCACACGCACGCTCTGGCATACATACGCTGCAATCACATGAACCCCCACATACAAAAAGGGTCGTTGGTGGTTCTCATGAAAGAGGTTGTTGTGGAACTCAGAGTTAAAACAGTATACACTAATATTCGGGACTCACAACGGCAGCTTCCTACCAGGAAGACACGGAAGCTACCTCTGCATAACTGAAAGGTTGCTAAAGGTCACAACCACATGTGCACCAGGGTTCAAACGGTTGTTGATCAGACCACAAGGCCAGGATGCCACAGTCTCCTGCTGCTTAAGCCTAAATATAAATAAGTTACAGGAAAAAAAAAAAAAAACAAAAACAGACTTGAGACAAGATCTTTATGTGGCCCGAGATGGCCTTTGGCTTGAGATCTCGCTTTGGTTTCCCAAGAGACTGTTGATATGTATCACTACCACCTGACCCCCAAACATAAATTTTTACAATATACACTATGTCTACACCCTCGGACTACAGAGCAGAGTGTGCTTCTCCACAGATGAAAGGAAGCCGTGTGCACGTTACCTCTACACGAGCGGAGGGAGCAGGTGCCAGAGCCTTCTGGTAAAGTGGATTGCAAGGTGAGTCAGTCCCAGTGAGGAGGCCACGGCCCAACTGTAGAAGGATTCCTGGCAAGGCCCACGTATGCTGAGGTATCGATTAAGGAAGGAAAAGCCCCTACCGAAAAGACAAAGGATGGTTGAGCATGTTCACCTTAGAAACGCTACCCACCCAAGTGCAGCACACTGAAGAAGTCAGGCATGTCAGAGTCTGGTTATACACACCCACGTGCCGTGACGCAGGGAATCGTTGCTGCAGACAAGGGGGACTTCATAAAACTGAAAGCCTCTGCATAGCTGTACATCTGACAGAGATTAACATTTAGAATATACAAAAAAAGTCAAAGACACACTCACCCATTCAAAACCTGAGTCTAGGACTTGAACAGAGAGTTCTCAAAGGAAAAGAATGGCCAAGAGACAACCCATCTTACCCTTGTCGAAATGGCAAAGATCAATGGAACTGACAAAAATGATGAGGATGCCAAGAAAAAAGACCCTCCATTCACTACTGGTAGGACTGGAAACTTGCACGTCCACTATAGAAATCAGTGTGTAGATAAATTCAAGCTAAAAATAAACCTCCCATGTGCGCTTAGCGACTACGCCACAGATCACTGCTGCTCAGAAAAGCTAGGGAATGGGCCACAACCTACATGCCCTACACGACCAAATGGATAAAGAAACGTGATACATACACACGAACAGAATGCTATTCGGCTTGTAAAGAAAATGGAACCAGGACCTTGCAGGTCAATGTATGGACCCCAGAAAATATCTTACTGAGTGAGGTAACCCAGACCCAAATACAACGTTGCATGTTCTCTCGTACCGGAGGCTCCTAACTCCATATCCTCAGAAATGAGCACAGGGCCTGGAGTAAGTACAGAAATTGGAAAATAAAATGGGACCACTGCTAGATGAGGGATAACAGCAGGGCACAGGGATCTGACCAGAGAGATACAGGAGGGAAGAGGGTAGGAGGACAGCAGGGCACCAGTAAACTGAGGGGGGGGTGATGGAATAACGGGGCTCTAGGGCTGAGAGGGGAAGTACAGAAAGAAGTGGAAGAAAGGAAAGAATGTCTGAAAGAGCCCAAGAAAGCACACTACTTACCTGCCTTTTTAAACAACTGTAATGCATGTAATTCTCTCTATATATAATTTAATGGATTTATCTGGTCTGTCCTCAAAGAGCCCCAAGACTAAAAACCCCCAATATCAGATAAGAAATCCTCTTTTGAGCTGTCGGCCTAGACTGCTCAAGAGATTCCCAAAGCACACAGCCTATTGCTGCTGCCCGCAGTTTGACCCCAAAATGGAAGGACAGTCCCTACTGGTGAAGACACCATGTACTTGAGAAACAGGCCCCAGACATCCCCTGAGCTGGAATAGACCTGAGTGTCCCCTCCCTGAGGACTGGGTTTCATGCGACCAGAAGAAGGCACCATGCAAGCTTCCAAAGGGAGGCAACCACCACAATATTCCTACAGCTATGATACTACGAATCAGTGTCCACCATGGCTGAGAACCCCTAAAGGGGCACACCTTGGTGGTCACCCCCGCTCTCTACCTGTACTTAAGATCCACCTGACAAGAGGAAACCTAGCCAGCTACTCATGCTAGTAAAGCCATGACTATAGAGGAGACTCTACAACCACTCCTTTACTAAAAGCCAGCATGACTGCTAACAACACACAGATGTTCTTACACACAGATGAGGAGTCCTTCCCCACTTTGTCAAGGAGCATTTTTTTTTGCAACAGAGACCACTAAGAGAAACCTCCACCAATTAAAATGCAAGAGTGGAGCCCAGTCCAGTGAAAACATCTATAAAACCACTACCAAGGCGCAGGGAACATTGTGGAGAGGAAGGTGAAAGACTGTAAGATCTCCGATTTAACCACTGGCTCCTACACCCCCTCCCCCATGTGTGTGGCTTCACCTGCACAGACGTGAGTAGGCACACCAAAACTAATTAATGAGTCCTTGGGACCTTAGGAGCCTCAGAAGAGCATAAAAGGACTAATCTTCAAAATCCTGCAGATTCTCCTACAGCTGCTGCGATCCTTACTGCGCATGCTCACCACCTGCTGGAAATCAGCCTTCGTCTTCAGTGTGACATTTATGCTAAGTCCCATGAGTCTGGGGCACCAGGAATCAGTGCTGAGCGTTCCCAACACTTATCAAGCAGGCATTACTTTTGAAATCGGGTTTTTCGAAAGGCATTACACACACGCGTTCACGTTCGGAAGTCTACTGAGTTACCTGCACAGTCAGAGCGTGTCTCTTGAGCACATACTTCATGAGACGCCAATGGAATGAAGGTGAGGCCGATTGCAGAGGTTGTACAGAGGCTCACTGGGGCAGGCACGGAAGGCTTTGCACGTACTGCCCTGGAGAGAGAGAGGCACCATGGCGTGAAGACAGCTCCCACTTCCTCATCACTCATATTTTTAAAACCAAGCACCACTGATTTTAATGCATATGAAGACCCTAATATCATTAGCTTAAACCTTATAACAATGTACAACAATGCTATTAGAAAGTATCCTCATAAGTGTTATCTAGATGATAGAGTACCTTGAGCCAAGACAGACATTTCTACATAGAATACTTCTAAAATAATTTAGCAGTATGATGATGTACTTATGACCTTAAATCTGTTTTCAAAGTAAAGGGAGAATGTGTGTGGTGTGTGATGGTGTTCATGTGAGCATGCGCATGTGTGCACATGGCTGCCAGTTGATGACTTCTAACCCTAAGCAGGAACAACCTGCTGACCTTAGACCTACCTGACCTCTAAAGACAACAAAACTTTTCTCACGATTATTATTTGTACTTAGAAGCACTCTTACATAGCAGACTTTGTTTTAAAGATTTCTTTATATTAACTCATTGAATGTTCAAAATAATCTCTACGATAGGTTCTTACGTCTGTTTAAGGATTGCTCTGCACCAGAGCAGAAGCCCAGCCCTTGACCACTGTACCAACAATCAGGTGTCAGCACACTTACCAAGTGCGTGTTTGAAGCTCCCAGATACAAATGCATTGTGTCCATTTAAAACGCACAGAGCATGATTTTCTGGGTTCTTCAGCATTAGACGGAGGCAGAAGCGATGATGTCTTACATCTTGGGAGTGCATGGTGACTTGATTGAAAATATTCCACAGCTGGGGCTTATTGACATTTTCCATTACCATTACCCTACAACAGCAGAAAGCAAATGAGGCAAAGAATGTAGAAATAAGGAAGTTTAAGAATAAAAACCTTTAGTGCTATCCCGCAGTAAGGAAAAGCAAAGCTTCTTATATAATGAGAGATTTTGTTCCCTAGAAAATACTGCTTAAGTTAGCATTTATCTTGTTTTTGATTTTGAAAAACATCTACTGGCTTGCTGTACCTGCCTCCAGCTTCCTGTCGCTAGAGAGCCGTAAGCAGTGACTGATGAACAGCGCTCCGGGCACTGTGCAATAAGCCACTTAATCCTAACAACAGTGGGAGCCCTTTACAAATGGGAGCCTGATGTCACAAACCAGGGAATGTCAGGAGCCCGAACCTGAGAACTCCAGCTCTAGAGTTTACCTAAGAATCAGCAGTGAACTGAGCCACGGGCCACAGGAGCGTTGGGAACAAAACAGCTTATTAATTTCTGATGTGAGAGCCTAAGCCAAGTACACAGTGCCACCAGGAAACAGAGTTAAATACGACTGGGGGTGGAGAGGGCGCAGTGGTTAAGAGCACCGTCGCCCTGGCCGAGAATCAAGTCCCCAGCACCCACATGATGGCTGCCAGCCATGTGTAACTCCAGCTACAGGGGATCTGGTGCCCTCTTCTGACCTCCATGAGCCCCTGCACAGTGGTACATATGCATACACTCAGGCACACGCGCACACACACACACGAATATCTGAAATATGATTTAAGACTGGAAAGTCACCTGATATAGTCATATGCCTTTCTGAAGTTTTTGTCGAGAACAGCAGCAGACAGGCCGAAGTACTCCAGCTCCTTCCGCTTCTGCCTGTCGTCATAGAAGGAGTAGTACTCCAGCGAGGTGTCCACGAGCAGCTCGGCTTCCCGGAACCGGGACAGGTCACTCAGGGTGTAGATGGCCTTCAGGAGAAGGTTCCACCAGTCCTCTTTGGGCAAGACGCTTGTGAGCACAGCAAATATTGCTAGAACGAGACAACAGAAACCAATCGGGACACGTCAGCTGCAGACACAGCAGTCCCGAGTCCTCGTTCTAACCTGCTGACGGCCCGACAGGGACAAGAAGAGTGGCTGCTTGTGTAGACTCCTTCAGTCCTGTGTCCTTCAGTCCTATGTCCTTCAGTCCTGAACGACCACAACCTAGTGTGGCAGTCGACTCTCATGACTGCAGTCACTCACCCCACGTGCCTTTGCTGGTCTCACGCTGCCCTTGGGGGAATGAGCATCTTCTCCATGGATGCCCACGGTCTTCTAAATACACATAGTGCACACAGCCTTCTGATGTTTGGAAAGTGACTGCCACACTGTACAGATTTGGGTTTTATTGGTCTTTTTCAAATCTCAATTTTCTCTGCCTTAAAATTTCACTTTGCCTTTAACATCTTTTTCATTTGTCCATTTATCAGTCTCCTTTTAAAAATTACATTAAAAAATAGCAAGGCAGATATGGTGGTGCACACCTGTAAATCTCAGCACCCTCCCACTTCATCATCCTGAGTGCTAACAAGGGCAGCCTGAGCTGACGGCAAGTTCAAGACAAGCCAAAGCAATTTAGGAGGAGGGAGAGCAGGGAGAGCAGGGAGAGCAGGGAGGGAGGAGGGAGGGGAGGGACAAGGACTGGCTGGTGACGGCAGCTCAGTAGCAGAGGGCCTACCTAGCTGCTCTGGCCCCTCAGTTCAGTCCCTGACAGTGAAACAGAAAAACAGAGGGAGGGGAGAGGAAAGGAAAGGCAAACAGATTTGCACTGCCTGAGCTACCAACTATTCTTCCGGTAATCTATGTTAAATAGTGAAAACACGGACAGACCTGTATATGAAGATGCCCACTCCACATTACTATCCACGCACCAGAATATAAAGAAATAACTGGTATATTATAGACTGCTATCCAGTGGACTACTGTACATTCTCCACATCAGCATAGAGAGGGCAGACTAACCTCAGATAATCCTGTGTGAAAATACAGAGTGCAGAGCTGCATGTAGGACAGACAGGACCTTTGGGTGGACCTGCCCAGCATGTGCAAGGCCCGGGTTGACCCCAGCCCTACAAAGCTGCATGTTACATAGACATCCAATCGGATGCCGTCACCACTAAGATGAAATTAGTAATCTTACCAAACTAAGAAAAGCCAGCAGACCTGAAATGAGGAAGGAAAAAGGTAGGTTTTACATGCAGAAAAATAATTTAGGGAAACATGTCCAAACTACATGCCACGAGAAGCTTCTGGAATAAACCCAGAATCCACGAACTGAGGAGACAGCTGGGCTCACGAGCAGCTGGAGCCCAGGTCCTGACTCCACCTTCTTGGCCTCCAGAGCCGGTCCTCACAGTCAATCAGTGCTGTGCTAGCAACTGCCGTCTCCAGCCTCGTCAGTCTGAGTAACCACTGCACTCAACACCCAGCCCTCTCCCGCACGAGCTAGATGTCTTTAAAGTCCCGTGACTTGGAGGGTTTCTGCAGAGAGTTTCTTTGTCATAAAGGGTTCTAACACAGCAGAACCAGCGTGACCGAAGTCGCTGCACATCTAACCTCTTCCTAAAAGGTCAAAACTGGTTTACTTTGTTTCTCAGAGAAGCATCCAGTAGATATTTTGCTTTTAATTTTTAAAAGTATTTGCAGTTGTCTTTTAACAATGAGTTGGTTATACCTGGCAGATTTAGATTATAATTTTCATTTATTATCAGGCATTACCTCAGTCCTTTTCAATTCAGTCAAGTTTTATGTAAAACAAATGAAGCAATTACCTTTTGCATCATAATTTGATGTTTCCTGCTCATTGTTGTCTGATATTTTATCTCTTGACACTTTAATAAGGTAGAGATGCCTTTCTCCAGATTTGGAACTGGATATCAAACAAACTTGGGCTCTATTCATTGCGACCTGAGTAAAAGATTATGAGCTGCTGCTTAGCCAGTAACTTAGACAGTAAGACCGACGACCCACAAGTACCACACCAGGCTGAAAGCGCTTCAGCAAATGACTCCATATTTTAAGTGCCTACAAGTAGAATGAATTGATCTATTTTTCTTATCAAAAGAATTTCTGTCACTACAGACACATTATCAGGGGACACTGTCAGGCAGAGCAGGAGAGGGAGAGGAAATGCATGTCTCTTCCCTGCAAAAACAGACTCACACACCTTTAATCCCAGTACTCCGGAGGCAGAGGCAGGCAATCTCTGTGAGTTCAAGGCCAGCCTGGTCTACAGAGTGAGTTCTAGGAGAGACTCCAAAGCTATAGAGAAACCCTGTCTCAAAAACAAAATCAAAAAAACAACCAACAAAAAAAAACCCAGACTCAGAATGGATGTGCAAACATGCACAACAATTTTGCAAAATGACCCAGTTAGTACATACATACATACTACTGTCTATGGGGCTAATAATCGGTAATTCTTGAGTTCCCATATTTCAAGATAAGTAGACTTAAAGATTTTATTTCACTTTTTCTACAATCAAGCTTATATTACCAATCTTAGGGCTGGATATAGCTCAATAGGAGAGTACTTGCCTAATACATACAAGGCCCTGGAGTAAATCCCTGTTGTTATAAAGCATTCCTAGTCTTATATCACTAATTTCTAAGTCTCATATTTACCTGCTTTTCCCTTTAAAATGTTTAATACAGAGGCACGATTACAAAGCTATCATTCTGTTTAAATCAAAAATTAAGCACTTTTAAAATGAGCAGGGCTAATCTAAAGAAAAGTCTCTCCCCACCTTCAGAAGCATGGCCAGCATGGTTAGTAAGGTGTCCAGGTAACCGTACATTTTCCCTTGAGAGAATAACAGCGTAGACCGGTGAAGCAGCAGCTTCAGCTCCTAGAGAAGCAAGCACATGACGGGACTGCTGAGACGAATCTAATGAGAATGGTTTTACTTGAAGAAATAAGGTTTTTTTTTTAGAAACTAGACTGTACAAGCATTTGTTTTAAGATCAAAACCTAACACTTTAAGCTATAATTTATACCTAATAAAAAATGACTAAAACTTAAGACGAAATTGTTTTTCAAAACCACTCAGTTTGGAGGCTAGGGAAATGGAGACCCGAGAACCCAGTAAAAAGTCAGGCAAGTGGGTTCATCCCAGCACGGGGCACAGAGACAGAAGCTCGCTGGCCAGCCAAAGCGATGAGAGCTTCAAGTTCAGTGAGAGACTGTGGAGAAACCTAGGAAAGATACCCGATACCTGCCTCTGACCTCCAAACACGAAACATCTACACTAACTACTACATACAACACATACATCCACATTAACTACTACATACAACACATACATCCACACTAACTATTACATACAACACACATGCCATCTGCCTCTGACCTCCAAACACACACACACACACACATCCACACTAACTAGTACATACAACACACAGGTCATCTGCCTGACCTCCAAACATGCAACATCCACACTAACTACTACATACAACACACATGCTATCTGCCTGACCGCCAGACATGCACACATCCACACTAACTAGTCTATACAACACACGTTATCTGCCTCTGACATCCAACACACATACACACTAACTACTACATACAACACACTTCATCTACCACTGATCTCCAAACAGACACACACTCATGCTACTAGTACATACAACACACATGTCAAAACAAATCCCACTAAATTAACACACTAAACAAAAAATTCGGCAGTAGCCGTAAAAACCGAGGCAAAGGCTCTCAAGCAGTATGCGCTGGGCAGAAAGCACCCAGTGCCGTGGCCTACCTGCTGTGCGGCATTCGCATCCTGGGCTAACGTGTCTGGGTCATACATCGGCTCCAGAGCTTCCAGGGCTTTCTCGGGACGCCCCAGCTGCTGCTGAAGGATGGAGAGTGAGATTCTTGCATCCAGGTGCAGCGGGGCGAGATCCACCACTTTGCTATAGCTCTCGGCAGCGCGCTCCATGTAGCCCAAGGCCTTCAAACATTCTAGGACGGTAAAGCAAAGACGTTTAATTCTCAAGTTGTAAACTGGACAAAACTATTGCTTTTCAAATTTAATTAGTAATTTTCTTTTATTTTGCTTTCTGAGACAGCGTCTCACTATGTAGCATAGGCTGCTCTCAAATCTGCAACCTTCTCGCCCAGCCTCCGAGCACTTCCTCCGCTGGCAGGACTTTACTACTTTACAGAACTGTTAGCGCAACAGAAGGAAACTGTAACAATAAAGGGATGGATATATATTGTTCGTACTTATGTTTTCTTTTTAAAAAATGTATTCTTCTCTCAAACAATGTACTCCGACGATAGCCTCCCTCCTACTCTGTTAACTGAGCGATCAACTGGCCATTCTGCTGCTCTCTTCCCTGGGGGTAAAGATCAAGCCAGAGCCTCACGCATACAAGGCCAGCACTCTACGGGGTGAGCTGGACGCCAGGCCTGGCCTCAGAACTAAACTGCTACAAGAATGGAGTCAGCGTCTAGAGTCAACTGGATGAGTCCTTGCTCACTCGGTACTGTTTTAAGCATTCCCCATGTCCTCACTGGCATCCAGATGCGATATAATAACATACACGCCGGTCATGCCACAGGAAACATGTTAACATGCCGAGAGTTCAGGACTGGGAGAGCCGGCTTGATACACAGACTTGCTTGTTATGGCACAGTGACTGCTGACAGCATTAACTGTCTATGTAACTTACATTAGGATTTTATAAAATCCAGGGTACTGGCAACAGTAAGCTAGCTCCCTCCTCACACGGCATCACGAGCCCATGGAGAGGTGACTCCCCAGCTCTTCCCTCTCTGCTCCCCCATAACCACTTGACTCACACTGTTATTGGGTTCCCTGGTTTTGTAAACCCCAGTATTAACTGCCTCCCATTCTCCCACTCCACTGCTCCACAGGAGTCCTCAGCAGGAAACCCCTCGCCATCCACTGCGCTCAATCATCTGAACTCGGAGGCACTCTGAGAACTCTTTCTTCCTCTGTCCTAGCATCTCCACCACATCTCCTTAGATGACCTCTGAAATGTCCTCCTCGAACTGGTTCCTCAAATGTCTCCCGGCCACCGTGGCCGGCTAAATCTCAAGAACAGATTGGAACGGCGACCAGACCACCATGACAGTCAGTTCACGCGACACCATGGCTATCAAAGCCTCTAATGGGCTTCCCTGATTTTTAGATGACCGAAGCTTTAATTTCCACTACAACTCAGCTGACAGACGCAATTCACTGACTTCAAGCTGCATGGCTTCAAATAGAAAAAGCAGTGAAAAACACGATCAGGATGAGAAAGGATTTCCAAGCGTCTACTGCTAATCACGGGGCAGCCCAGTGCACCATGACTCCTTTACAAACCCCACAAAGGTGACTTGGTTTAAAGGTATTATTACATTCATGTCTACTCTTCAAAATAGAAAAATGCTCTCTTTTTTTGCTTGCTTGTTTTTGGTTTTTTGAGACAGGGTTACTCTGTAGCTTTGGAGCCTGTCCTGGAACTAGCTCTTGTAGACCAGGCTGGCCTTGAACTCACAGAGATCCGCCTGCCTCTGCCT
Source organism: Arvicola amphibius (assembly GCF_903992535.2). NCBI lineage: Eukaryota > Metazoa > Chordata > Mammalia > Rodentia > Cricetidae > Arvicola > Arvicola amphibius. Next base: position 28,505,939 of record NC_052064.1, read on the forward strand.
CCCAAGTGCTGGGATTAAAGGTGTGCACCACCACCGCTCGGCAAAAAACATTTTCTTAATAACAATAACAAGATGAATTTTCCTAGATCCCACCTGTGATGTGAGCTACGTTCTAACATGCCAACTATTTCTTCTCCAGGTACAGAGGACTTGCTTCTTTCTCTCAATATTTGGTACAGCTTTCTAACATTAAATGAAAACTGTTCTGTTAATGTCTTTTTGTTTTTCTTTGGGGGATTTTGTTTTGCTTGTCTGTTTGTTTGAGACAGGGTCTCACAACGTAGCCTTGGATGGCCTAGAGTTAACTGGATGTAGACCAGGCTGGCCTCAAACTCAGAGAAATCCACCTGCCTTTTTCCCCAGGTGTGCACCACCAGGCCCAGCCTTAATAAATCTTCTTACTTATGACATCCTATCAGATTATCTTCTATTTTTGTATGTCTAAGAGATCTGGTTGCTTTCTCTACTCTGAATAACTTATTTTCAGACTACTATGGATTTAACCACAATAAAATAAAATGATTAATAGGTTAATCTTGAGCACGGGGGCTCAAATAGAATGGAAAAGCACATCAACTATTTTCTCTCCAAATAACATTAAACATACATTTATAAAAACTCTCTAAAAAAATGTTGTTCCTATCTGATAACACAGTTCTAAAATGCATGATTACGGCAAGTGAAGGACAGGTGTTTAAGGGGCATGTCAGCTTTCTTACGTTATCACCCTCATGGTTTCCCGCAAAGTCAACGTCATTAGGTAAATTTACTGTCCTCTAGAGAGAACTCTGTGGCTTTGATGTTGCCCACGTCAGGAGCGGGCCTTAGTATCCCTTGAGTGACTGCTCAGGGATGCTGACAAGGATGCTGACACTTGGTAATCTAGCAAGACAACCGCAGTACAAACCAGTCTCCCAGCTACACGAGACCGGAACCACTGGCATGGATATTCTATGTTATAATGACTACCGTGTTGGGAGTGGAGACTAAAACAGTTTCCTCCCACAGCTGAAGCGTTACCTGCATGCCGAAGCCAAACTACTGCAAGGTTGTATCTTTCAGAGCAAACCAGCGCACTGAGCAGGGGAAGTGCAGAATTATATTCACCGACATCCAGGAAAGCTTCAGCCACATCCAGATAGAGATCACCCATATCTTCAGGATTCTGTTCCACCAGTGTTGTCAAGAGAGGCTAAACCCCAAATAAAACCAGAGGTTAAACACTCATTGTAAACAATCACACATCTTTATCAGCTACGTGACGAAAGCCAAAAAAGCAGGAAGGACTAACAAAAATAGCTTAATGTAATTTCTCTGCTCATTTCTCTATTTCCATTAAAAAGATTCAAACTCATTCATTCATTCACTCATTGCTGTATGGTCCTATTAAGGGGCCAGTGGCTAGGAAGTGAGCTCACTGGGGAGTGCGTTCTCTGAACAGCCAATCAAGTCTGTGCCTTGGGCTCCCTGCAATTGCAGGAATCTGAAGAGCCACTCCCTCAGCTGTTGTTCAGATGGCACCTTCTCAGGGGATCCCCTACGGCCTTCTCCCATTCCTCCATTCTGTAGACTTCTTTTCCTTCAGAACACTTTTCACCACCCGATAACTTACATATTTTATGAATGTATTTAATCTCTTATAGCAAATGATCTACCAGAGAAGGGAAGGTTTGTTTTACTCAATACCTTATCCAAAGGTCAACAAAGCAGATGTCTAATACATTTTTTATGAAATACTTGTTCCAAAGTCAGAAACAGAGAGCAGATATGGCAATTATAGACTGCCTAGGGGCTAACCACAACTTCTGATCTTGTTTTCATTTTAAAAGAAAATTATTCCAAGCCCAATTCCAAAACGCTTTGTTTTTATAAGTCCTTTTTATGGAAGTAATGTGACGTTTACCGTGCCCTCCCCATCACTAAGAAATGTGAAAATCTAAGGTCTCGTAATTTCTAGTCATCTGACGGAGACCATGGACTTGACAGGATTATTATTATCTTACGGTGCTTATGCGGTGGGCATGGCCCCCGTGCTACTTACGTTGAGTGGCTCGAGGATGTTGAGATGCACCAGGCAGACCATCAGCTTCACCGTGATGTCTATGGGCACACTCTCAGGGATAGAACAGGTGACGGTCTCAGCAGCTGGGGAACCAACCGACAAGGCGTTCATTCCTACGTGCAAGCTCGCATGGAAAGCTGCCTAAGGCAGCTTCAGCCTGTATACATAAGGTGCGAATCCCCACAGCTCTAGGGGAAGACCCAGTCAGTGCTCACTCTCGACTACAGTCAGCAGCTTCCTCCAGTCTGTCTGTGTTTGTACTCATCCTGCCTTTTTCCTAGTATCGACTTAGCCCAGACATAAGCAAATTCCCACACCTTTTATCAGACTTCAGAGGATTAGAAAGATAAAAAATGACCAGGATATAGGAAACCTCTCTTTTTAAATTCTTGAATTCAAAAGCTTCACTTTAGACTTTACTCGAGAGGTTATAGAAGGGGTCACTTTTCTGCTTTCTAAAACTTTATTATAGCAAGACAAGTTTAAGTTCTGGGAAATTAAAGGAATTGTAATCTATATTTATTTCAAATTACAAGTCAGTTTGCTTCCATTTCCTAAACTGTTCATGATATTAATGATGTGCCTTCAATAGTAGGCTGAAATGTAAGTTACTGGCAAATTAAGTAATCTCATCTGTTTTACAGAATTTGCCATAAATTAATAGTCTGAGTTACCCAGTCATAGGAACATGGTTTCCATTGTGAGACTGTAGTTATGGGTAAGCAACATCATACCTAGCCCAAAAATATAATTTTTAGAAGAAAAAAGTCTAAACCAAAAAATATGACTAAGCTAGGCATGGTGACACAATTCTGGCACCTGGAAGGCAGAGGCATGCGGATGTTGAGTTTGAGGCTAGCAAGAGCTACATAGCAAGCACCTGTCTTATAAAAAGATAGAAAAAAGAAAAGAAAGGGGAAGAAAGGAAGGAAAAATATAAAGAATGACTGTAAACTTGTTTTTCTTCTAACGATAAATAATAGGAGCCGAATATGGTGATGAACAACTCCCAGCACCTGAAGACTGAGGCAGGAGGATTGCCATGAGTTTGAGGCCAGCCAGAGCTACATGGTAAGCTCCATGTTAGGCTACAGAGTAAGATCCTAACTAAAAGAGTCAAAAAAAAAAAAAAAAAAAAGAACAAAATAAACAAAAGTAAGAGAAATGTCAAGTTCAAGTGAGCCTATTAATAAATAAAAACTCAAAATGTTATTTTTTAAATTGCTTGCAAACTAAGGACTAGCAGTCTATCTCAGTGTAGAATGCTTGTCCTTCATGCACAGGCTCTGGGTTTTAGCCTTAGCACTGCAAAAAGGAAGAAAGAAAAGATTCCATAAAAGCCAGTATAAGAAAACCGGAATCCTGCCGTGCACATGCTCTGAGAACATTACCAACGAGACCCACACCTAGTAAGAGGGTTATGCTCATGCTCCTACATGAAGTTAACTACAACCTTTATTCTCTTCTGAGGTGCCTTCTTCCAGAGTTTCCTTTTCTAGGATAATTCCAGAAAAATCTGTAATTACCTAAAGAAATTTTTAAAAAAGAGAGAAATAAAAGTTATGTATAAAAAATCTTTTTGTGAATATTTCAAATACTTCTTACAATATAAAATGGTATATAAAAAAAGAACCTTTCTGAAATAAGAAATCCTAGCTGTAGAACACTGACATCATATCACACCGACTACAACCAAAGATGCACCAGTTCGACAGCAAACCGACCTGCTTTCTCCAGCGGGAGTCGCTCCACTGAGTCCCACTACCACAGAGCGCAGACACTCTTGGGCTGTACAGCAGTAATATCACTTAACATATAATTACATTTTATACTCCATACGGAATCTAGAAATCTATTATTTCCACTTAGTTTAATTAATACTTTTGCATACTTTAATAAATAATTAAAATGACAGATGCTAATTTCAAAGCATTTCTGCAACATAAGCACAGGTTTTAAACCTAGAGGAGACGCACGAGAACGTTCCTACCTCCAAAGCCTTGTCATACTGCTTGTTGGAAATATACAGTTCAGCTGCTATGTTGACATCCTCCATGGACACTAAGCCTTGGTGTTTTGAGAACGCTTCTTCAATGATGTTTATAGCTGAAGTGCTGTCGTTGGCTTCATAGTAACTCCTAAAACAGTGAGGGCCAAGTCGATGAGTGCTTAACTCTGACCAGAAAACTCAACGTCTTGCTTAGGACCTTCAATAATAAAGTGATTTCAGTTTCTTGAAACTTAGGGGAGAAAGGACTTTAAAATTACAGTAGCTGGGCTGGAGAGCCGGCTCAGAGGTTACGAGTACGGACTGCTCTCCAGAGGTCCTGAGTTCAGATCCCACCAACCACAACCATCAGTAATGAGATCGACGCCCTCTTCTGGCCTGCAGGGGTACATGTGGGCAGAACACTGCACACATAATAAATACTGCGTTCCTCCTCCCCCAGCAACAGACACACTTGCAGCATTTTTGTTTTCCCGTTTCCAGGGAAACTAAATCGCTGATGGAGTCGGGGTGCTTCCTTGATTTCTGTTGCTTACTAAAAGTGCTCTTTGTGAGTGACACGCAATTAAAGATATTCTCTAGCTTTGTGTAATTTTACTTTTGCTTGGGATGTTTTATAAATTTAAACAGATTCATTTTCTTGTTCTTTGTATTAAGTTCAATTATAAAAAAGTCTGCATTACTCTGAATTCTAAAACATGCAATACACTACACTTACACATTTTCAAACTTGTCAGTCATAGGCTGTGGCACCAAGTGCTAGAGAGAGGGAAAGGTTTCTACAATAAACATGGCACCAGTCCCCACTGTCCCTCCACCTTTATTATAAGCTCTGTTATGCACAGCCGAGCAATGATAGGAGGTGGAGCCAATGTGAGGAGAACCTGGAAGAGTTCCTAGGTACTTAAAGCATAGTAATACTAATTTTTTTTTTTGTTTTTCGAGACAGGAATACTAATTTTTAAGTGCAGAAATACACAAGCAACAAGGAATACAATTTACCATGCTTTGTTAAAAAGGCATTAGAGAAAAAGGAGCTAGCCCAAAGAACAGAATTACTTATTTCAGCAGGCTGTGTAGTGTAGGGAACACCAGACAGTAAATTAACACACAGGTACAGCCTCCATCAAATACTGGATTCAAATCACTGGAGTGACCCTGCCACTCCAGTAAATAAAAGTCAATCTCTTCATGGCGTCCTGAGTCAGCTCCAGTTTCTTCATCTCTGGGTCTCCTCCTTTGCTCCTTTGACAATGAATTGTTGCTAACAGAAAAAAGCTAAGAACTATGAATGTCACCAGTGCTGGGTTCTCATTCTTTGCAGCAAAAACGCCTGGCATGTGGCAGGCCAGTCTTCCACATTTAGCAAATGTTCAAAGGCTTGGAAATCAGATTATTTAGTATCACAAGGACTTCTTGTACAAACAGGCCCTCCTGTGCAACACCTCTGCCTGCTGCAGTCAGCTGGGTGAACGTGCAGTCAAGCAAGTGTCCTGGAGGAACCCCTACTTACCAGCTTAGCTTTATGCATAACTGGACTGCTTATATCGTTAAAATCAGATACATCACGGTAGGGACAGGTGCAGTAAAAAGTGAATACATCACCTATCTACCAGTCAAAACAGAACTGTCCAACTATGGTCTTTAACGACCAAAACAACCAAACTCCTTCTCCTGAACCCCAAATGGAAAAACCTGGGCAATTAGATACTTTCTCACTCATGTGGCCTGCAGAGTTTCTTTCTGGTCTGCACGTTTTTCCTTTTGAATAAAGTTCCCTTGCCATCAATTCCTTTGGATTAGAGACTGACAAGTTAGAAACACCTGACGCAGGCCCCGCTATGCCAACATTACCAAAGATCTCCAGGTAGCTAACCCTCAGCGCCGGACCTCAGTCTTCGCTCCTTGGGACCTGCCTGCCTTACTTCACAAGGACACCCGCCCTCACTGACATGCTCTCTTCAGTGAGTCGGGAACGCCACCTTCTTCCCTTCTTCCCTGCACTGGGCATTGTCTTTTCATCTGCTGGCTAAGTTCTCTTCTCCCTGATGTCTAAAGGCTGGAATAACTCAGAGTCAGCCCTTCCTCAGAGCTTTCTTTACCATCTTCTCCTCCTTTCTTCCTGTAAACGTGAGCGCGCGCACACAAGCCAGTGCACATGTACACACACACCGATATCCCTACCTTCCTTCCCTCCAGTACACATGAGCACACGCACACAAGCCCATGCACATGTACACACACCCAATGTCCCCACCTTCCTTCCCTCCAGTACACATGAGCGCGCGCACACAAGCCTGTGCACATGTACACACATACCCGATATCGCCACCTTCCTTCCCTCCAGTACACGTGAGCCCACGCACACACCCATATCTACCACATCCATCTCTAGCTGAACTCTTAAGTTTCATCAAGAATCTCATCACTCTTATGCCTTCTGCTGCTTCTGCCCTGATTAAGTACGACTTTCCCTCCCAAGCATCATTTCCGTAATTTTCTGTCATCCTGTCTGCCCTTACCACTCCAAGTTTTGCTCAAAAGAGCAACCAAAATTGATGCACTTAAAAGTCAAATCATGTCACTTTTCTACTCAGACCCTTCAGCAACTTTGAACTCATTTAGAGTAAAAGCCAGTCCTTCCCAGAGCCCAAAGGGCCGGCTGCTTCACTCCTGAGACTTCTCTGCTATGCTGCTGTGCTTACCCTAACGCACAGTCCTCCCTCTTATTCCCCAGCACGCTGGAGCCTCTTCCCTCAGCAGCGGCTCCCTTCCCCCACACTGTTTGTGACAGCACACTCCATACCCTGTACTCCTACCCCCTCTCCCTGCTCCCGTCCTCACCTATCACGTGATACAGTAATACCTGGCTGTTATCTGACTACTGCCCATCTCCCCTCACAGGGCTATCGACTGTGTGAGGACAGAGAACTTTTCCTAGTTGTTCAGTACCTATGTAAGACACAGTCAGTGAATGTTTCTGGAGAGTAACTGAGGACCACAGCGAAGCCTTATCAATCAACTGGCCATTGTCCCTCTGCACATATAATTCACGTGAAAAACAAGGGGATCATCACAAGCCACCTGAGAACTCCTCGGGTCTATTAGACCACGCCCTGCAGTCGCTGCAAACTTACGGGCAGGTTATCCAGGCAGACCTTCCGTGCTCACGACACACCATCAGCCATCAGTTCAGAGCTGCTTCCCTGACTAACGTGGAAATGTCTGTCTACTGTCCTTAGGGAGGGAGGGAGGGGCAGCTCACAGCTAAACAGCATCAGAACACAAGGCCCAGAGCTAACGGGATAATCCTAATATGCCAAAATCAAGACAGTGAACCCCAGGATGAAATGCTTGCACCGTGGTCTTCAAACAGAAGGACAGCAGGGAATGTCACTTAGCCACACGCATCCTGCTCTGTTCTGCTTCGCAGCACAGTGGGAGAAGGACATGCTGTAGCAGTGTTGTAAAGAAAGAGCCTGTGACAGGAACGGCCAGCACCAGACATTCTGTTCTAGTACCGACTCAAGAGGACCAGAGACAGTGCAGACCACAAAGATCTCATTGACACACTGCAATAAAAAAAAAAATCATCTGTAAAAAAAAATCGCAAATACATACAACTTCAGCTAAGTCACAGAACCCTGGAGTCTAAATCCCCTTGCAGATACACCTCGCTTTCCAGTGTCTGAGCCCTAGAAATACAATCTCACATAAGAAATTTTCTAAGCAATCACACAGTTAACTTGGAAACCAAAAAACAACACTATAACCGGACAAATATAAAACACAGAAAACAAAAATTTTCTTTGGACCTCAATGTAAAATATATTCTATTTCAAATAGCCTTGATTTGCAAACAACTAATAAAGGCATATATGTATATACATTTCACTTCAAACTTACTTTGCCATATCTCTGGCCAGCTGCATAAAGCGTTCTCCGTCAGACGGAGACAGAAGATTTAAAATACGCCTATAGCCATCCATGGCCATTTTATGATCACCCATCTGCTCGTACAGGCTTGATCTCTCCCACAGGTAACGGACATTAGTAGGTTCATATTTAAGAGCTATAAAAAAAAGAGGAATAAAAAGTTACATATTTATGAAAAGATGTGTGACTTACCTCAAAAATGTAATAAACAGTTTGCCATTGGAAACGTGAAAATTATTCTGGAATAAATCTATCCAGACTTGGCTTTCCACGGTCACCTGCCTTTCGTCAGTCAGCCATAAACGCTAACAGCCTGAGAGAGCAGCGACCTCAGTGGAAAACCTCAAGTTCTATGCTATAGTCAACGCGATACAAAGCAAGTCACAAATAAACCTGAGAACCAGGTAGATGCTGTAACAGACTATGAGGAACAAATATACTTGGTCGTGGAGCATTGTTCAAAAAAATGAGAGAAACAACTATCACGTCCTAACAGTTCTGGCAGCACAACCTGCACACCACTGCACACCCAAGCCTCAGGGGAAATCACAGAAGAGAAGGCAGGGTGTCCGCTGTGAGACGGTAGCCCAGACACAACATGAAAAATGCACCCATGAGCAAGACCAGCATAATGGCAGCAGCTGATATGACCACATGGCTCAGGAAAATTCCATACAGCCCCACCCCTAGAAGATCTACAGGGACCAGTGGGTATTGAGGGAGGAGGGAGGTATTTTCCTATCCCAAGTGGTTAGCCCTGGACACATGGCCATACAAGTAAAGCTAAATGGACTTAGCAGGATTTGTGTATTTATACATTTATGTACACACACTCTCTCTCTGAGAGGTGAGCATGAATCTGGAGGGCGGCATAAGGAGGGAAGAGGAAAGGCAGATGCAGTTCTCATATATAAAGTTCTTGGAAAAAAAAAAGAGAGAAATACGGTTGGAGTAACAACATACAAGAGAATAAATGCATGTAACAACTAATGAAACAAAACAGAAAAAAAATTTCTTTCCACCTACACAAGAAAAATGGCATTACCTTTTGTATAGCAAAAAATAGCCTGCTTAATATTGTCTTGTTCCAGAGACATTTCTGCCAGCCTAACCCATTCTTCTGTGTCACTGGGGTTTAAATGTGCAGCAATCAACTCAAACTGTAGCGATTTCTCCATGTCACCTTGGTCCTCGTATATCATGGCAAGCGTGGAGAATGGCTCATAAGCCAAAGGAGCTAAAAGAATAAAAACAAAAGAAATTTCATTGGCTAATGGAACAGGCTTAAGCTGGTACGGACACTACCGTTCAAACTGCAGACTTTTTCCACTATCTAAGCTCTGATCATTCCAACAGAACTATAAAAACGATTCACCACAACTTTGAAAACACGGAGCTATACTACACTTTGCTTTCAAGCACGCTCAGCCTTCGTCTGTATTCGAGGTGGGCTCTTGCTACCTTACTACATAGATCAGGCTGGTCACCTGAGAACCCGGCCAGCCTCCCTAGTTCTAGAAACTAAGAGCAAGCACCATCAGACCCAGCATCATTTTTAAAGCATTATTTTCTTTTAACGAAATACAATTTCAAGAAAACTCTCCTTTCTGCCACACCTTCCTTGTGAAAATCTCTTTTTCCCAAGGCAAATATGGCCTAAAAACTCGGGTGTTTCACCCAGGAAGCATCAGCACATCCACTGGTGTGGCTGAACTTGCACTGCTGCAAACTCCTCCACCATGAGAAAGAATGCACACAGGGACCTGCACACGGGGACCTGCACACGGGGGACCTGCGCACATGGGGGACCTGTGCACATGGGGCCCGCACACGGGGAGACCCGCACACGGGGGACCTGCACACGGGGGGGGGGGTGACCTGCACACGGGGGACCCGCACACGGGGAGACCCGCACACGGGGGGACCTGCACACGCGGACCTGCACATGGGGACCTGCACATAGGGGACCAGACAGCACCTCAGTCTTGGGTGTCAAATGAGATGGGTAATCTATATTCCTAAAATATTATTCATGGAAAAAAAATCTCAACAACTGTTGTAGAGTAAAGTCAAAGTGTTTTCCAAAATAAACAGTTATGAGATGAAATAATAAGCCGGGCGGTGGTGGCGCACGCCTTTAATCCCAGCACTCGGGAGGCAGAGGCAGGCGGATCTCTGTGAGTTCAAGGCCAGCCTGGTCTACAAGAGCTAGTTCCAGGACAGGCTCCAAAGCTACAGAGAAACCCCATCTTGAAAAATCAATAATAATAATAATAATAATAATAATAATAATAATAATAATAATAATAACAGGAGGAGGAGGAAAAGAAGAAGAAGGAGGAGGAAGAGGAGGAGGAGGAGGAAGAAGGAGGAGGAGGAGGAAAAGGAGGAGGAGGAGGAGGAAAAGAAGAATGCTATAAAAGGCTAAAAAACCTAAAATGAAAAGCTGAAAGGAGGGAGGGGCCAGAAAGATCTAGAAGACATTACTGATCTTCCATTTTCCAGTAACTCCTATCCATGTGAAAAGCAGCAGCTGCTATTACCACAGCCACCCCTCGCTTCTGAATGGATTTTACATAAACAGCACAATCAAACGCTTCCCCACTTGCTAAAAACATCAATCAACTAGCTATTATCAATAAAGTTCTGCCAAAAACACCTTGTCTTATGATTTCCATGCACATCAATATCGCCTCTTCATGTTCTCCTCGAGCAAAGCGAATATTGGCTTCACCCATGAGGCCTCTCAGGGCTCTGGGAAGTTTACTCCGAGGCCTCTTCTCCTGTTCAGAGGAAAACAACATGGAGATTAAGATAAAGCTGAGATTTCAATCCAAACCCACATAGAAAACATAATGGGAACTTCACTCTAAAACTTCTAATCTTCTAAACTCAGAACAAGGCACTTAGTCATTATAATTCTAATTGCCTTTATTTTATGTCTAATTACACAAAACAAGCTAAAATTCAAATGCAGGAAAGTTCAAAATTATTTTGATATTCTCCAAAGAGGAATACCAAAAAAATAAGTAAATAAAAACAAAAAGAAACAAAACAAAAACCTTCCTACAGTTGAAAGTTCATAGCACAATTAAATACAAACTGTCAAATGGCCAGGAATTAGTGAGCTGCTGACCTATACAACAGTATCATCATGCAATAAAATGGATTCCGTGTCATTCCATACAAGAACACTTACTAGATCCTGTGTCATTCCGGATGAGAACAGTTACTAGTTCCCGTGTCATTCCGTACGAGAACACTTACTAGATCCTGTGTCATTCCGTACGAGAACAGTTACTAGATCCTGTGTCATTCCGTATGAGAACACTTACTAGATCCCGTGTCATTCTGTATGGGAACACTTACTAGATCCCGTGTCATTCCGTACGAGAACACTTACTAGATCACGTGTCATTCCATACAGAACACTTACTAGAAAGTCCTTCTTGGAAATTCATCAGAAACAAAACTCAGTAAACAACAACAAAACCCCACTGAGTTATAGGTTTTTCAATAGCAAAACTACAAAACATTTGACATAAGAACAAAATAGTCTTACATAAAATTTCTCCAAAATGAAGCATAAGAAATAAATAACAATTCACAGTAGCCTCAAAGAAAAGAAAATCTCTAGAAATACACCTAACTAAGGTAGTAAAAGACCTCTACAATGACACTTTAAACCTCTGAAGAGATTAAGACAGGAGGACCTCCAATTTATGGATTGGCAGAATATTGTAAAAATAACCATTCTACCAAAGGCAATTTTATAGATTCAATGCTATCCCAATCAAAATACCCTAATGGTTCTTCACAGAAATAGGGGGAAATATCAACACCATCACCATCCTAAAGCTTATATGAACACAAAAACCCGGATAGCCAAAGCAATGCTGAGAAAAAAGCCAATGCTGAAGGGTTACCCTTCTATATTTCAAGATATATTATAGAGTTATAATAACAAGAACAGTATGACACTGACAGACAGACAGACATGCAGACCAACTGATCAAACACAACACCCAAACAGGAGTCCACAGAAGACATACACTGGAGAAAAAACATCTTTAACAAAAGATGCTGAGAAAACTGGATGTCCACACATAGAATAAAATTAACCCAAATCCCACCCACACAAAACTAACTCCAGATGATCAGACCTCAACTGAGACTGCCGGAAGAAACATGGCAAGTGTGGGAAGGACTTCCTCAACAGGATCCATCTCCCGAGGAATTAAGACCAGCAACTGACCAGTAGGACCTCATAAAACCAGAGGCCTTAATACAGGAAACAGGGACCTCATAAAACCCGAAGGCCAGCCGGGCGGTGGTGGCGCACGCCTTTAATCCCAGCACTCGGGAGGCAGAGGCAGGCGGATCTCTGTGAGTTCGAGACCAGCCTGGTCTACAAGAGCTATCTCCAGGACAGGCTCTAAAGCTGCAGAGAAACCCTGTCTCGAAAAACCAAAAAAAAAAAAAAAAAAAAAAACCCCGAAGGCCATAGTACAGAAAATCATCAACCAAGTGAAACCAATGGAGTGGGGGAGACTGTCAATTACTCATCTGGTAGAGGATTAATAACCAGAATATATTAAAGAACTCAAAAAAAGAAAACAAATGACTTAATTAAAAGAAATAGGTTTGAAATCTGAACAGAGTTCTCAAAAGGAATAAAAGTGGTTAAGAAATATCTCAAGAAGTGTTTATCATCCTTATCTACTAGAAAAATGCAAATAAAGACAACTTTGAGATTTTACCTAACCCTAATCCGAATGGCACAAATTAACAAAACAGCAACTGTCAAGGACGGGGGCGGAGCAAGGGCAGGGAGGAGCCACTGCTGGTAAACTGGCCTAGCCACTCTGGCAAGCAGTGTGGAGACTCCTCAAAAAGCTAAAAACACATGTAGCACATAACTCAGCTAGACTACGCCTCGGCACATACCCCAGGGACCCTACTCTACAGGTAATTCCTCACCGTGGTACCTGACGCTCTAGTAACAACAGGCAAGAAATAATGCAAATGGCCTGGAACAGGTGGATTAAAAATCAAATGTGGTGTATGCACACTATGGAACACTATAGTTTCCTTCGGCTAGGAAGGAAAATGAAATCATGTCATATGCAGGTAGATGGATGAAACGAGAAGACAGTATGCTGAGCAGGTAGCCCAGACCCAGAAAAACCAACGCCACATGTTCTCTCTTATTTATGGATCCCAGCTCCAAGTCTTCAGACGTGAGTCTACAGCCTGGAGTAACTCGGACATGTGAAACGTTTACCGGGCAGGAGAGGAAGGGCACTACACCTAGCAAAGGGAATAGCAGGGCGCAGGTGCTATGAAAGGGAAACGGGAAAAGGAGGTGAGGAAGACTTACCAGGGAAGAGGGGTAGGCGGCACAAAAGATGCTTGAAAAAGCCATACGATTCACAGCGATACGTTTACTTAAAACATGTGTGTGTGTATGTGTGTGTGTGTGTGTGTGTGTGTGTGTATTTAATGAAGTTATCCCACTAAGGGTGATAATGCTCCCCCCAAGAGTGATAGTTTATCTAACAAAAACCCCAATGCCAGATATAGAAGTGTCCTTTTGAGTCGTTGGTCAGAAAAGTACAAAAGGCCCCACCCTCACCCCACTCCTACAAAACAACACAGGCTTTTTCCTTGGCCCTTGGTTGCCTACAAGAAATTGAAGGTAAGACTCTCTTGCTGAAGACAAACCACACTTCTGACAGATGGAGACAAGCTCTCATAGTATCCAATAAACAGTCATACTCAGTGTGCAACCTACAAACCACGACTATGACCAGGACAGCAAGATACTCTGGGAAGTGCAATAATGGCACTTATATATTCTGGGCAAACAGCAGCCACCTTACCGGACTAATCCCATCCAACCAAAGGGAATGCATGCCTGGTTCTGTAAACGTGGGCAGCTCCTCACGGCTGGTGGAGCCATGGAATCTAGAAGAGCTTACTTTCCTAAACCAGCATAACTCCAGGTTCTAAATAGCCCTGCTTATATGCACAGGTAAGTGCAGTTCTCACCCTCAACAAAGCTTCTTTCTGCAGCATAAGGAACGATGACAGAAAGCCACAGGTGGTCAAAACGGCAGTCTACAGCACAACTCCTACAGCTAAGGCTCGGGGAACACTGCAGATAGGGAGTGGGAAGAGTTTTAAAAGCCAGAGAACCAGATGTCTGCTGAGAAACAGTGTCTTCTACATATGGCAGTGTATGGTTACCTAAGTAATACCTGAAAAATAACAGTGCCAATTGACAGGCCAATGTGGATGGGGGGAATCTTACAGGGTCCCAGCCCTATAACAGTGCCAATTGACAGGCCAATGTGGATGGGGGATCTCACAGGGCCCCAGCCCTAGATGAAGAGCTACAGCAATAAGTGCTGCTGAGAAAGGGAGAAAGGGAGGGAAAATCAGATTAGTAACCCTGAGAGGTTACCACTCCCGAGCAGTCAGCAGTCAGCCCTAAACACACAGACACAAGAGCAACATTAAATGAACACAGCAAGTTGTACTAATATATTTATTCTCTCTCTCTCTCCTCTCTCTCTCTCTCTCTCTCTCTCTCTCTCTCTCTCTCTCTCTCTCTCTCTCTCCCACACACACACACACACACACACACATACATACACACACGTAACAAGAAAAATGAGAGCTGTGACTTTAGAGGGGGCACAAAGATGATACGGAAGGGGTTGAAAGGAGAAGACAAGGTGGGAAATGATGTAAATACAACACATACATGCTGTGGAAGAGTCCTTCTGTATACTGTCAATATGTATTACACTCATTGGTTAACAAAGAACTGGTAGCCAGGCAGGAAGTATAGGCAGGACAGCCAAGCTGAGAATGCTGGGAGGATAAAGGGCGGAGTCAGTAGATTCACCAGGAGACACACAGGGAGCAAGACAGCTGGAGGACAGGTAGAGCCACAAGCCACGTAGCAACACAACAATTAACAGAAATGGGTTAATTTAAGTTGTAAGAGCTAGTTAGTAATAAACATGAGCTACTGACCAAGCATTTTTAATTAATATGAGCCTCAGTGTATTTATTTGGGAGCTACTGGTGGGCAGAAACTACACACATATATGAAATAAAAGTTAAAAGTTAGAAAGAAAGAAATGAGTAACAGGCAGTTTCCCCCCAGTCTTTGCTCTGACTGTTGTGTAACTGAGAGCTTCCTGCTCAGTGGCCGTGTCACTTTCTTATATTTTTATAAGAACTAGAATAATGAACAACTTCCTTTCATCATTTTTATAAGGACTAGAATAACGAACAACTTACTTTCATCATTTTTTTGGTTTCACGGTTGAGAACCATCTCCAACACAAACACATCGCCTGCGGTGGGTTGCTCAGGAGTTTCCTCCTCCTCCTCTTCTTCTTCCTCTTCTTCTTCATCATCTTCAGTTTCTCCGAGCATGGAAGCAAATACTTTGTGAACTGACTTACTCACTCCATCGGATGTTTCTCCTAAGGAATGGTACATTGAAGTTGTGGGGGTAGGAAATCAGTAAAACAACTTTTAAAAAATTGCCTGTTCATGGAGCACAAATTCCTAACCTCAGCAAAAACAAACCTGAAAGTAATGGCAATGAACACCCTCCCCACGCCCCAAAAAGAAAAGAAAGCTGGGGCTGGAGAGATGGCTCAGAGGTTAAGAGCATTGCCTGCTCTTCCAAAGGTCCTGAGTTCAATTCCCAGCAACCATACGGTGGCTCACAACCATCTGTAATGAGGTCTGGTGCCCTCTTCTGGCGTGCAGGCATACACACAGACAGAATATTGTATACATAATAAACAAACAAACAAATAAATAAATAAATATTAAAAAAAAAGAAAAGAAAGCTATAGCAAAGCCGTCTTTCACTCTGCAGGAAAGGCTGGTTCCCCCTCTGTGCCTCATCCAGACATGCAAGCAAAGGAAGAGCAAAAGCAAAAGCACACACAGTAACAGGGACAAGCAGAGAAAGGAGACAGCGTCATCGCAAGGCACAGGTGAGGACAGAAGGGAGCCTGCAACTGAAACCTGAGAGGCCTGAGGCTGAGAACAGGGTGGGAGCCTGTCAGCCAACTCATCTACCAATCCGTGAGCTCCAGGTTTAGGGAGTGCAGGGGTTTAAATAAGAATGGCCTCCACAGGCTCACAGACTTGAATGCTAATTACCAGGAAGTGGCACTCTACGCCAAGGATTAGGAGGTGTGGCCTTGCTGAAGTAGATGTGGCCTTTTGGGAGGTAGGATGGGGGGGCGGGTAGGCTTTGAAGTTTCAAAAGCCCACCTAGGCCCAGCCCCCCCCCCCTTCCCCCCCCCCCCCCCCCCAGGACCAGGATTCAGCTCTTCCCTTTCCCTCCCTCCCCTCCTTTGTCTTCTTCCCCTCCCTCCCTCTCCCTTCCCCTCCCCCTCCCTCTCTCTCTCTGGATCAGGATGCAGCTCCTTGCTACTTCTTCAGCACCCCACCTGTCACCACGCTTGCTGACATGACAATAGCGGAGTAAACCCTGAAACTGTAAGCAAGCCCCCAATTAAAGGCTTTCCTTTGTACAAGTTGTTGTGGTCGTGGTGTCTCTTCACAGCAACAGAGCAATGGCTGAGACAGTGAGAAACTATCTCGAAAATCATGCTGGAGTGTGCTAAAGGGAGACACTCAATGTCCATCTCCGGCCTCCACACACAGGCACGCATGCACACGTACACATGCATATGCACACATGCTTAAGAAAAGCAATAAAATTATCATTATTCACAAAAGACATGATGATATATTATATAATCCAAAAGATTCTACATACACAAATTGCCAAAATACACAGTTACCTGGCAAAGTTATTAGATACAAGGCTTTTAAAAAAAACTCATATAAGTTGCAAGGAAGAACCCAGGGCCTTGCGTACACTGCCAGAGAAGTACTCCACACTGAGTTGTGTCCTCAGCTCCCCTTTTCTTTTTGAGACAGAGTCTCAGTAAGTTCAAGCTGGCCTTGAATTCATTCTGTAGCACAGAATGGTCTTGAACCTAGGATCCATCTGTCACAGTCTCCCTAGTAGCTGGGATTACTGGACAGTCGATTTATAAATCAGCAATGAACTGCGGGTGAAATTAAAATGCCCAGTCTGTGTTGTAAGTAGGAAATTATCTTAAAAATTGGTATTCAGAAACATCAAAGAGGAAAAAGACACGATTCTAGAGACCTCATCTTTTCAGTCTGTAGATTCTGCCAGAGCCTGTCCAAGGAGACCTGTCATCTACTCTGAATATATGCTTACACTACCAAGAGTCTCCAAAGAGTCGGGACAATCTATCCTGAGGAAGAGGAGTATCAGCCCTAATTGACTGACGGGATGACTTCAGCTGAGGCCAGCCAGTTCTTATCAACTAAAATTGGACTCAGCTGACCCCATTCCCACTCCCTCTTTCCCCAATGAAAGGCCTAATGGTCTTAAATACTAAGGATGGCTGTTAAGTGTACCCCAAAGACTATCTACTGAAGAGCTGGCTTTCCCTAACCGGTCAGAAAGACCCACAGGCTGCCAGGGCTTCTTCAGCCCCTTCCTACTCCACTTGCCTGGGAGACACTAGCTCAATACTGTCTTCTTGTCTCTTCTTCCAACAGGGTCCAGAAACTCAGGAATAAAGCTTTTCCATGCAAAAGCTTACTTGTTCAAAGACAAAAGTACCACACAAAGTTGAGCTGAGCTTAGCTCACCAACCAGGTCTCTAAACATGAAGTCACATTCTAATTGACACAAGCCACCCAAGTGTTTCGGCAGAGGCAAATGGATATGATCAGCGATCAGCATTCTGATCAGTAGAAATATACATCAATCAATAGAAACATAAATATCTGCACTCATTTAGATACTCATTTAGGCTGTGATGGGCTTAATTAGTCCAGATGTACTAACCAACTACAATATCTGGATATGACAAGCTAAGGGTTGTGCCCTAGTTTGCTTTCTGTTGCTATGACAAAACAGTAACCAATATCAACTTAAGGAAAAAAGGGCATACGTGGTTTAAGGGTGACAGGTCATCATCCAGGAAAGCCAGAGCAGGAGGTCAAGAAGCTGGAGGTACAACGGCAGCAGAGACCATGCAGGGACAGTGCTCACTGGCTTGCTCTCCAAAGCTTGCTAAGATTGCTTTCTTATACAACCCAGCACCTCCTGGCCAGGAGTGGCTCTACCCACAGTGGGCTGGGCTGTTGGGCCCTCCCACATCAATCAGGAATCAAGAAAATGGCCCACAGACATGTCTACTAACCAACAGGTCCCTCCGTCCAGGTGACTCCAGTCTGTGCTGACTAAAAGCATCCAGTCTGGCTGCTGGAGCGAGGCAGCACACCAAAACAACGATGACGTATATGAAGTGCCATCTAAGCATGGGAGTCTGCACAGCGGCACAATCTGCTGCGGCCCGGAAGAACTCTCCCACTGAGGTCAGTTTAGCAAATGACAATGAAAAGACCCCAAACAAACACGGGCACCAATTTTAAACCCCACAGCACTGGAACTATACCAAAACATCCATCATGACACACAACCGTTTAAAAAATAAATATTAAGCAGCCACTATGTGCCAAACACCGATAAACCAGGTGATAAAAGCAGGCTATCATTACAGTGAAAGCAAATGGTTTTCCTGCAGCGCTTTGGTTAAGGGCTCTTAGCATGTAAAGCTGGCAGCAAACGAACTCCACGCACCTTCATTGCCATCTTTGTCCTGGGATTTGGCAGAGTCGATTCCTGATGACGATGGGACTTCCGGGTTTTCTAGGGGTGATGGTTTTCCTTTTTCTGGAAGGCTCTGCGATTGAATATTAGTTAAACCGTTCAAAAACGTATGCGGATTTAACTCTCCCGGCCTGGGGCTGGGCATTTGTGCTACCTTTATAAAACTTGACCCTCCACTTGTGGGATGTGGCATCTAAATTTGAATGCTTTCAGCGTATTTCTAAGTACTTAAGTCTTAACCTTATGTAAGTCATTTGCAAATATGTATAGGATAGTTAAAAAAATACTTGAATTTCATTCATCTAACACTTTAAATAAATAAAACACAGGGTGCTTAGGCGGCCACGAATCAGTAAGAAACCACGGGCTAACTTCAAAAGTCAACAGACTGGCCTTCAAATCAGTGAGAGCAATTTTTTAAGTTCAGGTATTTATTAAAATTTGAAAAGCAAAGCAAAAAGATGTTCTTGCTGTCAGGCAATTAAGTTCACTTTTATGTCTTAAGATAAAACTGCACCACCGAGACTCATCAAAAACGGGCACGTCTGGGACGTAGCTCAGTGGAGGGGGGTTCTGTCCAGCAAGCTGGAGGCCTTGAGGTTTGGTCCCCAAGACCGCTGTACATATGACAAAAACAAAGGGTGCGGTTCCTAGAGAACAGTGGCGCGTACGTGCCCCGCGTCCATGGTGACAACCTAGTGGCGAGACCAGGTTTCGGACCAACCGTGGCTCCAGACCCCTCCAGCTCCAGTTAGCCACAGAGCACTGGGCTATCACTGAACAACACGAAGGAGTCGGGAGGCTGGCGCCCACCGAGGCCAGCTTGTGAGCCGGGGGGATGTCTTGAGAGGCGCTGAGTTCGGGGGTGCGGGATGAAAATCGGAGTTTCTGGGAGAGGAAACCAGCCCGAGTCGCCCGCCCACCCCGGGCTCCGCACGCCGGCCGCTTCGGGGAAACCAGACCGAGGAGCAGCGGGGGCCCAGGGACTCACCTTCTTCTCCCGGGTTTTTCTCTCTTCTCTCCGCCTTTCGAACTCTTCGAAGGAGATTTTGCCTTCCAGGTAGTCGATAAGCTCCGGGCTGAACCCCGACATGTCGGCGGGGAAGACGCTGGGTAGCGGACCGGGAAAGCTGGAACACCCAGGCTCCACCGGGCGCTACGGAGAGACGCGTCCGCCCCAGAAAACTCCCCGGCTCGCGCCGCGGCCGCGCACTCGGGTTCCGCCGGCGCTCTAGGCCCCAGGCCTCTTCCGGCAGGCAGAGAAGATCGGAAAGGGCCTGCTTTCCCTTGAGCTGCCGGCAGAAGGAGCCTTAATCTGGGGTGCAGCACAGGCCAGCGCGTTCGCTTGGGTTTCTAGCTCTAACGTCAATCAGTTTTCTGTCCCCAGCACTCAAGACTTTTAAAGGGAATGAGATCCCTCACCTAGGGTGACTACTCATTTGCCTGTTACATACAGCTCTCAAAATAATCCTTCGAAACCTATGAGAGAAGAAAAACGGTGTAAGGGAGAGGTGTGGGGAGGGTCATAGAACGCATAGGAAAGGGAGAAGGGCAACACCTGAGGTGGAAAGATTTGGGGGGAGGGATCACCAAGGAGAGGAAGGGGTGGGGTGAGGGTCAAAGGGGTGGGGGGTAGGGGCATTCTTTTCAATTCCTATGAGCTCCTGTGTTTTGCATCTTATCTTGTATTATAAGTATTTCTTTGTCCTATTCTAGAGGCACTGCCTATAAACATGTACACACGGGGACACACACACGGGTGGGGGGATGGGAGCGGACATTGTCATCTTATAGGAGATCCTGCGTTTTGCCACTTATAGCTATTTTTTTTTGTCCTGTTCTAAGGGCACCACCTACATTCCAGGAGAACATTAGTCTATGTGCCGTTATAAACCTGACTGACCTGATAACATGTGCTCAAACAGATTTGTGAATCCGGTTGGATGAAACTAAAAGAACCTTTGGAACTTTGGGTAAAGGAGTTGAGAGTTCAGCCCTCTCCGGACTTCAGAGAAAAAGCTACAGGGAACCTATCTCTGAGTATCTTTATGACCATCCAGGTGAAGGTGCTCCGTAACAAAACGACAGAATCCGAGGGCCGGAGCAGCAAGAGCAGGACTAACAGAAGACAGAAAACGATCTCAGTTAAGAGTCCTTGAGGATCCTCAGTGTCCTACACAGATGTGAAAACATCCAGGAGCAGATGGAGCGTGTTAATGTAACCCCCAGAAACTGCTGCGAGGATTACTCCCCTGAAGCCTTCAGGCAGTTGGGGAACTGTGTCGAAGAAGTTAGGACTGTGGCCAGGACTGACTCTAAAAGGGAAAGAGACAGAAAGTGAAGAGGGATGGTCACCTGGTAACTAACCTCTCAACACATAAATGCTTAGGTTGGCTCCTGTTGACTGGTTGGGACATGAGAAGGACACACCAATAGAAGCAGATGCATAGCAAAGAGAAAGGGGGCTGTGGAGAGAGCTGGGAAGAGAGAGGTTCTGCTCAGGGCCACCTTCTGGTCATGGAAGTGTTTTTGAGGTCAGAATGTCTTCACATTTAGCTCAATTTTCATTTTCTACTTCCTTTCAGTAATTTGTCCATGCGTGAGTCAGAGGCAGTCACATTACCTAGAGATGGCGCCGAACTGTTATTACAGTAATGAAAATATTAAGAAGAAACAACTGGGTCTTTCAGACTGATTTTTGAGACTCAGAATGGAAAGGTCTAAAGGAAGCAGAACATTGAATTTATGCCGTGCCAATTGAATTAAAGAGGACAGAAAGGCAGCTCTGTTCTTTCTCTTGTTGGGGAGGACACAGGAAAAGTTGGGATGCTTCTGAAGTAACCATTGTTCCGCAGGCATCTCACTATTCTGCAAAGGTTTGTGGATCTTTATTTTTTTATCTTTATCTTTATTTTTCCTGCATCCATCTTTGTAGATCAAACATCTGGGACAGGGAGCATACTTTTTTTCTTTTTGAGACAGGGTGGGCCTCTCTCTCTCTCTCTCTCTCTCTCTCTCTCTCTCTCTCTCTCTCTTTCTGTCTCTCTCTCTCTCTCTCTCTCTCTCTCTCGTGTGTGTGTGTGTGTGTGTGTGTGTGTGTGTGTGTTGTGTGTGTACTCCCTGCTGTAACCCTGGCTGTCCTGAAAAACTCTGTGTATACCAGGCTGCCCTTGAACTCAAAGAGATTCACCTGCCTCTGCCTCCAGAGTTTAAAGGTTTAAAGGTGTGTGAAATCACACCCAGCCTAGATATCTTTTCTAATCACTATGATAAAGATCCTATTTCCCTCTGAGGCAAAAGTTGGACCTTTACCCCACCCCACCCCCACCCCCACCCCCACCCCCATAGCAAGCTCATAGTGAGAGATCTTCCTACATTTTGAGCTCTTCAGCTTTGGTGAAGACACACCTATTTCCAGTATACCTCTAGGCCCGTGTTCCCTCGCCTCCTTCAATAAATCAGGACTAAGTGAGAGTAGGAGTCACGCTCCCTGCCACACCTGAGTCACTGGACCAATTGTCTCAGTTCAGGGACCTTGTCGCCTGCCAGGATGGAGGAAAATATAGAAGGATAATATTTTGCAAGCAGGATAACAATTTCAACTCTCCGAAGCTCTTGACCGTGCCAGATCCAGAACAGGGGATAATGGGCCATATCCTGGAAATGGAATGCTCGCTGAAGAAGAGCAAATCCAGAAATATTATATTTCTGGAATATATACATATATATGTATATGTATATATTCCAGAAATATATATATTTCTGTATAGACCTATACAGAAATGCACCATGGGACTCTTGACAGTTTATAGCACTTGAAGTGCATTCGCTTCCGACAGAGGAAACCCTTCAACTCAGACCTCCTGAGTACTTTCCAGGACAGGACACACAGATACTATGGGGAGGAATTTTTAAGCTGAAGGCTACATACCTCTGCCCTGCAATTCACAAGCTCATACCTAGAGAGTCTCCTGTGGGTGCCCATCGGTTTCAGAGTCTCTGAAATTAATCAACCCTCGCCTGGATGAACGGTGGTACTGAGGATGGGAAGACGGCCTCTAGTTCCACTCAGGAACTCCACAGAAGCGAGGAACACCTCACCCAGCCATTCACCCGAATAAGCTGCTATACTTGAATGAGGAGTAACACAGTAGTAATCGCTTATCTTTTTAAATGGTGGGAAAACAATCTTGTTAACTAAAGTGTCCTCTGCTTTACGTTTAGGATGGTGTGAAGGATGTCAAGGCACACTTGAATTTAACAAGTATTCATTGAACAACCGCTACCCAGCAGACACTGTGCTAGGTTCTGGAGAGAGACGAATGAGTCACATAATGGTTGCTGCTCACAAACATCTCACAACCCTCCAGAAAAAAAAAAATACTTAAGCCACTAACCACAGTAGAACGCACTAAGCCTGACTCGGAACTTGTTCGTGCACAAGTACTTTATTCTACATATTCTGTAGTGAAGGGGTCTGCTTGTTTGTTCCCAATTGTTCAGCCCCGAAATAATCACACAGAAACTGTATTAAATCACTGCTTGGCCCATTAGCTCTAGCTTCTTATTGGCTAACCTATTTGTAGTAATCTGTGTATCGCCATGTGGCTGTGGCTTACCAGGTAAAGTTCTGGCATCTCTCTCCAGCGGGGCTACACAGCTTCCTTTACCCCACCTTCTTTCTCCCAGCATTCAGTTGAGTTTTTCACGCCTAGCTAAGTTCTGCCTTGCTGTAGGTCCAAAGCAGTTTCTTTATTAATCAATGGTAATCACAGCACACAGAGGGGAATCCCATATCAATATTCAGCATTGACAGTTCTCAAAAAGCTACAGTGGGACGTTTTGAAATACACAGACAAATGATACCAGAGCAATGCTGTGTGCGTTCAGGGACAATGTTCCATGCTTGAATCATACAAAAAATATTGCCGGTGTTCATAAAAGCACAAGGAAAGTAGCTATGTCAAATGAAAATATGGAATCTGAATAGCTCAGTAGGAGAGAGACTTGGTTGGAGGGGTAGGGGATTTACCTCTTACTGCTGTCCTTGTTGAGTAACTCATATTTAAAGTCAAGCTAGGGTGAAGGTCGAATATCTGACATGCGGCAGTTTTTAGCTTCAAAGGCAGCATGAAAGCGTCTCCCAGAGACCTTGCAGCAACTAGAATCCTGTTTATTTCCTATTTCACTGGGATACGCATCACCCTCACCCAGTAGGTGATGAGATCTTTCAAGAGCACAAGCTCTTAGACTTTAGAAAGAAAAAAAGACAAGTCCTAAGTCTGAACCTCTATTATATATTATAAACGATAGTAAACAGGTCTGAGTCCCTATTATGTATAATACACTGTAGTAAAAAGTAAACACCTTGTTTAAATAAAAATATTGATTAATAATAGGTAATAAGTATAAAAATGATTTCAAATCATGCTTCAAGAAAATATCTGATTTGGAAAATTATCATTTTATTTCATTTATTGTATTTTTATGACTCCTTAAATACATGCAATCTTCCACTCAATGATTATGGTCATAAAGGGGGAAATAGTCCTGAAATATGTATGTCAGTATCATATGTTTAGATGTATAATCTGGAAAAGCAGAGTAAAATGGCTGTAAATCGGCTAATATGGAAGGGAAAAGACACACAAGACTTCAGCCACAGTTGAATTTTTCTACTGAAAAGCTTTTCTGCAGCTTCAACATGGTGAAACCTGAAAAAGTAAGAGAGAGTTACAGTCCAAGACAATAAAGAGCTTTGATAACACAAAGACACCCCCCCCCGATCAACCCCAGAAATAGCTGAATGAAGCACTCCTAATCCAGAGACACCCTACACCAGCATCGTTCTTCCTGAGTGCTTTGTCCCCGCCCTTAGAAACACCCTCATCCAGGCCACAGGAGTCTGTCTCTTGTTTTCTCTGAGGTTTCCTGAGAACTAGAGGTTAGCAGTGATACAGTGAAGATGTCACCTCACACTGAGCGGGCGTTAGAATGGAAATAACTGCTCTTTGTCTTAGAATCCCATACCCTAGAGCGTCTGCATGTAACAACATTCAAGCAAAGGCTATAGTGATATTTTATTTATGTTTCAATAAGCAAAGCTTGCCTGAAGATCAGAAGGTAAAATAAAGCCACTAGAGGCCAGGCAGCGGCATCAGACACCTTTAATCCCAGGATTTGGAAGGCAGATGAATCTCTGGGAGTTCAAGGCCACCCTGGACTACAAGATCATTGCAGAAACAAATCTAGGTGGTGGTGGCTCACACCTTTAATGCCAGTACTAGGGAGTCATGTGCCTTTAATCCAAGCACTGAAGGGGAATATAAGATAGAAGGAGACAGAAGCTCTGGGCTCAGACTACAGTTGCCCAGCCTTGGTAAAGGCAAGGCTTTTCTAGTGGTTTGGCTGTTTGGTTTTTCTGGTCTTCATCTTGAACCCCAATATCTGTCTCTGGGTTTTTATTATTCATGCTACATTTGGCACCCAACATTTGGGGTACGAATTCATGAAAAGCCACCAGCACAGGCTGGCGCTGCACGTGTCCCACACAGATGGGTTTTCTCTTCTTTTGTCCCCAAGCCTCGGGACAAGTTTGGAACTTTTCTATTGTAGCCTTCATGAAACCCCCCCCCCACACACACACAACACACATGTTTTTTCCAAACAATTTCCTGTGCATTTTTCAGATAGCCAGCTTGCTTGTGTTGTTTGTGCTCTCTCTCTCTCTCCTCTCTCTCTCTCTCTCTCTCTCTCTCTCTCTCTCTCTCTCTCTCTCCTCTCTCTCTCCTCTCTCTCTCTCTCTCTCTCTTTCTCCCCCTGTGGGTTGCAGGCTCTCCCTAAACCCCTTTCTTGGGATGCTGCCAAACTAGGCAGCTGCCTTGAAATCCAATCAGACTTTTACTGTTCTATGCAGCAGCAATCAGCCTCACATCTTCATCAATATTGTTGGTGGAATTGATAAGACAATTTGCAATTTGGAATTCTTAAAGGGAGGAATTAGAGAGTTTTTCCCACATTAAAATGGGGGGGGGGAATGTTATAATGGAGGGATTTGTGTCTCTGTATGATAAAATGCTAGACAGTTTGAAAATGGAACCATTAAATGAGAGGATATCTAATTTAGATGGGATTTATGTAATGTCAATTGTAAGCATTATCAGCTTTATCATTTTTGTCTTATTACTAAAAAAGGGTCTTTATGTCATTGTTTGTCCTGTTTTGTTTTCTCATTTTTAGTGCAGCATTCAAGTGCATATTCCACAAGTTCAATCCCATCTTTTTAGAATTACCAATCATTCCTTGCTACATTTAAGAGAAATAATCATGGAAAGAAAAGAATAGTGATGGCTAACTCACAAGAAATCCAAGTACTTTTGGAGGGATGGGAAAAGATTTTAATTATGATACCATTGCCTTTATTGGTCAGCTAAACAAGATAGAATAATAATATTTTGAAATAGCATGCCTACTGCTTCTAAAATCATAACTATTCATTTGATAAGAGTGCAAAAAATGAAATTCAAATCTTTCTTTTTTCTTTTTTTTTTCTTTTTTTTTTTTTTTTTTGTTTTTCGAGACAGGGTTTCTCTGCAGCTTTTTTAGAGCCTGTCCTGGAACTAGCTCTTGTAGACCAGGCTGGCCTCAAACTCACAGAGATCTGCCTGCCTCTGCCTCCCGAGTGCTGGGATTAAAGGCATGCGCCACCACCGCCCGGCTTGAAATTCAAATCTTATAAATCTTATAAATATATTTTAAATGTTTTCATATAAGAAAAATGCTGTCTTTGCTAATATTGTGATTTGTTTTTCTAGGTGAGGAAGTTCAAGATCAAAGATATGCACAATGCTTTTCCTCAAAAGAGCTGCTCTTGTAACTTTACCATTCAGTCCAAGTCATTAACCTACTTCTTTATATGTAATTTTCCACGTAACTTACCTATATGGCCAGGTCGGGAAAAAATGCAGAAGTAAGACTATGTGCTATCCATCAATTTGAAAATCCTCCTAGGAGTGACAATTCTATGATTTGACTGGGCTTCTCTTCAGTGACATTACAATCATTTATTTTTTAAAAAAACAGACTATGAAATGCCTGAGCCAAATCTTAGTATTTAATAGTGATGGGTACAACGGAAGCTGTCAAAATGTCTCCTGCATGACTGTGTGCCTGGACAGACCCTGGGACCCAAGGGGCGGCATTACCTGGGCTCAGAGGTAATGAGCTTTCAGCCCTTGTGGGAACTAGGGAGGGAGTTTTTCTGCTCTTCGTAGTCTGCAAATGCAGAAGCGATACGTTCCGCCTGGAAAGGGAGAGGTCTGGGGTCCTCATCCATGGGGAAGGTAATTGGAAGGCTCCCAAGATCGAGTCCTCGGCCCTTAAAATAGGCCTGGAGGCTTCTGAAAAACTAAAGACAGAGAAAACGCTCAGTGCCTTATAGACAAAACACCCTAACGCCCAGAGCCCCATGTTTGTTTCCAGCCTTCCTCCTCCCTGAACTGAGCATTAGCCAGAGAAGTGGGAAGTTGACAATCTAGAGAGGCTTGAAGCTTCTGCCTGCTTTCTGGCATTTCAGCACTCACAGGGCAATTCAGCATTCTTGGTGGCAACCCAGGGAAGGCATAAATCATGAAGCCACACTTCTGGCCGAGATTTATAGTGAACCATCTCCAACCAGCAAGGTCAGAGATGAAACTGAACCCCACTTTCTCTGCCTGAGGAGACCCCAGGTACTGTCCTGGACTACTGTGTCTGTTTTCAGATACCCTTCAGCAAAGGTATGGCTAGAAGTTGTGTTAGCAGCCTGATGGCTTCCCGTCACTTCGGAAAAACTACATTTGAAGTAGTCATGTCAACATGCTTGTCGAGCTGGGCATCCTGTTAAAAGAGTATTCTTCTGATCTCCTGAATTCTGTTTTCTAGATACCTGTATGCTTGAAACTGATAACTTCCCAGGGTCCATGTCCAGTTTCTGCAAACAAGCTTTGCAAATGCCGTCGTGGGGCAAATCGTTCTATCATATATGCCGTATATGGCTTACAAAAAGCGATTCTCTCTTGCTCTCCATCTCCCCCTGCCCCCTCCCCCTTTTCCTGCTGCTTCGGGGACCAAACCCAGGTTCCTCATGCATGCTAGGCAAGCTTTCCAACCCCAAGCTAAGACGCCATCCCCTTTTCATATTGTATGCACATTAGAAACCAATGCTCTGATGCTGGGGTATAGATAAGATCACTTACAAATGCGATGTACTGTGTATGTATAAACTGACTTCTAATATAAACTTGTTTCTGCATATGGAAACAAATGTAAATCAGCTAGAGAAACATTAGGGTGCCAGCTACTAGGGAGCAACATCTAGTCCTGTCCTGATGAGAATCTTCTCAAGCCTTGGCTGCTGCCGTATAATTCTCGGGAGGTGCTGGCTGCATCCCTCAGCCATTGCTCCCCAAGCGTGTTCTTACCAGTTCTCTGTTTCTGGGGTTGCTCAGTGGCTTCCACGTGTCTTCTTTTCTCATCATGGCTCCGTGTGCATGGCTGCTCAGTACCAGGGCAGCCCAGAGCAGCAGGAGGAGTGCCTTAGACATGGTGCTGTATGAAACGTGGGGGAGGGGGACTATGGTCATGAAGACAGTCAGAGAGAAGAGAAAGAAACACAAGGATCCAGGCAGATAAAGGAGAAGAAAGAGCATATTGGCTCGCCTAAGTTTTATTACCATTTTTTTTTGGGGGGGGGGGGTCGGCTACAAATGAGACTCTTGAAATCCAGTGGACTAGCTTAAAACACTTCACAGGAATGGAAACACTGTAATGTGCTGAGCAAAGCCATGTGACTGTCCCTAGAAAGTCTGAGTACGCAATCCACATAACATATATACATACATACATACATAATACATATATAAAGAGTATATACATATATACATATATATATATATATATATCCAAAACAGTACAAGATTTAAAATTAAAAAATAAATCTTAAGTCTAAAAATCTTGTCTTAAGTCAGCAGATTTTTTTTTATGGACATGAAATGGCAAAGAAATAGAAAGTACTTTGGCTGTGGATGGATATACCTCTGTGGTAGAGTGATGGTTTAGCATTCACAAAGCCCTGGGTTCAATCCCTGGTACTACAAAAAAGGATAGAAAAAGATACAGAGAGGGGGCGAGAGAAAATGAGGAAGAGGAGGAGAATTAGGAGGAGGAGGAGAAGGAAGAAGAATTGAAAATAGCAACCAGAAAGAATACTTAAAGTACCCTCAACTGAGAAATGTTCCAACAAACATATCTCAGACAGACAGACGCATCCCACAGCAGCAGAAGTTGAGACTGTTTTCCGTCCCAAGGTGGGGCATAGAAGCTGAAACACAGACAGAGGCAATAAAGCTTACCGGGATGCTGGAGAGGCCTGACCCTGCCTATGATCTGCCAGCAGTTCCTGGGCTCTTATAACCAGGGGTGCAGGCAGTAAGAGGGAGTCACTGACGTGAGCGGAGGCAGTTCAAAAATAATGATTCCCTTTTCATCCATGGCACAAAGACCCTTGAGAAGCAGATCGCTCGGCATCTTCAGGGGTGACCTATTTATCTTTTAAGTGCCTCAGCTGCCTCGTGAACCACTAGCCGTATTACACAAATTTTATAAAACACACAAGCCACCTCCACCCAGCAAAGGCTCTCTCTTTTCTCATGTTCAGGCCGGGGACGGCGATGCCTACCTCACCGAATAAGATGTACTTTGAGAGACATCAGTTTTCAAATTAACAGCATTTTTTTTTAAACAAGAAACTCTATTGCAAATGACAAAATTGCTCTTTTTGACCTCCATGTGGGATCTTCTTCTTAGAAATAGTGGCATGGTTTGCTATAATAGCCCATTCAAGATGAAGCCACCAGATAGCATATCCTTCACAGGAAGATGAAAAATGACTGTACCTACCACATGCCCTTGTCAAATAAGAGCCATCTGGAGGAAATGGTACGGCAGAGAAATTGGCCTCGATAGCTGATGAATTTGCTGGGGCTCCGGGGAATATGAACAGAACTCAGAACAAGCTCATTGTTCAGAAGTCCAGCGATCAGAGTTGTAAATTACAGTAATTGCCGAGGTTTGTCGAGGTGGTGCACGCCTGTCATCTCAGGACTTGGCACGTAGGAATAGGATGTTCAGCCATTTAAGGACAGCCCAGGCTACATCTTTATTTGAGACCAGCCTTGAATACATGAGATGCTGTCTCAAACACACACACAAAAAACTGACTATTGTTTTTTTTCTTTGCGGCCTTGTCTGTGAGCAAATTTTTGACATTCTTTTTTTTTAAAATATTTATTTATTTATTATGTATACAATATTCCGTCTATGTGTATGCCTGCAGGCCAGAAGAGGGCACCAGACCTCATTACAGATGGTTGTGAGCCACCATGTGGTTGCTGGGAATTGAACTCAGGACCTTTGGAAGAGCAGGCAATGCTCTTAACCTCTGAGCCATCTCTCCAGCCCCTTTTGACATTCTTTTGTTCATTTTTTGTTCAATCAGAAGATGTCGTTTTTTTCACCCCCCCCTCTCTCCTTCTCCCTCTCCCCTTCCCTCCCTCCTTCCCTCTCTCCTCCCCTCTCTCTTTCTTTCTTCTGAGATAAGATCTCACTATGTAGTCCAGGCTAGCCTCAAACAGGTACTCTTTCTGCTTCAGTCTCATGGGTGCAGTAACTACACTATGAACCACCACACCTGGCTCGTGTTACCGAGCCTTTACCACGTGTGAGGCATTGCGCTAAGCTTTGAGAGCAAAGTAAGTCCCTACCCTCAATAGTTAAAGCCGGAGACCAACATTCAATCCATCGTTACTCTGCATACAGTTTAGACAGACGGCGGTACCTTCTTGTGGCGCCGTTGAGTGAACCCCAGATCCTTTACACAGTAGGCAAGCACCCTACTACTGAGCTATATTCCCCGCCCCCCCCCCCCAGGCCTTGGTGATTTGGAAGCAATGTTAGGTCTGTCCTTGAGATGGGGATCCTTCTGCCTCAGCCTCTGCAGTCCTGGAATTGCAGGTTTATACCGCCATAACCAGCTGTCGATGGCAATTTCCATCAGGAGAAAGTGTAGAAGAGGGGAGTATGGTTCATGCTCAAGGGTCAGAGAAGGCTTGTGTGAGAACGTGACCTTACATCTAGTCAATTGAGTATGAGTTACCTAGGCAACCTTGGAAGGCAGAAGAAGTGGCTTTTCAAGCAAGCTGAGTAGCTGCGCTGAGGGTGCCCTGAGGCAGCAGGAAATAACTTACTTAGGGGGCGTCTGGAGGAGGAAGTGACTTAGGGGGCGTCTGGGGAGGAAGATGCGGTACGAGAGGTAACTGGAGCATAAGATCGCTACTGTAAGAAGCACTAAGAAGTGACTGGCGTGTTTTAAACAGCCAAGCAGCTTAACCAAAGTGGCAATAAAAAGAAAAAAGATTCCAGCTGCCACGGGGAGAGGAATCTGTGAAGTCAGAGAAGCAGTAGCCATGGCACAGGCGGAAAAGGGTGTGTCAGGGCAGACTCGGAGATGGGCGGAGCTGAGCGGCTTTTGAGAGGGGGCAGCGTGAGGGAACGGGGCTCCTGGGCAAGGGCTTTCCAAACCAACCCCTGCGTCTGTGGATTGTTCAGAGGCATGGTTACATCGCCAAACCGAGACAACAATAACCGGCTTGAAGAAGTGAGTTCACTATTCCAAGTTGAGTTTGAGGAGAGTGGAGATCCAGCAGCACCGGGCAATGTGGGAATGGATATGCTGATCCGAAACCCAGAGGAGGCTCAGTCATAACCCCGCGGACAGTTCACACTTTAAAAAAGATTCCTACTTTTTATCAAGAGAGAGTCACAAAGCAGTCTAAACCATAAAAAAAAAAACAAAAAACAGAGACTAACATTCCTGGACTTTACAAAGGCGTAGTTTCCATTTCTTAAATATTTCAGTATCTGAATAAATGTATCGAATATGTTATAACCCTGTTAAATTTCTGGATTGTTGAGAAGAGGCAAGGGCAATAAAAAACATTCCCTGAAATTGCATAGAGAATCTTCCCCGGCAAACAATAAAGATCTTTATATTAAATTTTATCATATTAAAATAATAGTTGTGAGTTGCTTTCTAGAAAGAATATTCCAATAAAATACATTTTATTTTTTAACCGGAACAACAGTTTTTGCTCTACTGATTAACGTTTATGTTCCATAGTCAGGAAAGATTAAGGGCTAGAACTTTCCAAGGATAAGTCCTTTCCTTTCATGCAATTGCTTCTGTTAGCAGCTAGTGCTGACAGAATTCAGTCCCATACACAGACAGCGAGCTTTTGAAATAGAAAGAATAGATCATGTAGATCCCCCCCACCCCTGGCCTAAGAAATTCTCATTTTGGTCCATGTATATGAGAATGCAAACCTAGTCTCCGTTTTACCCCCAGCCTTGTTTAATAAAAATCACTCTATGCTCAGCTAAAAGTGATTTGATTCACCATTCGATGTTCTAAGATCTTTCTGTCTAAGAAATATTTGTAGGCCCTCAAAGTAAAAGTGGAGATATACAATAGTGTAACTAACATGGCTTTTCCTGGTTGCCAAAAGAAATTATTTATGAATAGAAACAAGTTTATTTTTTAAATATTTATTTATTTATTTATGCAGTATCCTGCCTGTAGGCCAGAAGAGGGCACCAGATCTCGTTATAAGTGGTTGTCAGCCACCATGTGGTTGCTGGTAATTGAACTCAAGACCTCTGGAATCCAGCAATTCAGCTCTGAGTTACAGCCCAGTCATGGCTTCTTTGGGACAGGGTCTCCCATGAAGCCTGGGCAACAATATGCCTACACCAGCTCATTTCTAGTTTGTTTCCAGTGCTGGAAACCAAGCACAGGGCCCCACCCAGGCATGAGCTTGGCTTCTTCCACCTCAGTCCCTTTCAAGTTTTAGTCCTTGTTCCCAGCACCCACATAAAATGTTGGCTATGGTCTTATGTACCTGTAATCACAATAGTCGGGGAGAGAGAGAGAGAGAGAGAGAGGGAATAATCTGGTGCTTGTTGGCTAGCCAGTAAACTCCAGGTTCAGTCAAAGACTCTGACTTAAAAAATAAAGTGGACAACAAATGAAGAAATCTGACCTCTGACACCAACATGTGCACACATACATGTATATATACATTAGAGAGAGAAAGAGAGAAAGAGGATGGTTAACAATATGGTTAGACATTTGGCTTAGCTACTGTTCTGTTTCTATAAAGGAACGCCATTATCAAAACAACTTATAAAAGAAAGCTTACTTACAGTTTCAGAGGGTTAGTTCAGTATCATTATGGTGGGGAGCACTGCAGCAGGTAGGCAGGCAGGCAGGCAGGCAGGCAGACCAGCATGGTGCTAGACAAAGTCGCTGAGAGCTCACATCTCACCCACAAATTGCAGACCAAGAGAGAGAGAGTTGCAGGTAGAGAGAGTGAGCAAGTCTGGACCTGCTGTGGGCTTCTGAAACCTCAAAGTTTTCAAAATAAGGCCATACTTCCTAATCCTTTTCAAAGAGTTCCACTAATTGGTGACCAAGCAAGCATTCAAACATACCAGACTGTTGACAGAGGTTTCTGTCCTGCCCGGTCCCACAGCCATTCAGTCCCAAAGAAACACACAGAGTCCTACATTAGTTATAAACTGGTTGGCCTATTAGCTCAGGCTGCTAACTCTTACATCCTACATTAGCCCATAATTCTTGTCTGTGTCACCCATGTGGCTTGGTACCTTTTATCAGCAAGGGATTCTCATCTTGCTTCCTCTGCGACTGGGTGACAACTGTAGACTGACTCTTTTCTCTTCCCAGAATTCTCCTGTTCTTGTTGCCCCGCCTCTACTTCCTGCTTGGCTACTGGCCAATCGGCATTTTATTAAAGCAATACAAGTGACAGGGTACAGACCATTGTCCCAGGGCATGAGCCTACAGGGGTCATTCTCATCCAAACCTCAGTGTTGGCATTGACCTTCAGAACTTCCTGTGCCTCTGAGAAGCACCTGCTCCATTGTTCCCTGACCTTAGCTTTGTTTACAGATTGTTAAAGGAGAGATTCAGTCATGTAGCAGAAGCATGCTGCTGGGCCCATACAACTTTAAATTTGCATATTAAAGAGAAAAAGAGCATCCTTGGCATAAATTAAATTTCAGTTGTTTTTATCTCAGTGGACTAGTGTGAGCTAGAGATACAGATGATGCAGTATCTGAGCTAAATGAGGAGACGGTGCCTATTAGTCATGTTGCATGTTGTTGTGACAAAATATCTAATTAAAGCAACTTCAAGAAGGAAGAGTTGGCTTTAGGTCACAGTTCCAGGTTACAGTGCAGGCCTTTGAGGCAGCTGCTCACACTGTATCCATTCAGATGAATGGTATACTCAGCTCAAGTTTTTCTTTTTAATTCAGTCTGGGACATCGGCCCATGGAATGATGCCACCCGCATTTAAGGTGAGGCTTCCAACTTGAATTAGCCCAGTCTAGAAATTGCCACACAGAGAGGCCTGGAGTTTTATTCCCATGGTGGTTCCAAATCCTGACACACTGACAATAATGACTATCACAAGTCCCTCCCTTGCCAACTTCACGCTGAAACTTGCTATGCCCTGTGGGACAATGACTTGTACCCTGTCACTTGTATTTTAATAAGATGCTGATTGGCCAGTAGCCAGGCAGGAAGTACAGATGGGGTGATCAGGCAGGGAGTAGAGGCAGAGCAATGAGAACAGGGGAATTCTGTGAAGAGGAAAGATTTGGTCTGCAGTTGTCACCCAGACACAGAGGAAGCAAGATGTGACTGCCTCACCAAAAAAGGTACCAAGCCACGTGGCTAATAGAGACAAAAATTATGAGTTAATATACGTTATAAGAGTTAATAAGAAGCCTTATTACCAGCTAAACAGGCCAACTGGTTTATGATTAATGTAGACCTCTGTGTGTTTATTTGGGACTAAACGGCTCTGGGACCTGGTGGGACAGAAACCTTTGTCAACTATGCCCAGTATGGCTTGGTTCTCGAAACCCAAGTGGGGCAACAGGGAGTGAAGAAAGGGATGGGCAGGCACAAAGACACACTTCCATGAAGTCTGGGATCAGGCGGGCTGTGCTTGCTCTCCTGGGGGGCACTGACTGCACCTCAGTGTTTATTTTGGCTGCCTGAATTGAGGAGGCATAAGACAGTACAGCTGAGTGAGGAGGGGGGCTTATGGTCTACGACGTAACAAGGAAGTAGGTTAAAGTAATTCCTATAGTTCTCTAGAAGGGCGCAGTCTCAGGCTACAGCTGTCCCAGAGGAGAAACTGTGGTTGGTAGTTACTACAGACACTGTCAACATTCATATGTGAGCCAGAAGAATGTTTTGCCAGTTCCCTGAGTCTCGAAGGCTTTCCAGCTTCCATGGGTTTGACACATTGGGGTCCTAGATATGGCCAAGCTTACGTCCAAAACACACACCCACTCAGAGTCTCATCCACTCCTTACACACTCACTTAGGACTTCCTCCATTCACCACAGAAACAAGTCGCTTTTAAGCTGCCAGCCTATTGTTCCATAGGCTCCCGGCCAGCTCCTAATGCAAAACGCATCCAATAAAAATGCCAGAGTGTTCTTTAATGGTGGCAGAGACGCTTGCCTGCCTTAACAGTAGGGGAAGAAAATGTCAGTCGGCCAATCATGACATGGGCCTACGAAGTCCAAGTTAAATCATGTTAAAGTTGCCCAGGATAGCCATTCTTGGCACAGCTTGCTTCCCCTCCTTGCAGGTGCAGGGTGGTCCTTTCTGTGTCTTTTCCAGGCTGGCTCTGCGTGGAACGTCCTGCACAAAAACTCTCCTGGAACTGAAAGGCAATTGGGAATTGCTGCTCAGACTTCCTGTTATGAAGTCTACGGAGAGCAGCTTGGGACAAACTTCCTTCCATAGGCCTTCCATCTAATTTCTGGTTTATCACCGAACCAAGAGGATGTCTTGTCCTTCTGTTGTAAGACAGGGAACGTGGTATCTATTGAACACACGATTGTCATCGGCCGTGTACTGGGTGACCAGGTCTCATGTCATTGTTAACTTATACACCATGTGTATAGACCACATCCTTTTCATTTCATACATTCAGATGAGATTAAAAGAGAGATTAAGTTTGTAAGACTGATGCTCCAGCCTGTTATTTAGTGTAAATCCAACAGCGGTTCCTGAGGAGTTTGGGCCTGGATGAGGGTGCACCTCAGCTTTCCAAGGAATGGGAAACACACAGGTGAAAATTCTATGAAGGATTCAGGGCTTTCAGGGGAACCGGGAAGAACAGGTTTAAGCCTGAGAATCCAGGTATCTAGGCTTCCTAGGTTCTACGTCGCCCAAAGTATTCTGAGGTAGTGGAAGGTGTGAGCTACTAGGAGGTGTGATAGGTTAAAAACGCCAAAGCCATCAAGCCCTCAAGCCTGAAACGCTACTTTTACTTGTGAAAAGGGTCTCTATAGATACGAGTTAAAATATAAGATCATACCGAGTCACACAGGTGGGTCATCAATATGATCATCTGTCCTTGCAAAAGACAGGGACAGGAAGATTCCAGTCACTTCGAGGAAAGGAGATAGGGACAGACTCTCAAGAGATTCGATGCTGTTGGCCTTGAAAACGTGAGTGAGGCAGGCACAGGTCACAGAAGGCAAGAGAAGCCGTAAGCAAAGGGCAGAGTCTCCAACGGGCCCTGGCCCCGCCCACGCCTCCATTTGTGCTCCCGGACACAGATCACCGACTTCCTCCTCTACAAAGGAGGGGGTATATTTCTGTCGTTTTAGGCCTCTTGGATTTTGTTAATGTTTTACAACCACAGACAAAGAAGACTGGGAATGGGGAGATGGCAGGAATCACAGGCAGGGAGATCTAGGACTCCTCATGGAGCCGAGCTGTTTCTATTACTCAACATATGGTTGGGGTGAGGGGTACTTTTTTTTTTTTTTTTGACTTTTCAAGACAGGGTTTCTCTGTAGCTTTGGAGCCTGTCTGGGAACTCGCTCTTGTAGACCAGGTTGGCCTTGAACTCACAGACATCATCCTGCCTCTGCCTCCTGAGTGCTGGGATTAAAGGCATGCTCCACCACCGCCAGGCGAGAAGGGCTTTGATTGAAAAGTCTGTCACGAGCCTGAGCTGTGGCAAACCTGTACTTTTTAAAGAGTTTTTTTTTTAATACAAAACAGATGAAATCAGGCTACTAAATTACATGAGTCCGCATTCGTGAGTCATAATTTTGTAATGGGCCCTATATTTTAACCCATTAGTACAGCTATTTAAGTCTTTGGGGATAGATAGCATTTTGAAATAGAACCTCAAATTTCCAAGTACATATTTTAAAAGATGAAAAGAGTCATTTCAGAGAAGGAAAAAATGAGGACAAGTTCAGACCGGTATTTCTTTGGATAGCATGGGAAATAATTGCGAAAATGGGTCTCTTTGTAGTGCTCGTCAATTGTGAGCGCTGAGACGGGACCAGTAAGTCTTTGTCCTAAGGGAAAGAGTCAACCAAATCCCAAACCAGCCCTTCCCAAGTGCTAATGAATCCACAGCATTCTGAGTGTGCAAGCCAAAGAGAACAAGGGGCCAACGTGTACTTCTCTTTCAAAAATTCAGTCTGCCTCTGAGAAAGTCCACAAGAAATCTCTCTCACAGAGATGATGTTACCCGAATCTTACATTAAGATGTACCTAGATGTCCTTAGGGATAGTCTATATTTCTTCTAATAGTGCCTGCTGCTGTCTGTTTTTAAAATTTGACATCTGTTTAATCTAGAGGAAACTTCTGGGTTGTTAAGATTTTCTGAAATATTTAAGATACATATCTATTTGTCTATATCTATCTATATATGTATATATACATACACACACACACACACACACACACACACACACATATATATATATATATATATATATATATATATATATATATATATATATATATATATATATGGGGAGTTGAGACAGGCTATATCCATGTAGCTTTGAAGCCTGTCCTGAAACTGGCTGTGTAAATCAGGCTGGCCTCAAACTCTCAGACTCACCTGCCTCTGCCTCCTGAGTGTTGGGATTAAAGGTGTGCACCACCACCACCTGGCCAATATTTAAGATATTTTAATTGACACAGAAATCATCCCTGCTTTTGTAAGAAGCATCCTGGGATGCTTCAGTACGTGTCCACAGTGTTCAATGACTTGACTAAATGTGAGATGGTCCTTCAGGGTTCCTGCTTCATGAAAGAGTCTGCCAGATTCTTTCTGCAGGATACAGAAGAAAATGACTGATAAACTGCCAATAGAGGCGAAAAAGTCTTTCAAATCTCCTGCTTCATGGAAAAGTCTGCTGGATATGGGCCTGTAGGCTGAAGATGGGTGCCCCAATGTTACAAAAGAACTTTGGGGTGACTGTCCAGGTAGTGAGATGTCCCTGTCAATTCTAGAGTTTTGGTAGTTGCTTACAATGCACTTCCTGTTTACTTAAGTAATATTATATCCTTCTTTGATGGAGTTGAAGAATAGATAGTTATAGTTTTCCTCAGTTATGATAAGAGATAAAGTAGATATAAATATTGTAACTGTAATTCTTGCTTGATACCTGTTTGGTTATATGTAATCTTGCTATGTTAAAATCTTCCTTTTTATTTCAACAGAAAAGAGAAGGTGATGTGGGATTCCCCTCTGTAAGTTGTAAATATGTTTTATTGCCATTGGTTAATGAAGAAGCTTCTTTCAGCCAATGGCTTAACAGAATATAGCCAG
Source organism: Arvicola amphibius (assembly GCF_903992535.2). Lineage (NCBI taxonomy): Eukaryota > Metazoa > Chordata > Mammalia > Rodentia > Cricetidae > Arvicola > Arvicola amphibius. The sequence continues at coordinate 28,544,494 of NC_052064.1, forward strand.
ACTGGAAAAGACAGAGACAGTAGGCAGAGTCAAAGAGAAGCCATGTAGCCGCTGCAGGAGACAGACACGCCAGAACCTTTCACCTTGCTGGTAAACCACAAGCCTAATGGTAAAATATAAAATAATAGGAATGGGTTAATTTAAGATATAAGAGCTAGCTAGCAATACACTTAATTGGCCAAGCAGTGTTTTAATTAATACAGTTTCTGTGTGGTTATTTCAGGTCTGGGTGTCCAGGAACAAACAAGCGGCCTCCATCTACAGGGATGGGACACAGTCACAAAAGCAGACCTGCGAGTCCTGAGCAATGGCACCCTCTGGCTCCCTTGTGCTTCCCCCAGTCAGGCTGAGGCAGGGAGAGGAAGTCAGGCTGGGTGGTGGCTTCAGGCACTGTGAAGTCGTATGTGGGGTGCTGGGTAATCTGAGGACTGAGGTGAGCCCTGTCCCTCACATGCCGTCCCTGGGAACAGCATCTGATTCCTTTCTAAGTGACAGCCTCCCCGCTGCCATCAACCAGGACTTCTCTGTGGACTCCACATGGCCTCCACCTACTGCTCCTCCAGCCCGAGGAGTTAGCACGGTCAGAGGCTGCAGCAGGTGGCGCCAAGTCTGAGCCGGCAGCAGACACAGGCAGACCCCATGACATGACACTATCGTTTGTGTTGGGAACACTCTTCTCTCTTGAATGAGACAGTCAGTTGTCGTCCGCCATAGTGACCCCATGCTCCAAAGAACATTAGGACCCTGTTCTCACCAGGTTTTCCCTGTTCCCATTAACCGCTCTCTCTCTCGGTCCCCAGCATCCTTTCCTTCCTTCCCAGCTTGGTTAATGGAAACACAAATTACTATGTAAAACTCAAACACAGACAAAAAATAAAGAAAATGAAATGTAAGACTCTGTTTTTACAACTCAGCTCCAATAATTAACAGCACCGCCCATTTGTCAAGGATGTAACTGGATTCTTAGCATCAGGATTTTTGAGTCATTTTTATGATATTTTACTAAAAATGTTTGACAGTTAATTAAGGGACAGAAAGATGGCTCAGTAACAAAGTTACTTGCACAAGCCTAGGGACCTAATTTAGGTCCTGGATCCCCTGTGAGGTGGATTGAGAGAATCTCTCCTCTCTCTCTCTTCTCTCCTCTCTCTCTCTCTCTCTCTCTCTCTCTCTCTCTCTCTGTGTGTGTGTGTGTGTGTGTGTTTCTCACTCTGTTTCTCTGTTTCTCTTTCTCTCTCTCTCACACACACACAATGAGATAGAACACAGTATTGAGGGGAAATGCAAAGCTAACAAAGTAGTTCATATGCATGGGTGAGGGTCGTCGCTGGGGGCGATCTATTTACGGAAGCTGTGCGATGAGGTAGAAGGTTCTAGAACTAGATTTGTCCCGACTGAAAACTGAGCTGCCCGGCAGCACCTGTCTCTGGAGTCGTCACGGAACAGAGCAGCAGGACAATAAAGGCTGGAAGAGAAAAACCTTCTACCTAGAGCATCCTTTGTGCCAGATGCATTACGGCAAGATTAAACGCTCACCCCGGGATGGGAGCAGGTATTTCTAGCTGGAGTCTTTAGATGAGGACATACTTGAGGCTAAATGAACTACTCTGACTCAGTTCTTTATTGAGTGAACAAGTCTGTCTGGCCCGGTGAGTCATCTACCAGGAACACGATACTAAAGCCAGGCTTGGATGTTATCTCTAAAACAGTACAGAGAGAGCAGAAAGATCTCTGGGTAGAACATTAGAAAAACTTTTTCCAGTGAAAAAGAAATAATGGGTGTGGCCAGAAAGGATCTCAGCAGAGAATGTGAAGTCAACTTATTAGACGCTGCCAGTCTCAAGTCAAGGGCGTTTTCCTTGGGTAATCAAAGGTAGCATGGTTTGGGCTCTGCTACAAAGCAAATTGCTTAATTTCTCTGTGCCCACTTCCTTTTCTGCAAGGTCCCCCACCAACACTTTTTAGCTTCCTTCCTTTCTCTTTTTAAAATCGAACAAGAAGCTGAATGTATGCGGCAGGAATTCTAGCATAAAAGAAACTCAAACGGCTATGCAAGAAATCTGAAGAGAGGCCGCAGTAGTCTAGGAGGTTTTGCTAAAATAGCTTCCACCTTTTAGTTTTCTTGTGATTTCCTTCCTCTTCCTCCAAACCGAGGCACAGATGGAGGAGGCCAGCTGGTGGCACTTGGTACCAAAGCTCTCCCTTACTCCATTACAGTCTCATGAAAATTAACTTTTCTCTTTTCCCTCCTCCTCCAGTATCTGCTTCCCCGCCCCCGCCACGGCCCCTGCAATAGCGTCTCCCTGGGTAGCCTGGTGGCCTTAAACTCTCGAGGTTTCTCTTAGCTTCTAGGATTTCAGGTGTGGCATTTCAGGGTCACCCCGACCCACTGAATTAACGTTTCTCTTTGAAACGTTAACTTAAAGCTGTGACGCACAGCACCAAGACGGAAGAAACTCCATTCCCTCTCTTGTATGCAGGACCTCGCGGAGTCTAGAAAATAAGCTAGGCTACTTCCGGCAGCGCCGAAAGAGATTTGAGCCGTGTTTGCGAGCTCTCCACACCCCAGATATCAGGCCAGGTTCCAGGCCAAACGTATCGTATCACACACCGGCTTCGTGGAGGCTTGACGAGCTTCGGTATCACAAGAACTTGCCCAAGGCAGCCTGCCATTTTCATTTCTGCCTCTCTTACCCAGCAGATCACAACTGAGGTTCCGGCAGCGCTGGCCTACTCAGAGAGCATGCTAAAACATCTGGTGCTCAGACGTCCAACAGGGATGGCAGGGTGCAGAGAGGCAGCATCTCGGAGGCTGGTCAAAAGTGGGGACCCCAGCCAAGTTTCCACACGGCTTGGCTTCTGGCACAGAGGAAACCAGCGCCTGTAGCTCAGTGTGACACAGCTCTTTTAATGGACTTCACCAGAACAGTGGTGACATTTGACAAGAGAGCCCGGTGCCATCAGTCGACTCATGCTCAGAAAGACTGTAGCAAGGGAACACCAATTCCTCGGGATGTGGAGGCAGGAGCATTGTTTATACAAACTGCCTGATTTCATAACTGTCGGCTCCTTTCCTGATGTGAAACAAAGAGAAATTTCTCTCTGCATATTCAGGGCCTGTAAAATGAAAGTCGAGGAAACGACATCGTTGTTCCTTTAAATGTTACAGCTCCTTATCTAGAAATCTAATTTTTGTTTTGAAGATGACTAGACCCATATCTTTAGTTCCACACAAAATTCAACATGGATCGGAGACCTTAGTGTAAGACCAGCAATACCAAAACTGCTGGAGAAAAACCATTTCGGATGGAGAAATCATTTCAAGATCGTTGCTTGTCAAACTTTTCTGGACAGAAGTCCCATAGCACAGGACACAGCCCCGAGGACTGGCAAATGGGATCACACGAAATTATGACATTTCTGCCCAGCAGAGAAACTATCAGCAGAGCAAACAGCCAGATTATGGGAGAAGATTGTCAGCAGCTGTGCTTTAAACAGGGAACAATATCTAGAACACACAGAAATTAAACACCAGAAATTCAAAACTGCTTATCAGTAAGTGGGCCGACGAACTGAACAGTTCTCAAAAGAAATACAAATGGCTAACAAACACTTTCAAAAGTGTTCAACATCCTTGGTCATCGGCAAGAGGCAAATCAAAACTACTCTGGTTCTATTTTATCCCAGTCGAATAGTTTCACTTTTTGGTCCCCAGTCACTGAAATTGCTTGGAAGCGATTAGGAGATACCGGCTTATTGGAGATCAGTCTCCCTCTCTCTGTCTCTGTCTCTGTCTCTCTCTCTCTCACATCTCTGTTTATTGCATGTAAGGATCTTGTCACCGTGTATATATGTGGATAACCTGAGGGACTTGCTTTTCTCCTTGTACCACGTGGGTTCTGGGGGATTGATCTCAGGTTGTCAGGCCTGGCGGCTAGTCCCTCTCTCTACCCACTGAGCCACCCCACTGGCTCTCTACCTTATATTTTGAGACCCAGGTCTCTCACTGAACTTGGATCTCACTGATTTGGTAGGCTGGCTGGCCAACAGGCTCCGTGGATCCCATCTCTGTCTCCTACCTGCCAGCACTGGGGTTTCAGACATGCATGCAATGCCTAGCATCTTAGGTGCTGTGTGTGTGTGGTGTCGTGTGTGTGTGTGTCGTGTGTGTGGTGTGTGTGTGGTATGTGTGGTGTGTGTGTCTGTGTGGTATGTGCGGTGTGTACGTGTGGTATGTGCGGTGTGTACGTGTGGTATGTGTGGTGTGTGTGTGTGTGTGTGGTATCTTTGTTTAAATTCCAGTCTTCACACTTGTAAGTCAATTCTGGCTCTCATTCTTAAAACCAGACCTTTTCTGGTCTGTGTAATAATACACACAATACTTGTAGAGACAGAGAAGGAATGTCTACTTACACATTTGATGATGTTGGTTAATAATACAAGAAATATGCCTGTCCCTAACCCTGTCCCCAAGAAAGATCCCATCTCATTTGACTCTTTCCATCCAATTTTACAACAGTGTTTGAGTTTATGATAAATTCTCAAACTATCTAGTGTCATTTGTCAACTTGGAATTCTAAATCTCTGGTTGCTTCTAGATGCCCTCGGAAGTTTTTATTGTCTAAACTTAAGAATTACTTCTGGGTGACTTGGTTAACTAGAACCCTGGGCTTCTACTCTCAAAAGTCAACTGCGTAACTGTAAAGTGACCTATAAATCTGCGTAATGTCTAAATCCTTCTCATTCTTCTTACGCTGAGAAACTGAGCACTGGGGATTATATCTGGTTAGCAACGGCAAGGGGGAATGTATTGTCTCTGGTGGAAACATATACGATTCCTGAAAACAGACCGTGACCTATGAAGTGGCCATAGAGATTATCAAGTTGCAAAACGTCAGCTTTTCCTGCTCCGGGGACTTGGCTGTGCCGAACCATATCCTGTGCCTAATAGGTACTCTGTTCACGAAGGTCCCAGACTTGCAAAGAAGCCTGTTTAAAGCTTCTTCCGTGAACAACATTACAGACCATGCAAAGCAGTAAGAAATCTTTGTACCAAATGTGCTTGTTCACCAAATTTATTTGGGGACATTCAGAACACCAGAATATGACAAATTAAAAACGAAGCACCCCAAATTGCTACACGTTGATGCCTGAGCGGAGATGGAAGGCAAAGGCTCACCTAATAAGACCACACCGTAACGTGGGAACAGAGGTTAAAAACGTTTACAACACTCTACAACACACAAAAGCAGCACTTCCCCCCAAACCCCAACTGGTTCAACGTAACAGTGTTAATTATATCACACCAGAAACACACAGACAAGAACATGCACGTATGTTCGGTGCGCTACACGCCGCACGACGCGCTGGGGAGGAGCATGCATGTTCGGACATGTTCGGACGGGAAGCTCTGCACGACGGTCCTCGTTTCCAGTACACACTTTCGGACAGGGTCCTAGCACTAAGCGTTGTTAGTACACACTAGCGTTTACGGACGAGCACAAAACCGGCGTGCAAAATGAACGCTAACTCTACCGAGTCTCCGTCAGCAGCCGCGAGTCGTCTGCGCTCTGACGGTAAGGGTAAGAACTGACGTCAGCTGAGAGACCCTTGATTACACACACCCCTGTCTAAACAGCCTCCCTGTCAGTCTTACCGGGCTTTACGGAAAGACATACTGTCATTTCTACAGGTTTTTAAGAGCCTCTTATTTAAATAAAAACTTGAACATAGTAGTAAAGGAGTAGTGAAGGTGGAAGTAGGACAAGAGAAATACACTGAGTTTATGTCCAAAAGTCACGCAGAAAACAAACAGTACACGGGGATCCGGATGCCTTTGGGAAAGAACGTGATTTATACGGTAAATATAGTAATTCGGACTTTAATGAAAAGCATACGCCTTCTTTTAAATAAACACAATATAAACGCTAGACTTTACATTAAATTAAAAACAGAGGAGCTAATTCCCCTGTGACACCATAAAATAATTAGGCAGGAAAAAGAAAATGAGAGGGAAATGGTAACGTTTTAAAAAAAAAAAAACACACATTGATGTAAGTTCAGCCACTGCAAAATCATTACTGGGTTCATACCCCTTCCTTGAGAAAATAAACACAAGTCTCAATCTGCCACAACACGGGGCACAAGTCTTAGAAGGAACTCACATATTTGATAAGATCATTACCAATAAGACAAAAATACATTTCAATGATTAATTTTTATATATTCAGTAAGTTTAGAAACAGGAGGGCCGTGACAATCCCTTAAAACATTTCTCCCAGAAACTGCAGCCAAACCTAATTTCCCAGATATATTAAGACTAAATCATTTTTTTTTAAAAAATCAAACAACAAAAAGCAGCTCTGGAAATTAAAGGGGGGTCTCAAGAATAACGGCTGTGCGGACCCTAAAGGAGGTGTAGGCCAATCTATACTGAAGACTTATAATTTCAGCCACTTGAAAGAAAAGGATTTGAGATGAATTTGAGAAGGCCGCCCACAGTGAAATATCGAGATACAAAATCTCAGGGCGTTGCTTCGTCATTTTTTTAAGGCACAGTCTGTTTTATCCCAAATAAGTTCAAGGTCACAGTGATGACATATATTCAGTTTTGGTCTGGTTTATCTTGGGTACGTTGCTACATTTACAGTTAGTCCTAGGTTGAAGAAACCATAGTATCGCTTCACAACGATACCACCTCAGTTCCCATCTTTAAAAAAATATGTAAGTATGCAACACAACTTCCTAGTTTATACACAATGAAAAATGAAGATCTCTCTCCCAACCACACATCGGGGAGGGGGAGACTTGCATGAGAATTCTGACAAACACCTGTTTCTCCACACACAGAGTCTGCTTATGTTAAGGACAGGCGTCTCGTACCTAGGCCAAGGCCATGGCACAGAGAGGACAAACCCCTTCCAGAGGGCACACGCACCCTGTAGCCAACTCTCATAAACCACTTTTCTATCCACAGGCCCCAACAGTTAGATAACTGTTACTCCACCAAGACCAAATGATGTCAGTGTCTGGCTTTCCCCAGTGTTTGGTACAAGGTGTACCTGCCCAAAGGTTTGCTTCGAAGGACTGTTAGGGTCTAGCGGACAAACACTTGGGACTGAACAGAAATAGAAAACAAAAGAGAGCCCGCAGGGCAAGCTTTCAGGTATATAAAGGGGAGGCCTAGACCAAAAAAAAAAAAAAATGGACTGTACAAAATTCACTTTTCGCAGCACAAAGACCACAGCCAGATGATTCGGATGACTTCAATTAACTGCTGAAAGACTACCCAGCGAATTCAGTGTCTACCCAACAATATCAGGAAAGCAGACAAAAAGAGAGCACACCATTCTAAAGTTCTGAACAGCTTCAAAGAAAAAATAGTGTGGCGTACGTTTTCATGATGTACACATTTATTGTAAGTCTAGGTGAAAAATACTGGAAAAGACGACTCTTGTTTTAACCCCAATATCCTAAGAAAAGTTCCTTGACACACATATCCAGAGGTATTTTACAGTTTCATTTAGCTTTGGTGGCAAAGTACGTTCTGCTAACCACGGGGATACTTACAGATTCCAATGCAGATTATGCTAAAAAGAATTCAAATGCATCTTTATTTTCCTAATAAAAGGATGTAAACAGTCCAAAATGAAACAGCACAAACCACATGAATTACAAACACACCGGCCACTAGGCTCTGGAGCAGTCAGTAGGGATACACAGATCTATAAACTTGCCACAGTCACATTGGTACCTTACGAACACTAAAAATCAAAAGAACTTTTGAAAGAGCACATGAAGTTCCCAAAACAGCTCCCTGTAGGTTTCCGAGATGAAGATTATAGATAACTTTACACTAACGGATCAAACAGCAACAGATAAAGAGTTTCTCACTGGTGTTCAAACTGACCATGTCCAGAAGGATTATAGGTTGTTTCTGACACAACATACCAATTTTACACAAAGTCGTCAGAAATGGACTGGTTTCCTCGGGCTTCAGGTGAGTTTGGGCAGCATACCATGCCGAACACGTGAAGAAAACGGTTCTTGGTTTATAATTACTGGTCACAGACGGTTTGACGAAGCTGTGGCTCAGACCCTGGCAGCCGTGAAGCACACCATGACCTGGCCGCGGTTACGTCCCTAGTGCTAACAGTAACAGCAGGCCTGTTTCCACCTCCACAGTCTATTCCATCCTCAAATGAGGTTACAACCACGTACAATTCTGCTTTTCTTTATTCACCACGTGTTGTAAAAATGACGTTTATGCATTTATGGTGCATCTTTGAACTGCTCTGACTCCCATTTCCCACAGTCCTATGAAAAGTTGGGAACGTGAGGTCCCCGGGGTTTTCTTATTTCCCCACGCCTCAGCAAGCCTCATATTGAAAGAATAGAGAATCACGGAATTATGTTTCTTGTTCAAAAGGATGGCGATGATAAAATTCCAGCTCTCAACCTTACGGTTAGAGTGAGTACTATATTTTCTTCATCTGCTTTCCTGGCAGGAACTAATGTCGCAAACACAGAAGTTTCCCTTGCTCCCTTTATTCCTGCCAAGTGTCATTCTCCCCAGATGGATTGTGTGTGACCCTCGATAAACTTCACAAACTCTGTTCTACGATATCCAAACTCACAAACTGTCCACACAGATGAAAACCAACCAGCTACCCAAAGCCTCATCCTACTGATGGAGTTTTCCCAAATGATTTTAAGATTTATTATTTACACAGTAGTCTCAGTATTCTGTCTGCATGCCAGAAGAGGGCGCCAGACCTCATTACAGATGGTTGTGAGCCACCATGCGGTTGCTGGGAATTGAACTCAGGACCTTTGGAAGAGCAGGCGATGCTCTTAACCGCTGAGTCATCTCTCCAGCCCCATGATTATTTTTTTTAAGACCACTTCCTAAATGTCAAAGGGCAACATCCTAAAATCCTACATCAACCTGAAAAACACAAGGCCATGCATTAATTCAGACCTGACGTCTGAGGAGAGAAATACAGGCCAACTGATGACTCCATGATTCCAGAACCAGCAGCCCTAGCTTACCTCACGGTACTTGTGGGTCCCCGCCTCTTAAATGTTTTGTTTTCGTGTGTGTACATGTCTGTGTATGTGCAGAGAGAGGTGCGGGGGGGGGGGGGGGGGAGGCACAGGGGACAACAAAGGTTAATGCTGGGAGTCTTCCTCAATGACTCTCCACCTTAATTTTTGAGGCAGGGTCTTTCTACTGAGCTCAAAGCAGGCCAGTTTGGGTAGGCAGGCTGGCCAGCCAGCAAGCAGCAAGATCTATCCGTCTCCGCCACTCAGACCTGGGATTCTAGACACACATTGGTCAGCCAGTTCCTCCTGCGGGTTCTGGGGATTTGCTCTCGGGTCCTCGTGTCCAAACAGCAGGCACTTCACTGTCTGAGTCATCCATCTCTCCAGGTCTGTGTCCCACCTCCCTCCGGCAGCCTGCGGGAGCTCCTGAGAACCGAGTTCTGCGTCCCTTGATTTCCCTCCGCCGTCTCCCACCAGAGGTGCTAAGGAGCACGGTGAAATGGACACGTCACAACGTGAGAACTCTAAAGAGTTTTCTTTAAAGTACAGAGACTTCGCGGTAGGTAAGACGGTCTGCCTTGTACCAAATTGTGAGCACTGTGGAAATGTGTCGTGTCGTACACACGGCAATGCAGTAGCAACTGTGCAGCAGGCCGGCCTCCTGGAGTTTTTCCTTTCTCTTTCCTCACTGTATATAATATCTTATAGTTCACTCAATAAAAGCTATCCCTTTGCTGGGCGGTGGTGGCACATGCCTTTAATCCCAGTCCTCGGGAGGCAGAGGCAGGCGGGTCTCTGTGAATTCAAGGCTACAGTGCTAGTTCTAGGACAGCCAAGACTACCAAAGAAACCTTGTCTCAAGAAGACAACAACTAAACTATCCTTTATAGACAGCTGAAATTATGTAACTATAATATAAAAGGAATTAAAAAGACTAATCAATACATATTAGGCAGCCTCAAAGATGAGTGTTAACCCAGCATAAACGGTGTCTTTAGAATCACAGTTCTGAAAGTTTTCAATACATGGTAACCAAGAAAGGAATAGAATGTATTTAATTTCGGCATGAAATGAATCCAGACTAGCTGTGGGTTCTTCAATGGTAGAGAAAAGTACTTAGGAAACACAGGCCCTGGACTCAGTCCCTGGTGTGCTCATGTATATACACACACAACTGCAATAATAATTTCTATCAGATTTATCAGGTCCCGGAGCTGGAGGGACATATGGGTGAAGAGAGCTGCTGTTCTGGAGGATTTGAGTTTGGTTCCTAGCATCTCTGTCCAGCAACTCACAACCACCTCTAGTGCCAGCAGTAGGGGATACACTGCCCTCTTCTGGCCACAGTGAGCAATTGCACACACAGGTGTGTATACACACACACACACACACACACACGAGAATCTTTTTTAAAAATTACTAGGTCTAAATTATAATAGCACTAACTCAATGAGTACTCAATGTTCTTAACAGCCTCAAGTATGCCCAATCTATTTACTAGCAAAAATCCAGTTGTTTAATAAGCACAACACTTACTAAAAAACTCAATTTCCTAAAAAAGAAACCACAACAGTGGAACTCAAAATTTGATGTATTAATCTCTAACTTAACTGCCAATTCAAGTGACATTGGTGTTGGAACTATGGTGATAAAACACACGTAAACATGATAGGAAAAGGCAAGAGATGCTGAGATAAAGTAAATCCCTTTTCTTTTGGGACAGCAGTTTTCACGATCAGATAGTCTACCTAGCTACCTATGTCTAAATACTTGATTCTGTCAAGCATGTCCTTGTATGTTCATGTGTGTGTATCTATCTGGAAGAAGACTGTAAAAACATGTCCTTGTATGTTCATGTGTGAGTGTGTATCTGGAAGAAGATTCTGTCAAAGCATGTCCTTGTATGTTCCTGTGTGATCGTGTAGAGTGACAAAAACCAGAGACCCAGACCATGACTCTCTGAAATATTTTGCTGGCATAAATAAGACTTGGGGGCTTGGGAATAAATACTTTCAGACAAAGAACATTCTAGGTAAGAATTAGTGTGCTTTGATAACAAATGTACCACTCTTGAGTAAGAACTCAAACTTGCTACATCTTACTTAGTAGTGCTGGCTAACCACGGAGATGCTATTATATCACAAATAATAAAGGCTGTAAAAAGGTCTCTAACACCAGATTTCTGTAAAGATTTTGTAGATGCACGTCCAAATTCAGAAAGTCAAAGTACTCAGCTTCCATTATGTTGAGACGTCTGTAATATCACTGACAGTGTGAAAGAACACAGATACAGAGGCTGCCCAGACCTGGCAAAATTGAAGCAGCTATGTTCCTATTTATGTGTGTGTGTGTGTGTGTGTGTGTGTGTGTTATGCTGTGAGAAAACTGTATGATCTGATGAGCTCACTCTCAGATACTGAATGAACACGATGGTGCAGTTTATTCTGTTTGATACATTTCTGAAACAAGAGACTAAGACATCCGCCACATCTAATGTAACTGGAGTTACTGCTTTCCTTTCGGAGTCTTAGTAAGACTATGAATACCTAGCAAGCATGATGCCAGGCAAGACAGCAACGGAGTCACATAAACTAACGAACCCCTGTGGTAATACCATCACCCTCTGACTAATGCTGAAACAGGAAGGACCCAAGGAGTAACTCCCAGGCAAAAATGAGGCCAGTTGCCAAAGCGACTGGCGTGGGAGGAGCCTTCTGGCTGGCAGTGGTTGCTGAGACGTTGTGGTACCCGGTGCGGTACCGATGCAGTACCCGGTGCAAGAGCTGATAAAACGGGACTGGTTCCTGAAGTGCCATCCTGGGACTAAGAAGTGCATGAGCTCACAGGTCCACCCAGGAACTCACCGACACGCGAGGACTTCATTGGAGAGGCTTTGGGCATTTACAGAACACACATTGAGGTGAAGGGCTCTGTGAACCCGGACTTCCTCAGATAGTTTCTCCTAACAGAAGGCAGACAGCAAGCTCCCCACCTTTCTGTTTTTGTGTAGCTAAGAACAAACAAGAATTGGAAATGAAATAAAATGTTACCCTCTCTGGCCAAACGGTAGTCCCGGGGAGTGAACTCTGCCAGGGTTCCACTGTTAACTGAGCAATGGCAGGGTGGAAGCCGACTCAGGCAGGGCTCACTTTCTCAGTACCACGGAGCAATGGCTGCCTACTGTTTCCCTATCAAGGGCAATACTCTACTTGTGTTGATATCTCTCCTTCCCAGGAGACCAGAGATGATGCAAATCCCAAGTTATTTCAACTCTGGAATGTAGCTATTTTAATACCCTATCATTACCAGAGGCACTTTTGGCAACCATGGGCACTGACTTAACCAGGAGTAGAAACTCAATATGCCAATGTGGTGCCCACCAGAAAAGTCTTTTGATAATAGACCTCTCGGTAGATCTCCTTCTGGCTTTTAATATTCACCAAGAATGCACAGTAAGATTCGTATTTAAAGGCTCAAGAAAAGTCACTGCTTTGAATCTGAAGTCTAATAGCTAACAAAAAAGTCTCCTTTTGAGGCTGTTTTTCATAGATGTAAGAAGACAGACAGAACTTGGCTCCCCAGGGTTGCCAAAAACTGACCAAAGCCTCCTTCACGACTGTCTCACTTCCGCGAAACAGCTGTGACTTTTAACCTTTTAAGACCTATTCTGAATATGTCAGTTATAGCGAACATAAAACCCACTTTTCAAATAAAGTCTGATGAAGCCAGAAGTTCCACAGGAGACTACAAACACCACCACATCTACTAAGTCTCTAGAAGGTTCCCAGCATGGCTGATGAAAGCTAGTTGGTATGTACACGAGTCCCCCTCGCTCATTCCTCAGGCGCGACGAGAACACAGACGCTACGTCACGAAATGAAACCATGCTCGGACGACTTTCCTCACGCGTTACAAAACTAATTTCCTATTTCCAATACTGTAAAAATAGACGCGTCTTCTCCGAAGGACCTCGCTGTGCCGGCTGGTGGGGCTGCGCTCGCGGGCATCACCCAGTCCTCGAGGCATAAAAGCGCTTTTACCGTCCTCTCAGCCCGGGTCTTACAGGAAGTTGCATATCGCATGGTACAGAAGCGGGATGATGACGAAATTCGGGACCCTGTATAAGTGGGAGGAGCCGAAAGCGATCACGCCCACGGCCAGGGGAAACGGAAACTGTGAGGCCGTCCTCAGTACCTTACTGGGAAGAGACAGAGAAACGCAGTTAGACAAACTACATTCGAGTCTAAGAGAAATATGTTCCTCTTTTATTTTATACAGCCCTGGAAACTTAACCTTGTGACTTTTGTTTATATTATTTACATTCTGTTTATTTATTTCTTGGTTTTCTGATTATCCTCTTTTCCTTTTTCTTTTTTTCTTCTTTTTGAGATGGGTCCTGACTACTTAGACTTACCTGGCCTGGAACTTGCTCTGTAGACCATGCTGGCCTCAGCTCAGACTCACAGAGACCTGCCCGTCCCTGCCTCCTGAGCGCTGGGATTTAAGTTGTGCACCGCTTGTGCCATCTGAGTTTTGGTTTTCTGAGATAAGGCTTTGTGGCATATGCTGTAACCCAAGCTGGCTTTGAAACCCACGATCCTCCTTGCCTTCTGAACGCGGGGACGGCAGGCGCATGCCAAACCACCTGGCTTCTAGGTGATTTTAAATGATATGCTTGCTTTTAATGAACTGAAAGAAAACTGTCTAAACTTTTATAAAGCTCCACAAAAACCACATTTTAAACAGAAAAAGGAAACACACTTTTATCCAGAGAACGGCTATATTTTTTCTCATTCCTTAACAGAAAAATGCCAGTTGATATTTCATTCCACAAATCTACCCTAAAAATACAGCCTAACAAAACAATAGTCTGGAAGACATAGCTACTAAATGCTTAATTTAATCCTACTTACAGCTACAAAATTAAATGAAAAGAAAGAAAAAAAAAACAAAAAATAGCACAACAGACTATACATCTTTTTCCCAAGAAAGGAAACATATAAGCCAAAACAATAACTATTTAAAGAGAAACTAGTTCCAGGGGAAACCCCTTGGATTTTACACTGAAAATGGAGAAACTGAGGCTAGAGGTAAATCTATCGACACGATCAAGTCAAGATTCGCTCTTGCTTATTTATGCGGTGTATTTGAACTTGAACTTGAGCACCCCTCCTTACTACAGACATGGGCCTATGTAGCCCAGGCTGGCCACCAATTCTAAATAGCTGAGGATGGCCCTGGCTGCAGAGCCTCCTGCTTTCCCTCCCACGCACTCAGACCCAGGCTTGCCACAGCACTTCTGCTCCCATGCTGGGATTTAAATCCTCAGGGGCCTGATCCCAGAAAGCTGCAAGTGCCTCCCAGAGCAAAGGCTCCAAGAATACCAAGAGTTGTTATGAGCACCTCAAACACATCCACATAAAAGGCCCAAGCGCACAAAGCCCTCGCCCGTTACCTAGACGACTCAAATGGTCATTATACAGTCACAGGTTCATCTGGGTATATTACTGCTGTACTTTTGGGAAGTCAAATCTTAGATATCATACCACGTAAGAGTTAAGTTTTAGGGCTGGAGAGATGGCTCAGAGGTTAAAGAGCATTGCCTGTTCTTCCAAAGGTCCTGAGTTCAATTCCCAGCAACCACATGGTGGCTCACAACCATCTATAATGAGATCTGAGACCTTCTTCTGGCCTTCAGGCATGCACACAGACAGAATATTGTATACATAATAAATTTTTTAAAAAAAGAGTTAAGTTTTAAAAGAAAATAACTGACCCATTTCCTAACAAAACTCCTACAATTATGAAAACAAACAGAATATATTTGCATATGAACTACACTTGCATAGAAACCACTATCACCCATGGCTTTACTTTTAGAAGAGTTGTATTAATACAAATAAAAAGGATGCTTCGAGAAATAAAATGATTAAGGCCAGCAGTAGATGAAGACGTAGCTTAAACCACTGTACCTGGACTTTACTGAAACTGTGTGACTGTTTCCAAGAATCGCTATAGCCGGAATAAGAAGAAACGCCAGGGGTTTGCACGGGTCGGGATTAAGTTTAAAATAATACCTAGAATAAGAAGAAGACAGATCAATAAGGCAGGACTGACAGCTGTAAATGATCAGAATCAAATTAATTAATTTTCAAAACGTTCAGAGACAATATAGTCACGGGCACTCTAGACGGCTCGTGACGCCGCTGGCAGCCATTCCCACTCTCGGCCGCCCTCCCGCTCAGGATTCTACAGTGGGCATAAGCTCAGACACCACCTAGGAGATAAAGACACCAGCGTGGAAAGACCCCCATGGTTCTTCAAAGCAAACTACTTACAACACACTAACACGGCCCTGTGCCACACAGGTGGGATGGCGGCTAACATAAAGGAACTTCTCATTTGTTTTAAAATTCATAATTCCATAACCACAGTTACCAGCAGCAAGAATTCCACAGCCTTTGAGGATCTGGCTTGTTCCTCAATTCTGACTAAAATTTGGACAAAATGCTGGACCTTGACTAAAATACACACAACAGAAGGATATCAACCTCTGATAAACATTTGATTTCATTTCCTGAAGTGACTTTGCTTCTGGAATTTCTAATTTGGTGTAAGACAGACCAGACCAGACCAGTCAGACCAGACAAGACCAGACCAGACAGACCACAGGTTAGCCAGGCAGCCTAGGACAATAGAAGGGCAATCCTAACCACAGGAGAAAGTCACTTCTTACAAGCTTCGGCTGCCCTGGGGGATTCATTAGGACAGCAATTCCTGAACACCATCACCACAACCTCAGCAGGACACCGCTTTGCTCCCTGCATCTCAGAGGGCTAAGGCCAGGGACAGTGCCTGGTTCAAGACTGAGACACTGAGGACCCAAAAGCAAGGAAGTGATGTGGGATTCCCCTCTGTATGCTGTGAATAACATTGGTTAACAAAGAAACTGTCTCGGGCCTGTGCAGGGAATAGAGGTAGGTGGGGAAAACTAAACAATGCTGGGAAGAAGAAGGCAGAGTCACGAGAAGCCATGTAGCCCAGCTGGAGACAGAAGCCAGAACTTTAGCTGGTAAGCCACAGCCTCTTGACGATACACAGATTAATAAAAATGGATTAAGTTAATATCTAAGAGTTATCCAATAAGAAGCTAGAGCTAATGGGCCAAGCAGTGTTTTAAATAATATAGTTTCTGTGTGATTATTTCGGTTCTGGGTGGCCGGAAACCAACAAGCAGCCTCCTCCAACAAGGAACGGGTCCAAGTCAGGAAGTGTGGGGAAACAGAGCCACAGGTCTGGGTTGGGATCATCACAAGGTGTAGCCACAGAGAGAGTGGGAAGGGTCGGATAAATATGGAGCAGTGAGGCCAGGCTGTAATATACACAGGAGCAAGCGTGCCCACCAGCGGCTGTGAGGATCGAGTCTCACCGCCTGTGAATTTCTGAATTTGGAGCCTGCTAGACCTCTGGAGCTTCTATCAGCCGTGTTTTGCTGTGGGTCAGTCTGACAGCACTGAGCTCAGGACCCAAGGACACATTGATGTTCCCAGTTTTTCCCCCCTAGAGGGTTCACTGCTGGACAGGGTCTGAAGGTACTGAGTGTAGTAAGTGTTCCAGGTTCCCTGGATTTCCAACTCTGAATTTACTGACTAGATCCTCTGGGCCTTTTGTGTGCTTCTCCAGTTTAGAACACAGGTTACATCTGAAGGAAAACCTACGGGAGCGACAGAATGCCTCTTGGCAGAAACAGAATGTCAGACAGTTTGAGGTGACATGCTTCTTTCTTGTCTTTTTTTTTTTTTTTTTTTTGGACTCAGAATCTCGCTATGTAGCCCAGATGGAGCTGGAACTTGCTTTGTGCCTCAGGCTGACCTTGAACCCACCACTTGAGACTCTCTAGTGCTAGGATTACAGGTGTGTGTGTGTGCCACGACATATAGTTTGAACTGCCATAAGATTACTACATCCAGCATTCTGGTTAGCTTTTGTTGGCTTGACAAAGACTAGAGTCATGTGGAACGAGCGAACCTCAGCTGAGGGCTGCCTCCACCAGGTTGGGGGAATATAGATAGTGTTTCTCTTCTTTACATTATTGATTGGTATAGGAGGGTGCAGCTCACTGTGAGCGGTGCAGACGGTCCTAGGTTATATAGGAAGGCAAGCAGAGCAAGCCATGGAGAGCAAGCCAGACATCTGGATTCCTCCTTTCGCTCAGGAACACATAGGCTATTTGGAATCCATCGTACTTCCAAATAAATTTTACCACTGTTTCATTTAGCCTCCTTGGTTAGGTTTATTCCTAGGTATTTTACTGAGCCTTTTTTTTTTAGACTGTTTGTACACAGTCCTGTTGGAAAGAGGAGGGGACCAATGGGAAAGAGAATCCGGGACAAGAGAAGGTGACCTCCACCGAGGAAGAGGCATGCCTGAAAATGTCGCAACCAAACTCATTATTTTGTATACCACACATAATAAAAACAGTTTCAAAATAAAAAAAAAAAAACTTTTGTTGGTTAAAAAAATGCACATCACTTCCTTTGGCTGATTTTTAGAGACCATTATAATCAGGAATTCGGAAAGGCTCTACGGAGAGAGCTCTAGTGTCTAAGCACACAAGCAATACTTCCATAAATCACACACCTAAGGTTCTTCAGCCAGTAGATCAGCGAGGGCAGGCTGAGCAGCACCACCCAGGTCAGCAGGTTAATCACGGTGCTGTGCATGCGCAGACTGTCCTCAGCATCCTGTGCAGACAGGCGGAGACTCTGCACTGACGAGTCTTTGTAGTGGTTGGACTTTTTCTCACTTCTTCTCGAGTGCTTGGGATTCTAGGAAGCAATCACATGAGAATGTCAAGCTAGGAATAAACAAAAAGCAAGTTCACGATATGGATTAGAATCAATGATAGTCCATTACTTGACGACATCATCTCTTATTACCAACCATAAATTCAATACTGAAGTTAGTCTGTGAAATACCTTAAGATTGTTATCACTACAGTTTATTCTTTTGGGTTTTATTTGAGATGGGATCTTGCTACATTACCCTGGCTGGTCTCAAACTCGGAGGGTCAAGCTATCTCCCCTTGCTTCAGCTTCCCGGGTGCATATGTAACCCTGTCCAGCTACGTTTCTGACTTAGCTTTCTATTGCTAGTAATAACTCAAAATGTACTTTTTTTTAACAGCAAAGTGGTGAAGGTAGCCCAGGAGTAAGTTAAACATGACAGTTCAAGTTTACTTTAATAGTCCTTGACTTTAAAGTTACTTAGAATCACAATTCTTTTTAAACACTGTAAAATCCTAACCCCCACCTCCCACGACTACAAAACACAACAATAAAAATCCCAGACATCTATTTTCTCACGGACTTTTATATCAGTGTGCAGGGCTTAGGAGACAAAGCTTACCACTGGCTGGCTGTTTCTAAACGTCGTTAGGCTGGCTTGCAGATGAACGACCTTGGGAAGAGAAGATGACTTTAGCTTCACATGTATTTGGAACAAAACAATAGATTTTTTTTAAACTAAGAAGCATTATAATAGGAAATTTTAAAAAAATATAAACATGGAGCTGGAGAGATGGCTCAGTGGTTAAGAGCACTAACTGCTCTTGCACAGGACCTGAGTTTCGTTCCAAGTCCCCACAGGGCTCGAGCCACTAGGACTCCACGTCTGGGGGTTCTGATGAGTTCTGATGGGTTCTAATGAGCACTGCACACACAGGGCAGACAAAACACTCATATTCCATAAAATAAAAATAAGCAATAATGAAAACATCAAAGAAATATGAGCAACCAGGCTTCATTTAAGCCTTTGAAAACAGTAGTCTAAGAAAGATAACTCATAACAATTGCTAACTTAAGGATTTAAAAAGAAAAACACAAAATAGAAACAATACAAACTTCCAGAATAGGCAAAGACATTTCAAATCCTGTGAAGTTATGTTTGAATACGGGCTTGCTATGGCAATCTTACATGCCTCAAAGACCAAAAGTTTAATTACAGTCAATATTATATGAAAATGTTCAATTATATGTAGTGGTAAAATACCTACCAGACTTTGAGAAAATTTTATAAATTCATTGTTTCCCTCAAGTTAAATATCTGAGGGACTTTTGTCTAGTGAGTTGTTTTTTAAAAATATCTAGCCAAAGAAACAGAACCTAATCATATCATTTATAAACTGAAGTAGCTTAGATGGCTTCCAGATTTACAAAAGTGCCCTTTAAAAAACTGAAAATAACCTATAGTGTGCATGTTTTAGTTTAAAAAGAGGCAGACAGAGCCTTGATAAAGAGTAAAAACAATATCCAGTGTGGGGTAACAGTCTACCACATGATCAATTATCCAGTGTGCTGTGACCGTCCACCCACATGATCAATTATCCAGTGTGGGATAACAGTCCACCCACATGATCAATTATCCAGTGTTGTGTGACTGTCCACCCACATGATCAATACAGTGTGGTGTGACCGTCCACCCACATGAACAATACAGTGTGCTATGACCGTCCACCACATGATCAATTATCCAGTGTGGTGTGACCATCCACCACGATCAATAGTGTGGTGTGACTGTCCACCACATGATCAATTATCCAGTGTGCTGTGACCGTCCACCACATGATCAATATACCACACATGCAGCCTGTCGCCTCCTGGATCCCCTTTGAGGCTGTTAGTTTATGCAATAAAATCATCACTTAATTATTACCCATCTCAGACCAATTATGTCAATTCTATACTTAACTAAATATAAGTTAAATAACCAAGATGTAAAAAAAATTAAAAATTAAAAAAAAAAAAACCCTTTACACCAACTTTCTGACATGCTAGAGGGTTGTGTTCAGGAGTCATCACAATGTTGGGCATTCTATAGGTGCCGGATACGAGCCCGGGGCCTTCTGGCTTTACTGAGCTGATGTACCTTAAACACATAGTACAGGTAAGACAGCAGGATGGCGAGGGCACCACAGGTGGTCCAGCTTACTATGAGAAAGACAACTGTCAAGACAGGCAAGTTCGAGGGCATCGCCTTGGCATCTTTGGGAAGCTCAGCAGGCCTAGAATAAAAGGAACAAAGTTTTCTTTTGAAATCCAACAGCTCACAAAAGAGGGAGACGATGTACCGGCCAAGGGCCACGCGCGTCACAAGAGGAGCATTCTAAGTCACGATCTTATATGTTAGGCCATAGCCAGAACAGAGGAGCGTTGAGCAAAATAAGCTTCAAGTTACATATATAAAGCAAAGTGAAACAAATGCATTTTGTACTCGGAGCCCGGTGCCATCCTCAAGATTCTTCCTAACGTATATGCAAATATTTCAAACTCTTAAGAAAGTTTGAAGTTGGCACCGTCTCTGGATGGAGATTTCGGATGGAGGGCTCTACCAGCTCCTCAGCTGGCTATTAGTATATGAGGGACACAGAGAAAACTATGAATACAAACTGTGTCCAAAACAAACACAAAGGAAACATAACATGTTTCTCAGCAAAGATGAGCGGGGACAAGCAGCTCTACACAGTGTGATGACTGTTTTCACGATCAGTTGTACTATGCCTGGAACTTGTACCAGGAAAGGAACGGGACGATTATTTACAGATCCTGTGTCAGGCATGCCCAGTCCTTCCATCTGTGAGCCTGGGGTCTCACTGACAGAAACCTGAGACCCGCTCCGAACGGTAAAGGAAGCAGCAGCGTCTACGACCTCCCGTGTGACAGGAAACCAACCACAGTCATCCGGCGTGGCGGAGTCAAAAGAAAACTAGATTGGGGTTTTATCAGAAAAGCCACTAGTAAGTTTAAATTCAAACTGCCTTTGGGCCCATAATACAACCAGGCTGTTTTTAGGGCCTTAATCCATCAGATGGTAAAGGCCGAGACTGACATCTCCTGCCATTAAATTTGATAACAGAAGTCAGAGTTTTTACAAAATAAGAGACAACTAAAGCTTGTAAGGTTTCCTACTGGAATATGTCTGTACATACATATGATTTCGGACTTTGCCCCTCCTCTCTGCTCTTCCTGACTTTTCAGTGCTGAGGACCAAGTTCAGGTCCTAGCACACACTAAGAACAAGGTCTTCCGGCCAGGCTGCACCCCAGCCCCAATATTTTCTCCGCTAGGAGGAGTAAGAAGGCTTTGAGCACGACCTTACCTTTTGAGAGCTAGCCACAGCGACGAAAGGAGCTGCACAGACGCGGAAGAGAGTAGACCACTCCAGTACGCGGTGCACGTTCCGAGCAGAAAGAGAATCAAGGACACCAGAGGGAAACACATACTCTGACTGGTTAGAACGATGGCCTCTAATTCCGGTAGTGACAGCGTATCCCATAACTCCTTAAACCATTTATACCTGGCAGATGGACAAAGGGAACCATAAAATAGAAGCAAAACAAACCAAAATGCCAAACACTAGTGTTTAACTTTTTATTTGAGATGTTCAGCCATCTGTTAGAAGCTTTAAAGGGCTAAGATAGTTTGCAAAATATACTGAAAACAAATCTTAATTATCTTTCATTTTTCAGGTAAGTGCTTATGTAGCTCAGGCCGGCTTTGAAGGGCAGCTCTCCCTGCCTCTACCTTCTGCGTACTGAGATTACAGGTGTGCGCAAGCACGCGTGGCTTTTACTTCATTCCCTTTCGTGTGTGTGCATGTGTGTATGCGTGTGTACGCGTGTGCATGTGTGTATGTGTGCATGTGTGTGCAATGTGCATGTGCGTATGCGTGTGTATGTGTGTGTGTGTGTGTGAGTGTGTGCTGTGTGCATGGTAGCCAGAGGAGGATACTGAACACCTTCCTCTACAGCTCTAAGCCTTATTCCCTTAGGTTAAGGTCTGTCACCAAACCGGTGGTTTGCCATTTCAGCCAGCAAGCTCTCGGGAGCCAGCTGTCCTTGGCCACTCAACAATGGGGTTTTACAAGCAAACACAGCCACAACTGCTTTTTCACAGTTTCTGCAGTAAGTACTTTTACCCACCAAGTAAACTTCCGAGGCCTCGGCTCGTAATCCTTTTGAACAAGTCAATGAGTCTACTGACCATTAAGTATCCGAGTCAAGGGGCCTGGGAGCTATGTTACTCCTATCAACCACAGCAGGAACTAATACAGCCTTTCTATCAATCTATCAACCACAGCATGAACTAATACAATACAGCCTTTCTGGTTTAAAGTCTGGAAGTCAACAGCTATTTAGAATGACAGAATAAAAGAAAAAAAATTACCAAATGTGAGAAAAATCAGTAACAGATATTAACCTAGTTAAAGTTTAAGCTTTAGATTTTTAGACACATATAATATATAATTACTTATATATAAAAGTTTGCAATTACTTTTGAAATGATTACATTACTGAAGATACATGTTAATAGATATATTGGGCTTTTCCCTAAAAGTTCCAGTTGAATAAAAAAAAAATCAATTGCCAAATACATATGAAAATCCATACTACATTATGAAATAAAAACATTTTTTTACGAACAAAATTAAAATCACTATCACAGGTAATAAAACTTACCCCAACAAAAACTTTATCATAATCACAAAAGGGTCCACTTTGTATGGTTTTGCTTCTTTATCCAATATGGTTGCGTATTCTAAGCAATAACCTGGGGATTAAAGAAAATCATTTGTGGGCAATGAGGAAATCACAGTAATTAAACAAATGTAGTTTATCTCCGAATGCCAGTGTAACATATAACAAAGAACAGCACTGCATACCAGAAACTGCAGGGACTCTCACTCCACCACAGAGAGTCCTCTTGGGAAGGGTCACCGTAACCCACACATTTAGTTCATCAAGCAAGGCCAGGGCTTCACAGTGTGTTTCTACAAACATCACCGGGTGACTTTAAGAACAGCTTTACTAAGATATAATTCCTATGCCACAGAATCCATCCATTTAAAGTCCACAGGTTCAAGGACTTTTGGTATATTTGGTCATCATCCACTATACAGTCAGTCTCAGAACATTTTTCATCACCCCAAAGACACTGTCTGCTTTGAAATTATCCACCATTTGGGAGTCACTAATCTCTCTGCTGTCATTAGAGAGATTCCTCTTCTGGGCATGTGATATAAATGGAATCATAGGGTATGTGATCTTTGTGATTAGCTTTCATTCAATACTTGTTAAGATTCAACTATATATATATATATATATATATATATATATATATATATATATATGGATTTTGGGGGGTGTTAGGGATCAAACACAGTGAGAGCGGTTGGGCAAGCACCCCTACCACTGAGCGACACCCTCGGCCCTTCTTTCTTTTTATTGGTGAATCCATCTTTTCAGCAACTGCTTTGCTATTATGAACTGAACTACTGTGGACACTTGTGAGCATGTTTTTATGTGGATGAAGGCTTTCAAATTCTCCTTGGCGTGTTCCTGAGAACAGAGGTGCAGGGTTACATGGCAACTCTGTCCGTCAGCTCAGGAACGGTCAAGATCGTTTCCCACAGTTTTGCATGACGGTTCCAATCTCTCCATTCCCTTGATAGCATTTACTGGGCTCATTTCAGCCGGTCCAGTCTGCGGGTGACTTGTGATTTGCACACTAGGTGCACGACGGCCTCTCTTCATTTGTTTGAGAGACCTACTTGTACGTTTAAATCCTCTAGAAGAGCTAGTTTCCGACGTCCAAGCGTCTCCACAGACAGCCCAGCGAATTCTCTGCGATTCAGAACCAATTATCTATCAGTCTGCGGCAACGAAGCAGCACGGTCTCTTTCCCAAGACCAACCAGCATCCTAAGGGCCCGGCTGATGTCACGCTTCCAGACTAGCTCCAGCCATTACAAGGCTAGGTCTGGAACTCGGAAGACAGCGGTCGCATGTGCTCCCTATGAAGAGCCTGGTTTGCACGCGTGTGCGCACACGTGTAAGTGGGTGCAAACGGGAGTGAGGCCCAAAATGCAGGGGAGACCAAGAGTGAAAAGCACTGAGGGACAGGGGAGACTGTACTGGGTCACGTGACACGAAGGGGATCCTAAAGGATGGAAGGGGGGGACTAGGGGGAAATCAATTATAATATACTTCCTTTGATAAAACTATTATGGTATTTAATACTTTGTGTAGTATTTTCTTTTAAGGCTGGTTCTGGGGCTGGAGAGATGGCTCAGTCATTAGGCGCATAAGCTGCTCTTCCAGAGGATCCGGGTTCAATTCCCAGCACCCACATGGCAGCTCACAACTATCTCGATAACTCCAGTTCCAGGGGAGCGGACACCCTCACACAGACATACATGCAGGCAAAACACCAGTTTTTTTTTTTTTTTTGTTAGGAAAATGGCTGGTTCTGGGGCAGACCGCATCTATTTCCTCTCTGCGGAATACGGGTTAGCAGATATTAAATATGAACAATAAATTCCCAAAGGCCACTGAAGGCCACTGAAAGTTTCGTGAAGGGCATTACAAGAAGGGAGTAGTCAGAAGGTCTGGCACACAGACATGGCGGGGAGGATTCCTGGCTTCTATAGCTTGGCCTCACTCTTCTCCCTCTCCCCTCTCCTGCGAGACTCTCCAGGGCTTAGCCTCTTGGGAACCCTATTCTGCATCTCTTCAGAGCCGCTCTGCCCTTCGCTTTGCTGGCTCTGGAGGCTGACATCTGTGGACAAACGCCTCTGGGCGAGATTAGTGAACGGGAGAGCAGGAAGAAGTGAGGCTAAGCTCTCCCCCACCTTCCCCTGCGAGGCCAGGCAGCAGTGACTGCTTCTTCTGTCTTCTTCAGCCATGTGCAAGAGTTTTAAAGTGTTTGGTAATGAAGCATTGGCTTAAAATTTAGGACAAAAAAAGGCTAGGGAATGAGGGAAGAGAGGAAAGGAAGGGGAGGGAGGAGAGGAAGGGGAGGGAGGAGAAGAGAGGAAGGGGAGGGGAGGGAAGAGAGGAAGGGGAGGGGAGGGAAGAGAGGAAGGGGAGGGGAGGGAAGAGAGGAAGGGGAGGGGAGGGAAGAGAGGAAGGGGAGG
Organism: Arvicola amphibius; assembly: GCF_903992535.2. Taxonomy (NCBI): domain Eukaryota; kingdom Metazoa; phylum Chordata; class Mammalia; order Rodentia; family Cricetidae; genus Arvicola; species Arvicola amphibius. Next base: position 28,569,510 of record NC_052064.1, read on the forward strand.
GGGGAGAGAAAAGGAAGGGGAGGGAGGAAAGGGAGGGAAGGGGGAGAGGAAGGGGAGGGAGGAGAAGGAAGGGGAGAAATGGGAGGCAAGGACGGGGAGGAAGGCTGGGAATAAACCAGGAGGCGAGTGCAGGCACACTACTGCAAGCTCATGCAACACAAGTGTCTCGGCTGCTGCAGCAGCAAAGGGGGAGGGTATGGACGAGGAGAGAACCCCAAGTCCACAGCTCTAATTGCTAATCCACGCTTTAGAAAACGAGAGGACAGAGGAACACGCTCAACTCCATCCCGGGGATATGATCCCCAAAATCTCAATTGGGAAAACCACAAAAGAACAAGACGTTTCCAATCAATTACCAGGAGGTGTGGCGGGATTGGGGGGAAGTGTGGCTACTACATTCAGCGATCAAACTGAAGGACAAAGCAGTCTGTGGATCTCACCTTAGAGTGTGAAAGCCGTTAACATCACTGGGCAGGTCGCTACCAACCCTTCTCTCTGTCTTGCCGCCTCCATTCCTTCTGGTTCTTTCCTACTTCCTTTCCCTCGTCTTCCCTCTTGCTGTCTCACTTTCTTCCCCCTCTTCCTTGTTTTTTTTGTGGGCCATCTTTATGTATATGGGAATTTTTTGTTCCTTTTATAAGATAAAAGTACTGAAAACGCTGTAAAGACCTGAAGACTGGTCACAAAGACATGCGCTATCCTGGAGTTTCCAGGGACGGTGGTAGTGGCTAATCCTAAGAACTTTCTTATTATGCCTTCCAATTCAGCATAACATAAATATATATATATATATATATATATATATATGTCCTTGGGAATAAAGCCGAGTGGCAGTTCTTAGAACACACAAGACTTAGTTTTGATCTCCAGTACCGGAAAAAGCAAAAACAAACAAAATCCACAGGGAAAATGCCACGGAACTAACAGTGGCTCTACTTTAAAATTGAAAACAAAACTAACTTGGACGGCGTCGGTACTTTTACCTGTTGAGAAGAGAGAATATAACTGTCCTCCATAAGCAAGCAGGATGCTAGACACCACGTAGGCGGGAAAAGCTCCACCGTGAAATCTAACTACCTAGAAAACAGGCAGACCAACGTCAGCTACAGAACATGGAGCTGATGAAACTTTCACACAGAATAAAAAGGTTATTCTTTACTTTGCACTTTCCTTGGCTGGGCCACACCCTTATTTCTAGTAAGGAGCATCAAAACTCTAAGTAAACAAATATTAATAATGAATAGCATCATAGAAACAGCTGAGTTTCTCAGCAGAGGCATAGATGAATTCCCACGCCACATGGTACTTTTCATGGCATCCTTACTGAGCACCCAGGGTTCAGTGAAGATGCCTGACACTTTGTATGCATTATTCCAGGCTATCAAAAACAACCCTTAAGTGGTTTTCATCCCTATTTTAAGTGCAGAAGAATTCAGGTATGGGGAGCCCCATACCTTGTACCACTACAAATGTTTTAATGGTTAACTTACTTCATCTGCTGCTTATCAATAAAATGGGGACAATACCAGGGCTTACAGGTGGTTATAAAGTACAGCCCCTGGTTAGAGCAGTTAGAATGCCAACTCTCTCAAGATAAGCCATCAGAAATCCACAGTGGCCATTATGAACCTTCTCTAAATGCGGAAATCTCACGACACTTGAATTTAATGCAGCCTAAGCTCACAACCGTATGTTCCAGGGCTTCAAGAGGACATATATACCCTGCTTACGGGTAGACAGTATTTAAAGTGATGTTAAGTAAATGGCTCCATTGGCATATGGTAATTAAGCAAAATGAGAGGCTCGGTTGTGATATTTTTATATAGGCACACTAAGTACTTCTCATAATGCTAAAATTAATTTAGCTTCAAGAATTGGAAGTGTATGTCAACAGTAAAAGCTTGAAGTTCTTAAAACCCAGATTTCAAGTAACACTGGATTTCCTTCCTGTAGTGACTGCAGCTGAAGGAATTTGTCCGCTGCTGTCTGTCCTCTCTTGGGGGAACATGCTAAAGATGCAATCTTTTCTTTCTCAGAAAAAAATAATTTTTTGAAAAAAAAAATCAAAATTCTCTCATGGTTATTCTTAATTCACCTTCACCATTTCTTTTTCTTTCATTTTAGTAGGTGTGTGTGTGTGTGTGTGTGTGTGTGTATACACAAAACTAGGAAGGGGCATTGGTAGGCATGATGCCATAAAGGAAGAGGAACAGCAGAACCCAGGTAAAGAGGAAAGTAGGGAGAATTCCGGGGTGGGAAGGTTTAAGGGGGTAAGGGGAATCTGGTGGGAGAGGGGGAGGGAACTAACCAAAATGAAGCAGGCCAGAAACAATCATATAGACACTTCCTATCTTGTGAATGCCACTAAAACATACACACAAAAGAGACCACAAGGAGACACACTGCCTGGCTAGATGATGCTCCTCCTAGAAGCAGTGTGTCACAGTGCCCAGTGCTGGGTGAGGGACACCTCCACAGGAGGTCCCAGAGGACCCCCAATAAAAGGATCTTATCAGTTCTCTTGCTAGCCACCAGAACTAGAGATAAACTCTACTGCTAAAGATATCACACATCTTGCTTGTGAGGCACAGAGGCAGCAGGCTGGAACGGGGCAGGAAACGTCTCTCTGCTGGCTGACTTTTCGGTACCAGAAGATGGGATGCCAGCATCCAGGAAGGGCACCAGTGGTCTTATCGAGCTGGAAAGTCTATTAACTACAAACCGACCCTGCTGGCAAGACATGCTCATCTCAGACATAGTGGCATGGTCGTTAGGGAGGGGTCAGCCGGCGGCCCTCTGACTGGATTTGAGGCCCACTCTATGGAAGGGAATTAATGCCTGGTACTATAAAAGCAGTAGACAAACCATGCCTGGGAAGGTCAGAGGCCCAAAGGAGAGCTCAGTACTGTTATTTAATGAAGTTGGCATAGTATCAAACTGCCTTCTAAATCCCTATGTTGACACCAAGGACAGAAGCCACTCCCGGCTTCCATCAGAAAGTCCAGTGAACGGCAGTGATGGCAGAGTTGGTAACTGTCCAAGATAGGGAAATAAGCAATAACTGAGGGCCCAGCCTTAAACAGATCACCTGTGTTGCGCCTTATAAGGCCCAGGGAACACTGCAGAAGGGGGAGGGAGTAGGGATGTAGGCGCGGAAAGGCAGGAAGAAGTGGGAAGGTCACACCGTCGTCCAGACGTGACACAAGGACTGCAAGCGTGAGCTCACGGCAGCGGTGAGAACTGGGCTTGGCCTCGGCCCGTGCAAGACTGGTCCTGCCGGTCGGGGAGAGGGATCCTGGGGCCCCGTGTCTTACTGCTGAGCTACTGGCTAACTCAACTGGTAACTACTGGTAACCCCAACAGGTTCTAATGGGCAGCTCCAAACCCAAGACGTACAGATGGCCCTAGTTCAACGACGTGGGTCACACAAACTAAAACAGAAGGGTGAGGAAGAGGTTTGTAGGGAAGACGTGGGTGGTTAGTAAGTAACTGTGGGAAGGGAGTAATCAGAAAACGGTCCAAGAACAGATTTAATTCATGAAAAAAGTAGGAAAAGAATGAGCTCACTGCTGCTCCACCCACAGTCACAAGGGGGCAGAGCAAGCTCGTGAACGGATAAGTGGGTAATGGAAGAGGCTCACTACATACATAGATTACATACATAGATTACATACAGAATACAGAATTCTATCCGACTGTAAACAGGGGAAATTATGAAATCTGCAGGAAAACGTATGGATCTAGAGATATCAAAAGGTGACGCAAACTCAAAAAGATTCAAAATAAGAGCGCATGTCTTCTCCCGTGTAGACCCTCTAGCTTGTGATCATGCACATACATCATGCACATAGATGGGTGGGAACTGGAAAAGATGAAAAAGGAAACCAAGACGGAGAAACAGGTGATGAGGAGGGAGAGGGAGTAAGGGCACGCGTGCCATGAAAATGTGCAGAAGACACGGAGGTCACTGTGCTCACAGGCGTGAGGGCACGCGTGCCATGAAAATGTGCAGAAGACACGGAGGTCACTGTGCTCACAGGTGTGAGGGCACGCGTGCCATGAAAATGTGCAGAAGACACGGAGGTCACTGTGCTCACAGATGAGCACCAGGAAACCAGGGGTGTTAGACACGGAGCGTGGTCTTGTTGAAGGTAGAGGATGTACAACTTCTTTCTGTCCAGAAGGCTGGGAAAGAGGTGGTTAACAGCCTGGTGACCTCTGCACTGTCTGTGCAGTCAGGCCACACTGCCTCCCAGAGACCCGGATGTTTATAATAAGTCAAACTAGAGACCTATCCCCCACCCCCACTCTTATGTTTATCTCAGTCAATCTAGAGCTCTCTCCTCCCCAGACCCTGATGTTTATCTCAGTCAATCTAGAGCTCTCTCCTCCCCAGACACAGATGTTTATCTCAGTCAATCTAGAGCTCGCTCCTCCCCAGACACAGATGTTTATCTCAGTCAATCTAGAGCTCTCTCCTCCCCAGACACAGATGTTTATCTCAGTCAATCTAGAGCTCTCTCCTCCCCAGACACAGATGTTTATCTCAGTAAATCTAGAGCTCTCTCCTCCCACAGATCCAGACGTTTGTCAATCTAGAGCTCTCTCCTCCCCAGACCTGGATGTTTTTCAGTCAACCTAGAGTTCTGCCCTCCCCAGATCCTTATCAGGAGCATTGTTTACCTTGAGCCTGTTTCCTCAATTAATCCAGAGAACCTGTCTTTATGGAAGACGCTACTTGTGCCTTTACAAGAATTTTGTCTTAAGCTTTTGTTGGACACACGGGACTGAGTTAATTATCACAGGAAACTTTTCTCCGAATTCTGCTGTGCTTAGATAATTGTAAAATAAACTACCCGATGTCAGACTCTAGTAATTTAAACCCTAACTGTCCACTGAGTTATGGTGACCCAGACTTCCTTTTCCTCATTCTGCTGGCCACGATGTTTGCAGAGACTCCAAACCCATCAATGGAAGGAGACAGGGGGAGAGTTAACTCTGCTGATGTGGGATGTCCTTCTGCATATGTGTTGCTTTTCTTGGATAATAAATAAAGCTGTTTTGGTCTATGGCAGGACAGAATAAAGCCAGGCGGGAAATCCGAACAGAGATATAAAGAGAGAGTAGGTGGAGCTAAGGAGACACCATATAGCTGCCGAAGAAGAAAGACACGCCAGAACCTTTACCGGTAGGCCACAGCCTCATGGCGATATACAGATTAATAGAAATGGGTTAATTTAAGATGTAAGAGTTAGTTAATAAGAAGCCTGAGCTGATAGGTCAAGCAGAGTCATAATTAATATAGTTTCTGTGTGATTATTCGGATCTGAGCAGTCAGGAAGCAAGCAAGCGGTCTCCACCTACACTCTGCTGGCTCTGGTGTTTGCAGAGATCCCTCTCTTCAACAATGGAAAGGAGATAGGAGACTTAAGGTGGGGAGGGCAGAGGGGGTTGAATGGGGGAGAAGAATTTACCAAAACAGTTCGAAATGTCGCAGTGACATCTAATAATACTGTGTGTGCTAATTTAAGCAATAAATCTAAAAATAGACATATACCAAATAGTTAGCTATGTTACACAGGAACTCATTCTCCTGGATCCACAAGCCAAGCAACCAAGGATGAAGGAAGAACGTGCGATTTCCCATTTTGTAACTATGGACTTAATTAACACAAGTTCTTTATCTGACATTTAAGAAAGCACAGACCTTTGCTCTTGTGACGCTAATACAATCTGACTTTTCAGAAAGGTTAATGTATCCAAACATGAATATTACTCTGTCCTCTTGTTTGGTATGATCGTCTTTGATCATCGCATACTATGGTAACTTGAGTTTTCTCATCACTAATCTGAAATATGGGCCACGGGGCTATGGACAAGAGCCGATATCCACCTTCACTCTAAAGCAAGTGACAAGTTTTTTTTTGCATACTTTGAAAACATGAGAGCAGGACTCATTTTATATTACAGAAAATAATTTTTAATTGGTTCCTTAACTCTCTGAATTTTTAAGTATTTATGATGCTATTTTATAACTCAAACTAAAATTCGCTTGTTTCTTCATGATTTATAAAAAATTATACATAAACTGAATTTTATTATGTTACAAACTTTACAATAATTAAAATCTAAATCTCAAAAGGTTGTTGTAAGGTTCAAATGAGATAATGCCTACAAAAATGTTTCCATGATTGAATTACAATCATGACCAAGTACAAAATCATCAATATTAACTAATTATCTTATGACTCAAGAAAGTAGTGTGTCTGAGACACAAAATACGAAGTTCAAAAAAAATCAGCAGAAATAAAATTTTGCATTAATTTCTATTAATTTCTCTGTCTTAATATTGTACAATTCCGTAAGTTCTAATAATAAAGTCTAAAATCTGTGGCCTTACTTAAAAAAACTACTAGTTTCCAGAAAAAAAAACCTGAAATCCCTTTCAAATCACAAAGCAATAAATAATCAACCAACTTGCAGTAATGTCTCTTACCTGTCCAAGTATTTGTGGAAAGGAAGTCTTAATTGTCACCTAGTATAAAATAATTGTTTAAAAAAAAGAGATTAATTTTCCTAAATGCATTTCATGTTTTATTAATTTGAATGCATCTGCATATCTTTTAAGTATGGTGATTTCTGAACAATTGAACAAGAGATCTTCAAAAGAATGTCCCAAACCATATTAACTGTCTAAAGAACAGTTTATCATCCTGTACATTTTGCAATATACTTGCTCTCAACAGTAAAAACTTGAATTTCTTAAAAACCCAGATTTCAGTTTCCCTACAAAACACCATCCGTGAAGTCCATGAGATGCAAATGAGTTCTCTACAGAGGTGCACCTGAAACAGATCCCGCCAGTCTGCTAGCTCCTGTCCCGCCCTAAAGAAGTTACTCCCGTTACAGAATTACTGATGTATGCCAACAAGGAATAAGATATTTCACATAAGCCACCACTGAAAAGCATACAGATCTTTAGGAAAATACAAGGGCCTTAAACTAAACCAGTACTGGTATAAACCAGTATGCACCATGACAGTTACTATGGTAAAGTATGACAGCTAATTAAATGAAGCTCTTCAATTTATGAAAGATTCTTGATTCTTGGCTTTAAAATTTAGAATAACTTTTTCATTAATTTAAAGTTTGGAATAATATTCTAATTATTTAGACTAATAAGCTTCCTCTTCTTTTATATGATGCTCACATGCTCATATACAGTCTACTTACAGAAATACTAAAATATGGTAAAGAAACAAAGTGGAAAATATTTAGCAGTTTCATTTCTCATATTTATGGGCTTCTACACCAGCTAATAGAAAAAAAAGACCTTTGTCTGACTATAACTAAACCATACTTAATGACGCAAACGTATGTCTTACCTCATATTGACAGCTTGGTGACGTGTACATTTTTAACAACGCCACATGGCTGTCGTTTTCTGGCTGAGCAACGTGAAGTTTTAGAGAAATTTCTGTGGAAGATGGAACCCTGAAGAGATTATGGAAATATCAGTCCTCAAATATAAAACTCTGGAAAACAGCCATGGTCCAGCCAATGCTCAGCACAATGTAATGAACTAATGTAGAGGAATGGGAACGACAGAGGCATTATCACATGTGGACACCTCCAAGAACAATACAGTTATTTGGCTGTCCCCTCTAGCATGTGTGGAGTGGTGGGGATAAAGGTAAGACACTCATGTTCAAGCAAGACGTAAGTACTCGGTTCTTCAAATAGATTACTGCACATATATGTTAAAGGGCATGACATGAAAGAATGCATACACTGTCCTAAAAAGAATTTTCATAATGCATATGACTTAAATAAACAAGGCACAGGTTCCACTTTAAGACACGGAAGTTTAAAGTAAAATTCTTTCATGTACTTACTGTGCGATGGTTAGAGAATCTTCATAAGACCAGGGAATATGAAGCTTATAGATACTGGTTATTTCTTCTGTTAAGAAACAAAGGGGAGAAGCATTACTCTTGAGTGTTACCTTAATGTGTATGTATCTTAACTTGCAAACTATAAGACTGCTATATATAAACTCCCATTTTACAAAAAGGTGGGTCATAGCACATGAAGGAGGATTACTGAATATCAGACTCATAAAAAATACTAAAGCAAATGAGTAGTACTAAAAATCTAAAACAAAATTCAAGAGCTAAATCTGAACCTGCTGCTGTAAAAAAAAGATCTACAGTACTTTAACTTTTTTTAAAAAAAAATATGATTACTATTATGTTTGTGTATGAGGCTTGCATGTGAATGCATGTGGTTGTCTGGAGGTCAGAGCTACTTCTTGGGGGTCATTCATTTCTTCCACCTTTACATGGGTTCTAGGAACTGAGAGCAGGTCTTTAACTGCTGAGCTTTCTCACCCATCCCCAAATACACAGAACTTTTAAACACGTGAATGTGGCTTACTATGAAGAAAGAGTCTAGGATAAATCCCTTGAAAATAGAAACATGTCCCCAGGATCATATATTTGATTTTACTCTATATAAAATAAATGAAAGAAAAAAGATGAAATAAGCAGTCTAGAGACTTCGAAGCAACTCGCTGGCTCCTCACATGTAGCGCTACATACTTACTTTTGCCTCTGGGGCACTTGCTCACCACGTTGACTTTAAAAGCTTGGTATATCTGATAAAGTTTGACAAAGACAAAAACCAAAAGTTGATTTGTTTAAATGAAATAGCAAATGAAGATGAAATCCTTCCTGCTCTACTCAAGAGAATTACCTGTCCAAAGTTCAGAAGCTCTATATTGTAGTAAAGGCCACTCAGGTTTAATATCACCTTCCTTGAAGACAATCCTGTTGAATGGAAAGTACTGCATTATTTAGAAGCTGGAGAATTTTCAAAAATTGATTGCTTAAAAAGCATTGAAAATTAACAACAGAATTTTGAAATTAGGAGAAAATTTATTAGAATGTGGTGCAGTGTGGTTGTGTATGAGCAGGGGTGATGAGCTTTTGAAGCCACCTGGGCTACAATGGAGACTGTCTAAAACAGAAGTTAACAGGCCTTCACTGCTGATATAAAGGAAGCAAAAAAAATAAATTCTCATGCAGAAAATGATGAATAAAACAGTACTTATAATGACTTTCTGATGCTGAAGGTATTTTTTTTTAAAGTACTTATTTCCAATTTTAGGAAGAAATGTTTTCTGAAGCACGCTATTTAACTGAAACAAGAAATTCAGAGTCTTTACCTTTGTATTTTCATGAGCATTTTGTACCCCAAACAGGGACCAGGTGGGGGAAGTGGATAAAAACCTTAAAGGAAGTTTCCTATCCCTTTCATGAAAGGGATACACACACATGTGTATGCATGTGTGTGTGTGTGCATGTATGAAGGATGTAGCATACTAAAAGGTACAATATCCAAGCTAAAAGAGCCCCTAAACGCCAAAGCTGGAACAACAAAAGCAAGAGCACATCTAACACTGTTATAACCCATGAATAAAATATCCATGTTAAGTAAGCACTCCACCACTGAAGCTAGGCCCCCACCCAGAATATATATTCACCTATCCATACTGTCTTAAAAAATAAATGAATAAATAAGACAGATGAAGCTACTCTATCTCAGGCAGGATTTCAACAAATGGAGAATGCAATAGTAATTACTTGCTAAAGAATAAGAGACCCATTGTATGCTAAAATTAGTGAGCTGAACATTTTTTTCAAATTTTTTCCTCCAAGATATTTATTAATGGCAAAGGTAAGACAGTAACTGCATAATATAAAAGTTAGTAGATATCACCTTAATTAACCAAAGGTAAAAATTAACACCACAGTAATTAGATTTATTAACATTGTGCATCCTGACACATGCGGAAGGCACATTAATTCTGTGTTGTTCTTGGCAAAAATACTTAAGCTCAACCTGAAAATGTCACAGTAGCAAACAAATCCAAATGAAGGGATGTTATACAAGTCACTGAGTACTCTTGAAATGCTTCAAATTGATAAACTTGAGTTACAGGAAACACAAACCCAATGCAGGACCCTAGAGGAGGACCAGAAGCAAGAACTGGCAATAAATAAAACCTGCTTAGGTTATTAAATATCATAACAATACTAATTTAGGTTCAAAACTATATTGTGGGGCTGAGAACAGCTGGGTTTGATTCCCAGAAACCACATCACAACTAATTCCACCTCCAGGGGATGTGACACCTTTAGCCTCAGCAGGCACCTACATTCATGTACTCATGCCTAGATACAGATACACACAGAGATAATTTAAAAAAAAATTTTAAAAAGGTTGTGTTAGACAAACATGGCGGAGAAGGCTCTATCCTAGCCCTCAGGAGATTGAGGCAGGAGACTTACAAGTTTTAAGGGTAGCCTGCCTGAGCCACATATCAAGCCATTGTTAACAACAAAACAAAACAAAGGATTGTATTTTAAGTAAGAGGTCAACATCAGGAAGATTAGTAAAAGTTATAAAAGAAATCTGTACTCTTTCATAACAACTATGGGTCTAAAATTCTTTCAAAATAAAGCTTATAGAAACATTTAATTGGGGGCTGGAGAGATGGCTCAGTGGCTAAGAATACTGCCTGCTCTTCCAGAAGACTCAAGCCCAATCAGTTCCCAGCAACCACACAGTGGCTCACAACCACCTGTAAGTCCAGCTCCAATTCCCTCTTCTGGCCTCCATAGGTCCTACACACACACGGCACACATACATACATACATACATGCAGCCAAAACACCCATACACATAAAAACTAATAACATATAGTCGTGAATCCTCAACAAGACAGACAACAATCTAGATATACTGTGTGCGCATGACAGAACCAAGTGTGATTTCCTGCTGATAAGCAGAAAAGTCAGGATGACCGTGCTGAAACCACAAGGCACAGAATCAGGAAGAGAAATAAACGAGACTCGTCTGCGCAGTAAAAATCAAAGCTAGTTCCGTGAAAAAAATTACAAAATGCGCCAGGTTTGGTAAAAATTTCACATGATACTCTACACATACAGAAGCGCTTGGTTACTGCAAGTTTATATAAACCATGGGAAAATGCAGGGGCGATTTGGAATGAGAATGGCCCCCATGGGCACGTGTGTTTGAATACTTTGTCCCCAGTGAGAGGACCAATTTAGAAAGGATAGGAGGTGTGGCCTTGTTTGAAGAAGTATGTCAGGTAGGTGGGCTTTGAGGTTTCAAAAGCCAAAAGCCAGCTGTGATTTCCAGTCTCTTCTTTGCCTCCCTCCTTCTTTGGAATCAAGATGTAAGCTCTCGGCTGTTCCGGGCTCCAGGCCTCTGCTTTGCCGTTACGTCTTCTACTTGGAGACTTTGCTTTCTAAGCTGCCTTGGTCATAGTATCTTATCACAGCAATAGAAAAGCAACGTAAAGCCGGGCGGTGGTGGCACACGCCTTTAATCCCAGCACTCGGGAGGCAGGGGCAGGCGGATCTCTGTGAGTTCGAGACCAGCCTGGTCTACAAGAGCTAGTTCCAGGACAGGCTCTAAAATAGCTACAGAGAAATCCTGTCTCGAAAAACAAACAAACAAACAAACAAAAAAGCAACAAAGAAACAGACGATCTGAGTTCACTTCTCGGGAGCTGACTGCTGGCCCAGCATTTAGCGAGGATCAGACCACTGAACCTGACTACATACTTTCCTAAGAACTATAGTTGAAACATACTAATATTTAATATTAGTGGCTGGCAAAATAAATTGGCACTGCTAAAACGATGCTTACGCTTCAAAAATGAAATACTTACCGAAAGAAAAAAGATGAGTTACAGGAAGCTTTATGGATCTTGTTTCTTTTTTAAAGAATTCACAGTCTATGAAAAACTGAGATATAACATTAATTTATTAGAAAATACAGAATTCAACTTAGCAAAAAAACTTGACCTTTGTGTGAGAAGGAAAAAAAAAAACACCTTAGCTTTGGAGAAAGCACCACGGGTTATACTGTAGCCCTGGCAAGAACCCCTCAAGCCGATGCTGAGAAGACTAGCTAAGCAGTTTCTCAATCGAATATATTAAATTATCTGAAGGTCATTTTATAACAAAGTCATTGCAAAGTTTTATTCTAACATCGGGGGTTTATTAAAGAGTAGATCAAAGCACTGAGATGCAAAATAATTTAAGATTAATTAAGAGTTTAGATAATATGTCTCTGAGTACTTTCCTAGTCAAAAGGGGAGTGTCACTTTGCTACTTATGATTTTTTTATTAAATACTGCCAACTTTAAGTATATACAGTTTAATCAGGTTGTAAAAGGCATCTGTAGTCACTCATTTATAGCTACTGCTGTTTATGAGAGTATTACAGATGAGCCAGCTGTTACAGAAAATGGAAAAAATGAGTTCTCACTTATGAATACATGTGCTTTTTTTCCACAAATGGAAATCTCGAATGTGGCATGCCACTACAATTTTTATTTTGACAACATTCTCTTTTTTAGCAACATTTCTAGACATGTGTAGGGAGACTGTTTTAGCATTCTGCAGAAGGAATTTTTTCTTTGTGCTCCTGAAAGGCACAAAGATGTAAAGAATCACAATGCCACAGAATTATTTTAGTCAGTAGGAGGTGATGAAAAAAATGAATACAACTCTCACGATAGTTAGAAGACAGTTTTCTGTCTCAAGAGAATGGACGCCACCAGAGTCCACCCTAGGCTTTCGTGACAACTCCACCTTAGGTATCTCAGCTATAATAATTCCTCTGCCCACAGACGAATGGTCGGTTGCTTCTGAATTTGGAAAAGAGGTGGGGGAGGACTTCCACTAGACTTGTCCACATGTGTGGAGCTGAGAAACAAAACCACCATGCTAAGGACTTTGCTTTCATTCCTTCTCACAAGCCAAACAAGAAATCCTCCCACTACAGAAAACAGCCACTCCAAGACTAAAGACCACTTAGTGAACAGGATCATTCGTATTTTACGAAGTACGTTTGGGTGGATCGTAAGATGGTGAAGTGGCTTGCAAAAGCAATTCCAGCCATTGTACCTGAAGGTATTCAAATACTAGAATCTTTTTTTTATTACTTTAAAACTTGGCTGTGCTCTTAGCTTTGCGTAGTGAAACAGATCCTGAACCAAGAAAGGCAGAACCCAAAGGTATCTCTCTAAAATATCTGAAGTTGGTTTCTGGGCTTGCTGCTGGTTTGTGATCACAGGGAAATGCAGCTAAATTCCACACTGCAGTTCCCAAATCATAAAGCTGCTAAGGATCTGCATTTATTCTGCATAGTTCACAGGGAGGGGATATTCTAATGACAACACCAGGGGGCTCACCACCCTGGCCATCACTTTAGATAATCCTGTACCTGTTCAGAAATCATCAAGAAATAGTTTTGCATGAGCATCCTCCGTGCATGCCCACAGAAACCTTAACATGTCTGTTACCTTACTCCCGTGGACAGACGGCCCCCGTGCGTGCCCACAGAAACCTTAACAGGTCTGCTACCTTACTCCCGTGGACAGACGGCCCCCGTGCGTGCCCACAGAACCCTAACAGGTCTGTTACCTTGCTTCCGTGGACAGGCGGGACGTAGATAACAATATGAGACAGAAACGGGTAGTCTTGGAGCCTTAGCATCAGAGACTGAAAGACAGTAGTGAAGATACAGAGCCTTTTACTTCTGAGGCAGAGAAGAATGCATGTCAAAGAAAAATTATAAAAACTTATTTCTTGATGAGTTATTTTTAAAAATCATCTCTTAAAGCACTCACTTAATATGCACGAGGCCCTGAATTTAGCTTTCAGCTTATCCCCACATTCCCCCCACAAAATACACACAAATCAGGTTTATATCTACATTTACACTCCCGACAATAATCCTACAAAAGACAAATTCACAGGAACTACTATTAAATATAAACCACCCAAAATATTCCTTGAATATCTCTTCACATAGAACAAAGGATGTTTAACGTTAAAGCTAATCATTTTGCATAATCATTTCCAAGTGTGGTGTATTAATTGTAATTTGGCTATCTGTTGCAGAGAACGTTATGGTATTGTTTCTACATTTATGGTAGTAAATGACACAGAACATTCTAAACATGAGGGAAAACTTAGCAACGTAATCTCCACGGACTCTGACTGAGCTGAAATAGCAAAGAGTCACAGGCTAAATACATAAACACCATTCAATAAAATTCATTCAGTACATGGCAAAGACACACAGCTAATGATGTGTCTCACCAAATAACAACCAACTGGTTCTACCACAGAAAAATGAAGACCAGATTTTATAGTCCGCATTTGGGGAATGGACAAGTTGGAGACTAGCCTCTTTAACAATTGCCAAGGTTCCAACCCTTGATTTCCGGATATGGATGTAGCATTGCAATGAATAAAAAATGTGCACATTAAGAAGTTTCTACAGATGTTGGCTTTCCTCACTCTCAGAAACACCGATGTGGGCAGCCAGACATAAGCGCAGAGGCTGAAAACCTGAGAGCATCTCTCCAAAGGCCTGACGAGACGCCCAACTAAGCAACAAACTCCTAAGTCCTCATGGAAACCAAAGAGTGTTCAAGGTACCACGTAAATTACAGCTACAGACGCTGAGGAGAGAGCATGAACGATAAATCGATCAGGAAGAACTGAGTTGTTCCGTGTGGCAATCGGCTCTAAGGGCTCCTCAACACGGATTCTCAAGACCACTGAGAATCTGTGGCGATTTACTGGAGGACTCCGCCCATTTATTAAAGTACAGTCAGCAGAGGCGCCTCAGGCTGATGATTCTCATGGCATTACTTCTGCTCCGGTGACATTAATATGCATAAAACCTACGAAATATTTTCACTTAATCATTTCATCACGTTTCTCCATTTGTACACCCGTGATGGAGAGAAAGGTGTGAATACATCACGTTGTCCTAATCAAGGAGAAAAGTCACACTTACAAGGCTGGTCACGTGGGGGAAACTAAGCAAACAGTGGCAGCCTGAGAACATTAAGAGCATTTGTATTTGGGCAAAAACTTAGAAGAAGGTTTAAGATCTTTGTTAAGTCTCAGCAAACACTGTTTTCTCCTTTTTTTAAAAAAATATTTTATTATTTATTATGTATACAATATTTTGTCTACATGTATTCCTGCAGGCCAGAAGAGGGCACCAGACCTCATTACAGATGGTTGTGAGCCACCATGTGGTTGCTGGGAATTGAACTCAGGACCTTTGAAAGAGCAGGCAATGCTCTTAACCGCTGAGCCATCTCTCCAGCCCCCACTGTTTTCTCCTTTAAGCAGTATCCTTGCCTTCAGGATGGCCTACGCTTGTTTGCTATTTATCAGTCACTTTTGCAATCAGGGTTCCGTGTACTAAGCTGGCCTTGAACTTACTGTGTAACACACATACCATTGGCCATCATACTTTGCTTTGTTCCTTCATTTTTATAGCTTAAAAGAAAACTGGGCTACCTTAAAAGTCACAAACACATTATATCAAATTTGTTCGCATAATGGGAAAGTTTGTTTGTGTTTAGTGTTATCATAAACTTAGAAGACCTAAGCCTGAAGAATATGGTAATGTGCTCTTCCAGCGATCACGGTTAAGAGCAGGTAGCTGGAACATCTTGTCTTCTGGCTATCCAGACATGAAATCCCTAACTTAAGAACTTAAGGGGCCTACCCTTTGGTAAACACACTTTTCGGTCTCTGTAGAATTATAGAAACAGTATTTCCTTATGAAATTTAAACTGTATGAGAAGACTTCTCAAGACACAGAGACAAGTCCTCACTCGGCAGCCTCTACCACGCTCGGCTCCCTGCTCGGCTCCACTGCTTGAGACTGGGTTACAGGTGCACACCACACCCAGCTCAGCGGTGCTTTTAAAATGCAGGGGCAGACTGTGTTTCATAAGGCCTTCAGGTATCCGTTTCTTTTGGAAATTATAAAACGGATAGGATTTCCAAGTTGGAAACGTAAGAGAATGAGAGATGATTCTACAATTAGATCTATCTTAATGCTTCTGTCTGTTTTTGCCTAGAAGGTTAGGAAAAGACTCAAGGATAGATTTTTTTAAAGATGTTATTGAGTAAAATTGCTTCTTTATACATTCATTTTACAAATACAATTGTTAACTGTTTCCAAATAAACAGAGTGAACAAAGCAACCCCCCTCCCAAAAAAACAAAAGTTTTTTTAAGAGATTATTCTTCCTACATTATTCATCTTGTAAAGTTTCTAATAATACAATTAACACAGGGTAAATTGTTTATACAAATTAATATTCCAGCCACTTGGGCGACTGAGACAGGAGGACCATGTGTTCAATGCCTATGTGGGATATGTGTGTGTGTGTGTGTGTGTGTGTGTGTGTGTGGTCAGCAAGTACACTCAGTGAGACCCCTCCCCCATCTCAAAAATAAAAAGCAAAAGGCTGAGGATGTGGCTCAGGGATGGAGAGGACACGACTGGAGGACAGTCCCTAGTCCTGCTCCCTCAATGAGTATCTGTGAGAAAAAAAAAATTCAATTGGAATCAATGAGAGAAGGCTGGGAGCAGCTAGATGTCTCTGTTTCAAGTCCGAGTTCATTAGAAGAGTGTATTTTATTTTAAGGTGTGGATTTATGTGAAAACTGAATCCACCAAACCCAGACAAGACTGTAAATTATAATAAACAGTTTGGAAATTAGAGCTGACATTATTCATCAAATTACAGGTTTATTTTGTGTTTCCTGCAATTTATTTTGAGAATATAAAAAATTAGTATTTGTTAAAGAGGAAGAAGAAGAAAAATAAAAAGACTTGCTAACTGAAGTCACTTAAGGAAATCACTAACAACGATGAAGTAAATCCAGGCTGTGATTTGTCACCCTGGAGAACTAGATACAAGAGTTACCCAGCCACCTGACCACAATGTGGTGCACTCTAGAAAATTATTCCGTGTCTCTTTGAAATCTCACCGCCCATTGCAAGGTCCTTACACCCACATGAATTCTTAATAGAACGCACTGACCGGTTTATAGTTTAAGAAAAAACTGTTTAAGCATATTCTCAATAAAAAAAAAAAAGGAATTTAAAATTGTCTGACTCCTTCAGTAAATGACATTACAACCGGTTCAGCAAGTTCTCAATTTACAGTTTTTAATCAAGAAAGATAAACAAAACATAGCTAATTGTTTGCCACGCCTCATCAGATACAGTTCCAAAGAAAGGACTCCTATGACTTCTTTAAAGAGCCAATTCTAAAAGGTCTACCAACTAATTTTTTTTAACCAAAATATAAAATTCTAAGGCTATCATTTACCTTGATTGTTGGCAGCAGTTCAGCTTTCCATGATAAATCAACCCCTTGCCGGCTTTGAAATAAATATGAAGGTATAGTTAGAGGGCAAATATTCAGGTATTATAATTTGTAAAGAAACTTCAGAGCAAAGACAAAAAGATCTGCAGCCCTGGAAGTGAGAGACTGTGTGGTTGCAATGAGTGTAGAGTCTGTATACAAGTTCATAAAGCTCCCTTAGCAAAAAAACAAAACAAACCAGGGAGATGAGTCAGTGGGAAAAAGCACTTGCAGGGCGAGCTTGACAGCCTGAACTTTATACATATGCCATGGCGTGTGTACTCATGCACACGCGCACACACATTTGCACACACAGAGCACATGAACACACATATATACACATGCACGCAGTACACACATGCACGAGCACACACTGCATACACACAAGTGCATACGCACACGCCCAGAGCACAAACACACACATCATATATGCACACACATGAGATATATAACACATGAACACATACTATCATCAAAATTTAAAATATAAAAATTACAATTTGATACAGCAGCAAAAACGATCATATAATGAGCATATCAAGTGCCATTTGCTGTGGTTCATGTCTATAATCTCAGCACTGGGGAAGCTGTTGCAGGAGAATAACAGTCAGCCAGAATAAGTTCCAGGATAGCCTGGGCTACAGAATGGGACCTTATCTCAAAAATCAAAGAGAAAAAATAGTGTGTGTGTGTGTGTGTGTACACGTGCATATATGCACGCATGTATACACACACACATATACCTTTTCTGAAACTGTAATTTCTGAGCACTGTTTGTGTTGAGAAAAAAATGAACAAGTGGTCCAAAAACTTACCACATGGATGTGCTGTTTATACAGCCAAAAATCCAACTATTTGTGTCCTGTTGGTTAATAATAGAAAACAATGCTATAAAACAAGCATCTCAAATACACACCGATATATATATATAACATATAGGAACATCAATGGTTAGGATCATGGAAAACAAAGTAGTGGTTTATGACTAAGAAGCATCCAATGTGCTTTTAAAAGACACACAGGTCGAGGGTAGGCCAAGAGTTGGCAACTAACTTGGATCGAGCAGATGAGCAAGCTGGCCTCGGGCATCTATGCAGCCCATGACCTAAGTGTTCCTAACCGCTGCCCCCAATGTCCAGTCTCACAGTATCCATGCTGTAGTTACACACGGTAATCTACACCCTAACAAAAGCAAGCATGAACCAGAGACAGACATTCGGAAGCAGGAGGACAGGCCAGAGCTGCAGGTCGGTTCACGATCCCAGCACTTAGAAGTCAGGAATAAATAAAGTCAGAATGGCAGAACTGGTAATTGCCCCAAATTGTGTTCTTCTTACAAAATAATTCTTTATCATATTTTCTCCCTACTTTTATATAGGCTTACAAGTTCTACAAAAAACAAATAAAATAAAGGTTTAAATTACATATTATCTTATGGTAATTAATAATCAACCTAGTTACTTTTCTACTGATGTGACAACACCATGACCAAAGCAACTTATGGAAGAAAGCGTTTCACGTGGGGGTCACGGTTCCCGAGTGCTAGCGCCCGTGACCACCATGGAGGGGACCATGGCAGGCAGGCAAGATGCTGGAACAGTAGCCAAGAGCTCACAGCTCCATCTACACGCCCAGGTAGAAAGCACCAACTGGGAATGGCATGAGTTTTTAAAAACTCAAAGTCCACCCCATGACATATCTTCTCCAACAGGGCCACGCCTCCTCATCCTTCCCAAACAGTTCTACCAACTGGGGACAAAGTATTCAAATATATGCATCTACAGGGGCTATTCTCAGTTAAGCCAACACACCCGTAGACACTAAAATACAGAAAACAACCCCCTAACCACTCAGATGTGTGAGCTGCAATCTGACAAGCATTTTCCTTGACATAATGCTGACCTCCAGCTATGGCTGGAGTATGAGCCGTTCCCTAGAGGCTTGTATTTGAACACTTTGTGGAATCTTAGGAGGTGAGGCCTGGCTGGAAGAGGCAGGATGGTGTGGGGCAGGCATTGAGAGCTACAGTCCAGCCTCATTTCTGCTCCCAGTTCTGATCCTAGTTTGCTGGGATAGGAGGGGATCTCATTACCTTCTACTGCCATGGGCTGCCTCGCCTTCCACAATATGATGGATGGTACCCACTGAAACCATAGGCAAATACAAACTCTTCCTTATTAAGCTGCCTCTCTCAGGTACTTTATCACGGTGACAACGGAGATAACTAACACACCTCCTAGCTGGAAACGAAAGGAGGACGGTACCAAGCATCTTACCAACATGGTACTCTGGCAGTAGGCATGAGTGTGGCTCTTCCTGTGATTCGCGAGAGGAAATGCAAAATAAATCTTATCAGAGTTCTGAAAATGAGAGAAAACAATAACTACAGTGAGCAAATAATTTCATCATTCAAGAACTTATGGTAATGGGAATAAATTATATATTATTGCTATTACTAAGAACCCATTGGTTGGGAATGGGAGGTAAAGAATAAGGAGGGAAAAGATTAAGTAAAAACTTAGTAGTCCAGAACTGTCAGGGAAGCACCAGGGTTAATGCATTCCTGTGTGTGTGTGTGTGTGTGTGTGTGTGTGTGTGTGTGTGATGATTTACCTTTTGTTTACTGTTTATGTTGTCTTGTTTTTGAGACAGGGTTTCATTTTTATACCAATGGCTGGTCCAGGATTTGATTTGCCATGTGAATCATGCTGGCCTCAGACTTTCAGTAATTCTCCTGCCTCTGCCTCCCTGGGATTAAGGGTGTTGCGTGCACCACATGCATGGCTGTGATATTTGAATCCTCAATCATTCTGGTTACTGAAAAGGTCCATAAGTAACAACCTAGGAACCAAAAGCCAGGCCACGGTCTGCAGGTACTGTTTCCTATATAAAACAATTCCTTAAATAAACACCAAATTCAAGCCCCAGAAGGGGAGAGGCAAAAACTGAGCTGAAACATTCTGCCACACTGGGGAACGAGGGCGCTAACAGAAAGTACCTCTAAGTAGCTGTACTGAAAAGATAAAGAGCCATACCTGAAATGGCTTCAGCTTGTCAGGCAAAGAACAACTTTAAAATCAATAAACTGAACGAATGCAAGCATATTTACATGCGTGTGCTAGCCTCGGTCACCCACGAGGAATGCTAACAGGGCAACCACTAGACTAACAGTCAGCGCACACAAGGTAGAAGCCAAAAGTCAGGCACGGATCGTTCTTTCCTGTGGGGTTTGTCTTACTTTCGAAAAGTTTAGTAAAGGGAAACTTCTCTGATCAGTGTCCTAATCAATAAACGGAAGAGAAACAGGATATCGTCGATTCTGTATCCTCCTACAGTAATTAGTTCAGACATTCCCTACCAACTGCTCAGATCTCCAAAAGAGAGCCTAGGAAAAGCAAAACAGTTCTAATAAAAAAAATGGAATATATCAAACATTTAGATCCAATTACTAAACCTTATGAAGGGCTGGGAGGAATATATTGAATGACAACAGAAATGTAGTCAGCAAAATCAAGCCAGGATGAAATCCCATCATAAGAAGTAACAGAAACCTTATTAATAAATTCCAAAGAAAATAAAGGAGTGGAAAATATACTGAAGAGGAATATCAAACATATCAAACAACAGTGATATAGCGCCTCATTAGGTGCTTAGCTAAATAAATTGAAAAACAAAGAAAAACGGGTCCAAATTTATGATAAAATAGGGAACTTGAACAGATTTGGTATTATTAAGGTATTCTTAGTAAATCGTGGGAAAATGCAATTTAAAAAAAAATTTTAAATTTTAAAGATAAATCTAAGAATCAGTCTGGACAGAAACAATGACAGAATACCTACATTATGAGCCACGTAGGACCATTTGGCTGCTTTCACTGGAACCCACGTGGGTGACCCTTAATGGAAAGAAAATGTAGTTACTTGCATATGAAATTACTTCCACATTAAAATTGTTCTTTTTTTGAATTCTGATAAATACTTATTAGCAATAACAAACACGTGGTTCCCTGAATATCGGCTACTTTGAAAGATGAGATCCAGAAACATGTTCTTTGTGCTTAACACGAACAAGCATTCCTATCAGAGTCTTTGACTTTGACCTCTCAACAGAAGGAAATGAGGATCGCTTTCCCCAAGGAAACTGCTGGAGTGAGAAGAACATGAGCACATTTGCCAAGCAAATGAAGTGCTGGTAACTCAGAAGGCTGGGTAGTAAACGATACTGAGAAACAAATACGTTATAAATAGCACAGCTCTTGCTTTTGGTGACTATCCGGAAAACAAGGGCGTGCAACTCTAAAACCTTTAATTTATCAACTTATTTCCAGCGCAAATTTTAATCAGTATCTTAACAATTTGCTTCCTTATGTTTCCCTTTCAAACCAAGAACTTGCTAGTACCACGACAGAGAAAAATTGGTAAATAATAGGACCAGGATACTTGAAGCATCCCAGTTTCCCAAATACTAACAGCTGTGCATAACAGCACGCGTATCGGAAACAACAGTGAAAAGATCCACGTTAAAAGTCACCATCACAAACCTGTGAGGTCAGAAATTATGGATGGCTTTTCCTCAAACTGCTTCGCTGGGTGTCTTATGAAGTGGTGATTCAACACCGACAACTTCTTCTTAGGTTTCTGAGTTATCTAGAAAGAACATTAACATAGTCTGCATCGTTTACAGCAGGATGGTTTGGTGAAGCACGGCTTCAAGTAATGAAGAGGCAGCATTTACTCTCCTCTGGACCAGGCACTGTCCTAAAACAGCATGGCATCAACACTCATCCTCACAAAAACGCTGACAGTACTTAGCTGCCTTTTTGTAAGAAACCAAGGCACAGAAAAATAGACATTTTCCTAAAGTCACACAGTTATTAAGATTTGGGGCTACAATGCTCTGTCACAATCAAACAGACCTCAAAAGCTCATGTTTTCTCCAGAAGGAGGATGAAGCCAGAGCCGTGGCTCTCAAAACCATTCCCACAGAACAGGTATTTACTGTAAAATGACCCAGGGGAAGGCAGCTGAAGATGAGAAGCCCCAGCTTCTTCCCAGCTCACAGCAGAAACTGAAGCTGGTGAACCCAAGGCCCTTAATCACGCTGAAGTCGACACGATTTCCTGTACAGGGTTCGGCGGGTGATCCCCGGGCTCTGTTAACTGGATAACTCGGAAACCTCGGTGGAACGGAGATCTCAGGACAGAAATGGCTCAACCTGGGGCCGTACACAGCTGATTCTCTGAAACCTCGGTGGAATGGAGATCTCAGGACAAATGGCTCAACTTGGGGCCGTACACAGCTGATTCTCTGAAACCTGGGTGGAACGGAGATCTCAGGACAGAAATGGCTTGACCCGGGCCAGTACACAGCTGATTCTCTGGTGAGTGAGTTACTGAGAACGGCATGCATTCTGATCTTACCAATACGCCGAAGATAACTTTAAAAGGCATTCAAGAGTACCTAATAGGATAGATTAGGATGCTCTCACATGTTACTAAGAAAACCCATTAGTCTGTCATAAATATTTCTCTTAAATTAGAAATGGGAGCTGGAGTGAGACACATCCAACTTCTGACCTGTGCATAGAGCTAAGAGGAGTCAGCTGCCGTTCTGGTCTTTATTTTCACCATTTCCTGAATGAATGGTCTATGCATTACATCAGAAGGAATAAAGACATTTCTATTTCAGAACTAATTCGCTTGATACAAGGATTCTGTTAGTATCCATGCTAAAATGGATGGAATCTGTGAGCGCTAACTAAAGCTTTCACTTCGCTAAAACACGCTTTCAGTTTCAAAACACCTACTTGCTTGGTATCGGCATCGATGAGATCGAAGAAGGCTCGGATTGTGGTCAACTGTAACTGCTTACACCTAGAACGGAAAGGAAGTGTTACGGATACAATGTTCATAAAACACTGGCCTTATCTCAGTGCTACTGAGGTGGCACAGCGGAAGACAAAATCTATGTTAGAAATTATTGAATCTTCTTTTGTGAGAATTTTATACCTTTGGTCATATCTACCCCTTGTTTCCTCCCCAGTTCTCCCTACAACCCCCCACATCATCTCTCCATCTCAACTTCATGTCCTCTTCTTAAATTTAATTCATTTCTTTTAACTCCCTAAACCCAATCAGTCCCACCCACCCATGCATTAGGACGGGTAAACCCTAAGGGAACGGGAATTCTACTGGTCACCCTACCGCCAAAGACAAGCGACTCTCCCTCTCCCAGAAGCCACCAACTGCCAGTCTTGATGCAAGTACGCACAATTCTATCAATTAATGGATTATGTTCTATTGCTTTAATGCTGTGCACTAAGAAGGCACGCAACAAGTCACTCCTACTAAGTGTGTATATATCAAGGTTAACCTATAGAAGCAAAGCAAATGAAATCTTTCTGGATGCCTGACAGGAAAACGGCCTTTTGCTGCCCTGCCCACGTGACTTCCAGCTCCAGGCACACATGAGGCCTGCGCCACCCTACAACGCCTGCCCTGTGTGGACCCTGGAAGACTGCGGCTCGTCCAGACAGAGGAGGACAGAAGAGAATCTGACGGCCAGAGCGCAAGGAGCTAGAGACCCACATGTAACCTCTTACGTTTCTACTATTAGGGAGAGATCTGATTTCTGGTTGGTTTCCATTGTTCTCCACAGCAGCCATCACAAAACTGTATCAGAGCGCAGTGATTGTCTGGGAGCTCTGACTGTCCTCTCGGGGGGACATCTGACTCTGCCAAGCTAAGACAAACCCTAAAGTTTAGTATTTGATGTTGGTGCCATTGGGAGTGATGTTAATTGTGTTTCAGAAGACGATGTTACGGATTGTCAGGTCCAACAAGCAAGAGCCGAGTGTTGAGCTCGAACCTCTATTAATCTTTTCACTCTGGGACTTAATTATGGGTCAAAAAAATAAACCAAAGACTGCATTAGTGAGAACGAAGGAATACGACAAACCACCAGTGTAAGTTATAACGTACCACACGATGGAGAGATGGTCTGTGGAGACCCAGGTCTTAGGCACTGCTGAGCTCTAAAAGGAAAAGAAAAGAAATTCAAGTACATTACAATTCGCTGGATCTCTCATACACTAATATTTAGAAACATGTGTTAAAAGTTTCACTATACGTCTTTAATTAAAATGATCTATTTTTTTTATAAAAGGTGATCCTAATATATTATTCCATGCATAATATCACCCCGTATATGTTATTTCTGGTTCTCAAACTTATATTACCTTTTAAAAATTAATATATCCAAAGAGCCTATATTGAGGTTTTAATATCTAACATTTTAAAGGCACAATTAAAAACTTGAGCTTAATATTCCTTTAATAAAGAATCTTATTAAAGTTATTAAGTAAAATTTTTACTTTTACATGAATGTAGATGTTCCAATAGATAGTTCAGGGTTTTAGTTTTGACTGAACTGCTACTTGGGGGGCTCTGAGATATGGCTTGATAAGCAGGGGTGTGCTGAAAAATATTAGCATGTAGTATTTATTATATGTATTAACTACATATGCATATATGTATAATTTATTATATGGATTAACTACAAGTAAGGAGTTTGATTATGACATTTCCACATTTGCATAAGAGATTCATCATTTTCATACTCTATAACTCTTAATCATCCCACCCCTCTTATTGATGGGTTTATAGACACTTTATATATTTAGGAACTACTGCTCATAAATTACTAAAAAATCTGACACCAGAGTGCTCTGTGGTTCTAAGATTTTACTGGCCACTGAGCAGAATAATAGCTCAACCTGGTAGGTAGCATTTACCATTATCAAGTGAATAAATGTGCTTTATCTTCTGATGTGGAATTCCCCTCTATATGCTGTGATTACCATTAATGAATCAAGAAAACTGGCTTGGCCTGATGGGGTAGAATAGAGGTAGGTGGGGAAAACTAAATTGAATGCTGGGAGGAAGGAGGTGGTGATTCAGAGAGAAGCCATGTAAGCCCTGCCAGAGCTGGAAGGAATTTTACCCAGTAAGCCACTGCCACGTAGTGATACACAGATAAATAGAAATGGGTTAAATTAATATGTAAGAGCCAGTAAGAAGCTAGAGCTATGGGCCAAGCAGTGATTCAATCAATACAGTTTCTGTGCGATTATTTCGGGGCTAAGCATCCGCAACAAACTAGTGGCCTCCTCCTACAATTTTGTTTGGCTTGGTAAAGGCACCACAAACATCCCTCTCAGGCCCAGAGAACACTGCAGAAGAAGGGCAGGAAGAACACGGGAGCCCCACTCAGGGGGAACATCTGTGAAAAGCCACCTTCTAGGCAGGACACAGCCAGTGCAAGCTGTGGCTACTGACAAGACCAGCCCTGCTGACAGTCAGCTATGGATGGAGAAGAAGCTCACGGGGCCCTAGCCCTACTGCTTAGTCATTGACTACTGACAGATTCTGGACGAGGCATTCCGTTGTGTGCCTACAGGAAGACCACTGGGCTCCAATGGATAGACTCAGACTTGTGGTCACACAGACAGCCCTTGTGGGGCACAAATCACACACAAGGCATGAATATGGGGTAGAGATTTGTGGGGAAGGAGGTCGGTAGGAGTGGGAGGGCGATAAGAGGCCAGGGGAGTCATCAGAATACATCATATTCACTTATGAAACTGTTAATGAATGAAATTAATAAAAAATGCAGGCATTTTATAAGGGTGGTTGCTCATGGAACCATTAATTGTACACTAAAAGGCATTTATTCTGCTCTACAGCAAATAACATGGCTTAATCCCTCGGCCTCTCTTTTTTAAGACACAATAGCATTTCCTTTCATGGTGAACAGAAGCCACGGGCGGGAGAAGCCACGGGCGGGAGAAGCCACGGGCGGGAGAAGCCACGGGCGGGAGAAGCCACGGGCGGGAGAAGCCACGGGCGGGAGAAGCCACGGGCGGGAGAAGCCACGGGCGGGAGAAGCCACGGGCGGGAGAAGCCACGGGCGGGAGAAGCCACGGGCGGGAGAAGCCACGGGCGGGAGAAGCCACGGGCGGGAGAAGCCACGGGCGGGAGAAGCCACGGGCGGGAGAAGCCACGGGCGGGAGAAGCCACGGGCGGGAGAAGCCACGGGCGGGAGAAGCCACGGGCGGGAGAAGCCACGGGCGGGAGAAGCCACGGGCGGGAGAAGCCACGGGCGCCCTTCCCTGTGCTGATTCCTCTCTCTCTGGTTGACCAGTGATGACTAACGAAAACTGGGAAGTAAAGCATTGCAGATGGGGTGTCTGGCATAAGCCTAGGTCCCTGAATCAGAAAACACACACTGCTCTATGCAGCAAAAGGCCATTTGTATTGATGATACTATTATCTATAATATATTATAGCAACGGAACACAATCAGTCTTAACTTCTTATCATTTTTGTAGTCCATGACTATAAAGTAACTCGACCACTCCTGTGACAAGCACTGAGAAACTGTCACTCCTTAATTGACTTTAATATCAGACTTGTAAACATGTGAGAAATTACGACGCATTTGAGAGTTAAAAAATAAAAGAGTTCTACAGACAGACACCTGTGGGGAAATCTGTTAGTAAAATCTTTTCATCAGAGAATACAGAAAGAGCGACAGCCACACATTATTAAAGAGATTAGAGCAGACAGGGACACACACTCATACGTCAGCGGACGCATGCGGGATCAAATGAGCAACGTTCTTCCACAGACAAGCATCAGCGTGCAGCGTGCTAACGCCATGCTGTGGGTCAACGATGGCGAGGAAGATATGTCTGATTTCATAAGACTTCATCACACGTTTACCGAGGAGCGACACTGGGTATTCTGAGGAGTCCCGGCAAACATCTGTCTGAAATACTCAGACATCAAAACCAAGAATCGCGCCACTAATAATGACGTCTGAGAGAATGATTGATTACCACGACAACTATCCTGGCTGGATCCTAATGTTTCCAGTTAGAAGAAAATGATAAGGATAGACCTGCATCCTAATTCCTCCTCTGGATAAGGCAACGAAGGATTCGGTTAGCAGCTCACTAACGGACAAACAGCAAGACAACAGCAGGGAAGTTACACAGAACAACTCAGAGACGAGACTTCCTACCACCATCGCCCCAAAGCACGGGGGACAGGCGGCCCCTCTAGAGAGGCTGTGCGTGCCTCTGCAGTGCAGATCTTCACCGCCGACGTCATGCTTACATGTCTAAGAAGTGCTGAAGGAAACTTCAGCCCACATTCCAAAGGTTAAGTATCCTAATTAAAGATCAAGCACTCAACGGCCTGGCAGGGAAGGGTAATTAATAATCAGCAAGTTAATCGGGGTTCTATTTGTACGTCAACTATCCAAGAGCGTTCTTTTACTGGCAGTTGGTAAATCTTTACTCAAAGCTAGCATTAGGAGGATGGGATGTGTCGGCCATTCTATTAGCAATACAGTTACATCACACAGACGTAACTGGAGTCCCCTGTGTTTGGTCCATACATTCTTACGGTTACACCTCTGATTAATGGATAGGGTCTTACTTTGGAGCCTATTACTTTCATTGATTTTCAAGGTTTCTCACGTCCTTTTTACTTTCTCGGGCAGAAGCATCCATGCGTCTGCTTTTCAACACCTCCATCTTCATTCGAATTTCCTCCCACATCCGCTCATGTGCGCGCCGTGCACACTTGCTCCACCCACCTGGCGCCCCTTTACGAGCATGGATACACTGCTTCCCTTCTGACGTTCCACTGTGTCTACTATATTACTAGATAGAACCTTTAAGATAGTTACCACGACAGATAAGGCACTGGTCTGATGGCTTAATTTTGGCAGAAAAGTCAGTCCTGAACGAACTTGGTAATCCCGGAATCCTCCAGCTATGGAAAGCGTAGTCAGATTTATATGCCGAGCATTTAAAATCCAATAGTTGTTTACAGTCATATAGAACTCTGGAAGGAAATGAAAGGGGAACACTGAAAACTAAGCCATTTCATGCAGCCATACTCACAATACTAACATTTTATCTGAATTTTTGTTTAAGCTGTTTGGTCTATAAATGATATTATTCACATTCCCATATTTGGAGGAAAAAAATTATTAGCTTTGCGTACAAGTCAGAGCATAAAAATCCACATCTGCAATGAGTTGAAGTGCACATACCGAGAGTTACCGAAGGTGTCAGTAAAGAGAAAGGCCACACTGAACCAGTTTTCAGTAAGTTCACATGCAAACACGTCTCTGCAGCCAACAAGACGGGCACCATCCAACACCATAACAAAGAAACCCTTGAGTTCCTTCAAAGAAGAGTTGTAGACATCCACGACACTAGAGCCATGATAGAAGCCCTGTTCACTCCCACCATACTGTATACATTAAATATGTGCATTCTGCATACGAATTACCCTCAATAAAGTAGTCTTCAAAAAAAGAAGACATTCACTTCTCCTGGTCACAGAAGTGCCCAGTCTTTCAAGGCTTAGCAACCCTGTGTTGGACAAGCGTCACCCCACATCACTATGTAAGCTCCTATGATACAACCTATCATAACAGCGACATATGAATTTTAGGATCCCACTTCTGAAGAAAATCTCAGGCTTAGGGTTCCACCTGTTAAAGTTAGCAGCAAATTTAAAGTGAGGGGCTTCCAGGCAGATTTTCACTGTATCTACTAAAGCTAGGAAGTCTGTGGATCACTAAACTGAAATCAGGAAACAGAGCCCTAATTTCTTTTTCTCCGCATCAAACTCCATCAGATCCCATTCATGCCTTCAAACATTTGGTACGTAAAGCCCTCCTCATTAAAGATCTCAACAGTATTTATCTGAGACATCACCAAGTCTACTGAACTCTGACATCTAGAGGACCTGGGAAAATATCAATGAAACTAAGTATTAAAGTCTAAATATTAAAACCAAAAACAGTTATGAAGCCACTACATGAAGTATTTTCTATGCTTTCCTTGACAGACCATTGAGATGACATCATGTGGAGTTAAATTAAGGATTCTCAGAGTCTTCAAAGTTAGCCCTAGATTGTGAGAACACACAAAAGCAGACCATGGGTCCCACTGCTGTGGTACCTTCTCTCTCTCTTCCCAAGCTAATTCTATCTGACATCTCAAGAACCTTGTACGAATATCCGAGCTCCACCAAAGACCCACATGTTGTCATAGTTCACTGTGGGCTCGTGTGCACCGCTCTTACAATAAAGACATGTAAGAGGCCAACGCCGGCCCTGGAAAGAGCTTGGCACACAGGAGCCGGGCATGGTGCTGCAAACTGGTAAACCCAGCCATGAGGAGGCAGGAAGATCAGGATTGTAAGGGGGCTACATGAACACTCTCCAAAAGAAAATAAACGGTCAACCAAGAGGTTTCATTTCCGGAATCATGATCTGAGCATAGGAGCATGAGCCACGAGGAGAAAGGCTGTTTGGTGTGTGCATCCCGTCCCTGTGAGGAGGGGGTGTGGTCAGAGATGACCCTGGAAGAGCAGGCCCAGGGCAGGACCACTTTTGCGTTTAAAGGTAGTATTTCTACCAAGTATAAAAGGGGCCGTCTGTTTCTGGAAGTCATATGTACCTCTCAAAAACATGAAACCCTTCACTACTTAAATACTTTTTCCATTCTAATTCTGATTTAAAGAAATAAGAAACCAGAAAGTTGAAAGAGACTGGGCTTCCTCTAACTCAGGAAAAGCATCCTAAGCTTAGGAATCCCTTTCAAAGGTGATCATTGTTATCAATGATTCAAGCCTGACAGTACTGAAAATACATTTCTTCTTCGGGGGATGCAGATATAGTTCAAGGGTGTGATTTTGTTTGTTTGTTTGCTTGTTTTTGCTTTTGTTTAGGTTTTGGGTTTTCTTTTTTTTGAGACAGGGTTCTCTAACAGCCCTGGCTGTCCTGGAACTCGCTCTGTAGAGCAGGCTGGCCTTGAACTCACAGAGATTCAACTGCATCTGCTTCCCAAGTGCTGGTGTGTAAGCAAATACAAGGCTCCATTTGCCATCAATAGCCTACTACTGAGAGGCAGAAAATACTGGGAGAAATGACTAGAATTGGGTAGCATCTGGGAAGCAACATGGAAAGTAAGCGCAATGAAAAACTCCATGGAATCTTCGAGTAACTCTATCAAAGCCTCCTGGCAATGGGAAACAGAGTCTGAACTGGCCATCTTCTGTAACAGGCAAGACCTCAAGTGGAGGATTTGGAATATAAGCCCAGCGACAAAACCTTTGATCTACAGTTTGTACCGCCTGCAGAGTGTTCTGGGACCAGAGCCTAGCAGAACCCTCATCAAAGAGATCAGAACCACTTCAGCATCAACTGATGGAACAGATGTAGAGTCCCACAGCCAAACATTAGGCAAAGCATGGGGAGTCCTGTGGAGGAGGGGGAGGAAGGATAGGAGGAGCCAGAGGGGTCAGGGACATCACAAGAACATGGCCCACAGAATCAACTGACAGGGACTCACTGCAGAGATCGGGGAGCCTATAGGATCTGACCTAGGTCCTCTGCATATATGTTATAGCTGAGTAGCTTGGTGTTCTTGTAGGATTCCTAACAGTAGAAGCATGGCTGTCTCTGACTCCTCTCTCTACTTATGGGACCTATTTCCTCCTCCTAGGTTGCCGTATCCTGCCTTGATGGGATCGTCTGTATCTGGTCTTATTCGAGAATGTTATGTGGTACTTGGTTGATGTCCCTGGGGGCCTCCTCTTTCCTGAGGGGAGGCAGAGCAGGTGTGGATCTGTGGGAGAGGGGAGGTAAGATGGAGAAACTGGGGAGAGGGGATGTAAAATATGAGAGAAGAACTTAAAATTTTTTAAAGGTCCTACTGCTGAAGAGGCCACACTATTCAGTCATAGAACATGGGGAAATCAAGCTGATACACACCTGGAAGCTTTGTCCCTGCTGGCTGTCTCTAATAAAGCTACAAGATGCTATACAAACTCTCAGAGGAGAAAGTCATTATCAACCACCCCCAGCTATGACCCCTGAAAGCTATAGAGATGATGGCCCTGGAAAGACAGGCTCACTGGTACAATAGTGGCAGGGACACCATGGGAGTAACCAATAACTTATTGATAAAATTTTAAATCCTGCTCCACAAGATGAAAGCCGTACTTTATACTATTACTGGGCTGGAAAACCTACGGCTAGATAGGTAGGTCACAGTCCCTAAGGGACTGCCTACTAATCTGCTGCTAAATGACATAATATCAAACTGACTCCTGCTGACTTACTATTTTAAGTGTATCTGGAATCATTTTTAACTTAACTACACGGCTCATCTCTATTGCAAAGTGCAACAGAAAGGGTAGCAACAAACCTGACTTTCAGTTTTTGATTCTTTCCCTAAATGGATACTCAGTCAACATTAGTAGCAGCAGCACAAGGATTTAAACAATTTTAATCACAAATCTCTTAATTTTATTACCGTGAGAATCTGATACGGCAAGTTTCAAACAAGTAACTCTTAAAAAAAAAAAAAAAAGAATCGTTCCCAAGAAAAACAAAGTAGGAGTTCTAGAACCTAGGGCTTAGCAAACACACATTAACCGGCCGGAAAGAGAAATCAATGCCATCCTCAATAATAAGCCTAGATTGAAAGACATGAGCGACACTGAGAACGGAAATGCTGGTGTGTAACTGGACAGCCTTGCACATGGATTAAACTCTCAGGAACTAGCTTCACCCTGACAGGAGGAGGGAGGTTTGAAGGTGCTCGTACTCACCCGTGATGAAACGGTCTAAGGGCATCACGGGGGCCACGTGAGGGGTGGCCTGGGTGACCAGAAGATTGATCAGATCTTGCTTAAAGTTTTTCAGCGTAAGCAATGCTCTGGCAACGAGGCCACCCATAGAATGACCAATGATTGTCACACTTGTGGGAGCAAATTCTTGACCCTATTTGAAAAAGGAAAGGAAGGGAGAAAGAAAAAAAAATCACCATGATAGAATTTTTTTAAATATTTATTTATTTATTTATTATGTATACAATATTCTGTCTGGTGCATGCCTGCAGGCCAGAAGAGGGCACCAGACCCCATTACAGATGGTTGTGAGTCACCATGTGGTTACCGGGAATTGAACTCAGGACCTTTGGAAGAGCAGGCAATGCTCTTAACCACTGAGCCATCTCTCCAGCCCTGATAGAATTCTTAGTATCATAGGAAAACTACTTAGTACTTCCACTTGCGTGTGAGCAGTATAGTAGCAACCATAAACCAGAGGAATATCCCTCAAAAGACAGAAAAATCTGTCTTCACACAGTTCTAAACAACAAGCAAATCCTCTTTTGGGTTGTATTACTTTTAACAGTTATACTTTTAGTTATGATTTTTCTGAACTGAAACTGGAGTTCTTGATTTAGTGAATCGCGTTTGTATTCATTTGCTAGGTAGCATACAATCTGAAGTATATTTAGTATAGAATAGAATATTGTTTTATATAAGGAATATATATATAATATATAAGGATATATAAGGAATATATAATGTATAAGAAATAAATGAAACTGAAAATAGTTTTAAAAGACAATTATAGCTGTTGAAGCAATACACCATCATATGGGTCTCTTTAAATTATTTCTCTACAGTGCACTTGAATTTAAAAAATAAAGCAGCGCCTTAAACATTTATCCACGGGTTATGTAACTCTTTTAAAAAGTATCGCCTTACAAATAATCTTTGCTGGGGTTGGAGAGATGTCTCAGAGGTTACTCTCACTGGTTCTTCAGAGGACTGGGGTTCAGCTGTCATCGCCCACATGGTGGATGAAGACAACAGTCTGTAACTCTAGTCCTAGGGGATCCAGTGCCCTCCTTCTGGCCTGCAGAGGCACCAGGCACACACATGCTACACAGACATACAAGCAGATAAAAAAATCCACATACCTAAAGTTAATTACTTTTAAAAAGCAATATCATCTTTATTATCAGGTGTGGTGGTACACATCTTTAATTCAAGCACTCAGGAGGCAGAGGCAAGCGGATCTCTGTGAGTTCGAGGCCAGCCTGGTCTACTTAGTGAGTTCGAGGCCAGCCAGAACTACATAGCGAGACCATCACAAAGACAAACAAGCTCATGTCAGCCGCGCTCCTTAATCTTCCTACTAAGCTGTAGACATGTCTCCCGCAACACTGGTCCTCCACATCTGTCTTTCCTTCAGTCGCTGCACGAAACAGAGCTGACCTGGAAGGCCTGGTGTTGCTATCCTCCTGGGACCTTATATTTCGGGAGGACTCTTGTCACTCTTTAGACAGTTCACAGTGCCCACGATGCAAGCAATACAGCTTATGATGAACACCTGTTGTCCTCCAGGCTAGATAGAACTCTGGTCTGTGTTAAGCAGACAGATCCAAAATTAGCTCTCGATAAAACCTTGGGGCACTGCGTCTCTGACTGCGCCCGTCCTAGGCAACCTTTCTCACTCTTTCTGTTGATGGAGGAATGAAGTCTGACTGTGTCCCCTGCCCCGTCGCTCCCACCTGTCTTCTTCCGATTTCTTCCTGTGAGCTTTTCCTCATGCGTTCTGTGTCCCTTCCCTGTGTGACAGTCCCAAGTCTGCTGTAAGCTGAGGTCCTGTGAACCCCACTAGCAAGCCAGCCTGCCTGGGGATGGCTTTGGGGTTCCTAGTGTTCTTCATGCTGAGGGCTGACCTACCTCTGCACCAGGTGGTCACTTTCAGTCTTCGGTGCTGCCCTCCTTTCTCTTTCCCCACCTCTTAATGGCTTGTGATCGGTTCTTTGAGATTCTCTCTCTCTCTCTCTCTCTCTCTCTCTCTCTTCTCTCTCTCTCTCTCATTGGCCACACTAATGTGATCTACTCCCCTGGCTGTAAATACATCTACCTTCAGTTAACCACCCACCAGCTAGCTAATCTCCACTGGAGTCCTCGCCTTGAACTCCTGTTGTGTAATTGCTGTACTGGTAATATCTCATGGATCTCACACTCAGTCTATCTTAAATTAGACTTTATCACCCCCAAGCCTTTTCCTTCTTCCTGTCCAAGGCAATTCAGTCCCTCCAGTTAGCCAAACAAAAAACTTGGAATCATTAACTCTTCTTTCTCCTTCATACGGAAATTTCACCTGCAATCTGCCAGACAAGTTTGCTGCCTCCACCTCTGATACTGTACCCATCTGCCTAACTCCCCAGTAAATTTAAAGCACTATTAGCCCTTGTGTGAGAGACTGCAACAAGGATTCTCTCTGGTCTCCCTGTCTCCACCCTTATTTCCCTCTAGTTTATCCTTGAAAATAACCAGAATGAAATCGTCCTACTAAAATTGAAGTAAGAACGTGTCACTGCCCAGTGGTTTTACCACCCTAGATAAAAGGGGGGAAACATTAAAATTGTCTACGTGTCTTTACAATCTATCTGACCACCCCAGCCACATTTTTGTTTTCTACATGGATATATTTACTTAGACTCTTGTGATTAATGAGGTTTTCTCTGCCCAGAATAGTCTTTCCATACCTGTACTTTATCCGTTCAATGAGTCTGTTTCTTCCTCTATTCTTCTGAAAGCTGATTTTGCTGTTGTTTTGAGATCAATAATTGTTATTTCTTAAATAAGGACTAGAATTTCACTGAAAGTCATTTTGCCCTAGGTTTTTCTTAGTGGCAAGATTTTCCATTAGAAACACACACACCTGACAGATACAGGGCTAACCAGATTTTCTGTTTCTTCTTATGTCAGCTTCTTAATTTATGTTATTTACAGTCATCAAAGTGTGCATATCCCTTCACTGTCCTCTTTGCAGGGGTAGACCCTGTAGAAACACACCATCACTAGTTCCTGAAAGCATTTTTCATTTTTTTCTCATTTTGTTTTCTCATTTTTCAAGTCAGTCTAGCCATAATTTACCAAGCTGTTGATCTTTCTGAAGAATCAACCATTGGCAGAAGTGAGTTTTTCTGTTGTTTTATTTATTTATTTATTTATTTTTTGGTTTTTTGAGACAGGGTTTCTCTGCAGCTTTAGAGACTGTCCTGGAACTAGCTCTTGTAGACCAGGTTGGTCTCGAACTCACAGAGATCCGCCTGCCTCTGCCTCCCAAGTGCTGGGATTAAAGGCATGCGCCACCACCGCCCGGCTTGTTTTATATTTCTTTAATTTTCACTTTCATCATGACTCCTTACTCTACCTGCTTTGGTAACTTTCTTTTCTCTCTGGCTTACAAAGGCTACAGCCTTCAGTCACGGACTTGAAACCTTACTTTAGAAGCATTCAAAAGCAGTATTTCTTTTTAACAATTACCCAATCATTTTTTTTAAAAAATATATTTTTTATTATGTATACAATATTCTTCTGCAGGCTAGAAGAGGGCACCAGACCTCATTACAGAGGGTTGTGAGTCACCATGTGGTTGCTGGGAATTGAACTCAGGACCTTCGGAAGAGCAGGCAATGCTCTTAACCACTGAACCATCTCTCCAGCCCCACAATTACCCAATCTTATAAATTCTTTTTTATTATTTGACGATTTTGTGCACATAAAAATGTTATAAATTCTGATATGTATTTTCATTTTAGTTCATCTCATAGTATCTTCAAATTTCACCTTTTTTGAAATGTTGGGTAATCTAGCAGTAATAGAAGTTTTTTTTTGTTTTTTTAATTTGGTTTTTCAAGACAGGGTTTCTCTGTATAACGGCCATGGCTATCCTGGAACTTGCTTTGTAGACCAGGCTGACCTCAGACTCACAGAGAACCCCCTGCCTTTGCCTTCTGAGTACTGAGATTAAAGGTGTGCGCCATCACCTGGCTAGAAGAATTTTTTTAGACTTTTTTTTTTTTACTTTTAATTTAACTTGCTATTTTCAGAAAATATACTACATTGCATAGTTTTAGTACTTTGAGGATTATTAATACCCGTGACCCATATATGGCCTGGCACAGAAGACACCTTAGTAAATGGTCACTGTGCCCTGAAAGAGAATGTTTCTATAGTTGCTGAGCACAGCATTCTATTATTACTAATAAACATGCAGCCAAGGTGGTGAAGTGTTCAAATCCAGAGTTTTACAGAACTCTTCTATCAGAAATTGGGAGAATTCGTGGTGAAATCACTCATACTAACTGTGCTAATAATGATAATTTCTTTCCTTGGTTCTACTGGATTTGGCTTTGTGAATCCGGAAGGATTGGAGGCATACAAGTGATTGCTTTGTTTCCTGGATGCATCGGCCCTTTTACAGTTATGAAATGTCTTTTTGTAGGGCCAGGACCTGAAGATGAAACTCAAAGTCTCTAAAAACGTCTACATTGACCCCTGATGAAATGCCTTTCCCTAATATTTATTGAACAGATAGTAATGTAGTCATTCTAGTTTTCGATTCGTTGTGTGGTATGTGCACACATGTGACTCAGGGGACAACCTGGGGAGGGGGCAGTTTCTTGTCTTCAAACATGTGGGCTCCAGGGACTGAAGAGAGGCCATCATGCTGGGCAGCCGGGGCCTTTACCCCCTAAGTCGCCTCACTGGCCCTCCAGCTTATCTCTCAATAAACCAGGAAACTGTAAATTCAACTTAGATCTTTAAAGTAGCACTGGATTGAAGACACCACATTTAAAAAAAAAAAAAAGTACTGCCATTTTTGTATTGCTTCACCTTCCACAATATAAACAAATACACTATTTAAAATCAAATGCATCCCTAAAAGAAGAAGACTACACTGCTGATCTGCATCTCTATCGCCTACCTTGTACAGTTTGAGGATTGTTTTGATGCATTCATGCACGAACTTGGTCTGCTTCTGAAGACTCCCGCCGTACAGTGCCACCAGCTCCTCGTTGAAGTTCACACTGAAGAAGTCGAAGTGGTACTTGAAGTCAATGTCCTCCGCTTTTCTCAGCGCAATGGAGCCGATGGAGCGGACTGGAGCGGAGCGGGGAGGAGAGAGCTCACTGTACGAGATACCCCGAATTCCTCCCACCTTGTTCTGAGAGGCTTTACTTTGTTTTGCTTTGTTGTTTTTTGTCTCCGAGACAGGGTTTTTCAGTGTGGCCCTGGCTGTCCCAGAACTCGCTCTGTAGACCAGGCTGGCCTCGAACTCAGATCTGCCTGCCGCTGTTGGGATTAAAGGCTGAGCTTTTGGGGCGAGGTGGGGGTTTACTGGGATCTGAGATCAGGGTCTTCATACAGGAAATGCTAACAGTTAGCAGCTGAGCTTCTAAGGTAATATGGTTACTGTGTACCACACTGAAGTAAGTTGTTTTTATTCATGATAGGGTTATTTATTTAAAGCTTCTCAATAGCTCAGATTATATATTATAAAGATTAAGAACACCTGCAAACCAATAGAGTATACTAGGGATTCACACTTAGGGATTAAGACTATAAAGAAAGTTTATGAAAATTGCTACCTTAAAACCAGAATTGTGGAAGTGTGTGTGCGTGTGTGTGTGCGTGGTGTGTGTGTGCGTGGTGTGTATGTGCGTGGTGTGTATGTGCGTGGTGTGTGTGTGTGCGTGGTGTGTGTGTGTGCGTGGTGTGTGTGTGTGCGTGGTGTGTGTGCGTGGTGTGTGTGTGCGTAGTGTGTGTGTGCGTGGTGTGTGTGTGCGTGGTGTGTGTGTGCGTGGTGTGTGTGTGCGTGGTGTGTGTGTGCGTGGTGTGTGTGTGCGTGGTGTGTGTGTGCGTGTGTGTGTGTAAGGGGAAAGCTTTAGTCATGAAGGAACACACAGGGTTTGCAGGGTGCTGCTGGCAAGTTTCCACTTCTCCGCTGAGGCTTTAGTCCTCTGTAAGTTCACTTTGTAATAACTTAAAGTGCATCACTTCAAGCGTGACAGCTAACAACAAAAATCAGATCACATCGTTTCTTACCCAAAGCACCTGTTTCACACCCCTCTCAAATAAACATTCAGTCTTTGCAGATCTTATACAGGTCATAGCGACCTCCCCAACTCGTCCCGTTCTTCTCTAGTCCTGTGACCTTCAGGGCACCGGACATATTCTTGCATCAGGAACTTCCCCACAAACAGTACTGCTCAAGCTCCCCTCAAACACCATCTCCCCGCCACAGCCTTTCCTGAACCCCCTCATCTAAACAGGTCTCCTTCCTATTACGTACCGTCTGCCACCTTCAGTGATTTATGGATTTATTTCTTGTAGCTTTTAATAATATTACTGAAACCTCCACTGGTGGCTGTCTTCCCTTAAGAAGATGGAGGGACTTGCTGTCTTGTTCTACTTGGGACCATCAATACCTAGAATACTCCCTGGCTCAGGACCAATAGGCCACAAGTGTTTTGTATATAAAAAAAAAAAAAATAAGGAATCGCTATACATGCTGAAACGATTGTGGGTTCATTATTTAACAATTCCTGGAATGTTCGTAAGAACCAACACAGACTCTGTGTGTAATGACTTACAGATTGGGATGTCTGCCTGTTAGGTCAGAAACTCCTGACATTCTCTAAGCCAACGCTGAATTTGGAGCCTGAACACATCACTTCTTTCTCCCCGCCATTCTGTAACCCCTCCATACTGCGACAGGCCTCCACCCTGGGAAAGACACTGATCTAGGCTCATTCAGCGCAATGTAAGGTACTGTTCTCCCTACTGAATGTTTCAGGTTCCACTCTCTGTAACTTCTTTTCCAATGTGAGCCTTTCTTCTGCTCGTCCTGAATACCTGGCTAATCTATGCACCCTGCCTGGTCCCATCTGCCTCTTCTCATCCTAAGCGGTCTTCATCTCTTCTTGTCTTTGTATTTCACTGTGTGTTTTCCAGTGGCTCTCCCAGGAGGTATCGGGACAAGCTTTTTCTCTATCCCTGCTTGATTCAGGCAGGACACACACCCTCCGAAGTCTGAATTTCACAGTGTTAACTCTGCTCTTCCAGCACCTACCTTGCTTGTAGCTGCCAGCATTACCAGGAAGGAAGAGAACAGGAATTCCTGTCAAAGGGAGGACTTTGTGCTCTTCGGCGTACGACCCTTCTCCATACAGATAGAGCTCGTAGGATGGATAGCGTTTTGTCAGCTTCTTCGGCAGTTCGATTTTCTACAGAAAGGAAGTAATAAATAAGTCCACTTTAATCACTTTTGTTAATACAACTCAGATTCAATGCAAACGTAAACTACAGAATTTTGAAATCGTGCGACAGAAAAAGATTAGCAACAATATTAAGCACACTCGATGCACAAAGCAAGTTCTCCTTGCCGTGTTTCAAGCAGGAGATTTCTCTTAAATTATGTGGATCTTGAATGGTGTAAACTTCAAACACGTATGGTTGACATTCTAGCACATGCCCATCAGTCTAAACAATGCCTGACAATGGCTATATGTCACTGGTATACGTCAGAAAGTTTCACATAAGCATAATTGGGAATGCATGTTATTTAGAGTCAGTTATTAATTATACTTTAAAACGATGGTATAAGGCCGGGCGGCGGTGGCACACGCCTTTAATCCCAGCACTCAGGAGGCAGGGGCAGACGGATCTCTGTGAGTTCGAGGCCAGCCTGGTCTACAAGAGCTAGTTCCAGGACAGGCTCCAAAGCCAGAGAAACCCTGTCTCAAACTCCCCCCCCCCCCAAAAAAAGATGGTAAACGCTTTCCACGATCAAATCAATTCATTTTGTAATTTTATACTCCTTTCTAAAGTATCTCCTTTTACTCAGGCCCCTACGTACTGCACATTCATTCTTGTGTGTGTGCACGTGCGCGTGGAAGCCAGAGGTCAACATCGGGTATCTTCCTCAACTGTTCTCCACCTGAACCTGGAGGTCACAGATTCAGCTAGACTGCCTGGCCTACCTCTGCTTCCCCGGCGCTGGGATTACAAACACAGACGACCCCGTCCAGCTATGTATCTGTGCTGTGGATGAGCTCCAGCCTCCCTCGTGATGGCAAGGCAAGCCCTTCATCTGAGCAACCATTTCCACAGCCCCAGGAAGTTGACTTGACAATGAAACCTCTCAGCGTTTTAACAAAATTACCTGAACCTGACAACGAAGTCTTGATCAAGAGATGAACAGTCCTCTGACCACTGAATTAGCATCTCTTCCAGAAGACTGTTCATCAAAGATGTTGCAAAGTGTAAGCTCTTCTGATCCCACCCCCCTTTGAGGCTGGTTATCACTACGTAGGCTCAGCTGTCCTGACTCGCTACCGTGCTACCCCCGTGTTCCCTAGCGAGTGTTGGGAATGACAGGCGTACATCATCCTACCTGGTGTTTCCTTTCTTTCTCTTTTTAATAACAGAAATTATTAACAACAAGTCATTAGGCGCTGGAGAGATGGCTCCGCGGTTAAGAGCACTGACTGCTCTTCCAGAGGACCCAGGTTCAATTCCCAGCACCCACATGGCAGCTTGCAACTGTCTGTAACTCCAGTTCCAGGAGATCTGTCATCCTCACACAGACATGCAGGCAAAACACCAGTGCACATACAATGAAAATAAAGTTTAAAAAAGTGTGCCACTTTCAAAAACAACAATTATACTGAATCATAGATTTAAGCAGTATCAATACATCAATAATCTAGCAATGTCAAACATATACGTAACTTGATGAACTATTTTACCATATAAATTTCAAAACCTGTAAATGTTAATACTGCTGCTGAAAAATTCCAAAAAAGAAATCTAATCACTTGTGTAGATGCCAGACTATTCCTTTGAGGATATTACCATAATCTGGGCCAACCACACCCCAGAGGCATCTACAGGACTGCTATGTGCCTATTACTTAAGGGATGAGCACTTTCAATTGCCTTCTCCAACACACCAAATACAGAAAAGCCAACGCTATTTGCTGTATAAGCACACTGGTACTTGAAGTCAAATTAGTTCCAATAATTTATGCAGAGTGCAAGTAAAAACAAAATGATGCGCTATTTTATTTAATGGCATACAAACCAAGCAAAAAGAAAATATAACAGAATGAAGAAATAATTCCTGAACTGCTCCCAAATAAGGACACAATTTGATGCAATGGCACATGCATAATAGATCATTACTTTCTAGTTTAGTAGACAATGATGTAGGTGGGTCATCTGTCTATGTGTTACTTTCATTGGTTAATAAAGAAACTGCATTGGCCCTTTAACAGGACAGAAAATTAGGTAGGCGGAGTAAACAGAACAGGATGCTGGGAAGAAGGCAGTGAGGCAGACGCTTCAGGCAGTCGCCATAGTGAGTCGCCATGCTTCTCCTCTCCAAGACAGAGGCAGGTTAAGATCTCTCCTGGTAAGCGACCACCTCGTGGTGCTACACAGATTACTAAATATGGGTTAAAGGAAGACGTGAGAATTAACCAATAAGAGGCTGAAACTAATGGGCCAGGCAGTGTTTAAATGAATACAGTTTCCGTGTAATTATTTGGGTAAAGCTAGCCGGGTGGCCGGACGCAGCCCACCGCTCCATCTACAAGACAAAGTTTGAGTTAAGCTGAATATTAATTCAGAAAACAAGAAACTACCAAATATATCTAAAAAGAAATAAAGACGAAAAGCAGGTAAGATATATTGGCATATTTAACAGCATATTATTTTAAGGG
The DNA here is from genome assembly GCF_903992535.2 of Arvicola amphibius. Taxonomy (NCBI): domain Eukaryota; kingdom Metazoa; phylum Chordata; class Mammalia; order Rodentia; family Cricetidae; genus Arvicola; species Arvicola amphibius. Next base: position 28,611,275 of record NC_052064.1, read on the forward strand.
CAATTTTGTTATAAAAATATTAATATGAAAAATTAACTATATATTAAAAACATACAGGTGGGGGAAGGTAGGGAGATGGGGAGTCAACAGTGGGGAGCAGAAAGGGAAGCAAGAACGGTAGGCAAATGGCAAAACGACATCAGGCAGGCAGAGTGCAAGTGAGTGTCCAGAAGACAAGAGGCAGCGAAAGCGCCTGACGATGTGTGAACCCACAGAAGGGATGCCGAGGAGAAAAAGGAAGCATAGAGAAACCAGCTAAAAGGCTCCAGGATAAATCATCTTATATGGACAGTTTAAAACAAGCAGACTCTCACCCACAAGCGCCCTTTAATGAAGACCGGCGACCCTTCACATGACGTATTACATCCGGGATGCCGACCCTGCTGTCGGCCGTGCCTTTACTGCCCCCTCACATACAGTCTGCATCACCAACTTACACCCCTTCCAAAAGACAAGCGTCCTAACAACCCCTCACCTGCTAAAGGATGCTGCCTTAAGGAGACAGAGGCCTTATTTTATAGTGTATGTGTGTGTGTGAGTGTGTGTGTGCGCGCGCACGCGCGTCTATCTTTCATCTGTAAAGAAAAATGATAAAAGTTTGATAGTCATGATATAACCAAAAAGGAAAAAGTATGTATCAAAATAAATGCAACTTTGAAGCTCTTCCTAGGCGCTCTCAGCCCTTGGCGGTGGCTACTCCTAAGAGCAGTACTAGGGACTCCTGTTTGATAAAGAACGGGCTAAAACACCTAGACATAATAAAACCTTTCAGACAGGCCTTTCTTCTTGTCAGAATCTCTCCACTACAATCCAGTCCATACTGCTACCAAAATTTCTTGATAAAACACATACCCCATGTGTTTCCATACTGTACACACAAAGCATAAATACTTCAGAGGAGGGAGCTTTTAAAATTTGATTCTGACATCTGCCTCATTCTTATAACTTATACAGGCCATGTTTTAAAATTTGGGTTTAATATATTTGTTTTTTTTTTTTCAATTTTGAAAGGACAGGCAATAAAAAGAATGTCTCTTACTCAATGCCCTGCAGCTATCCAGTTCCCCCATCCCAGACGACAACCAACGTTAATCAACTTATGTGTACTGCCAAATATTTTGGATACATACAGGTGAATATTTTTTAAATATTTATTTATTATGTATACAATATTCTGTCTGTGTGTATGCCTGCAGGCCAGAAGAGGGCACCAGACCTCATTGCAGATGATTGTAAGCCACCATGTGGTTGCTGGGAATTGAACTCAGGACTTTTGGAAGAGCAGGCAATGCTCTTAACCGCTGAGCCATCTCTCCAGCCCCCCAGGCGAATATGTTTATAGATTATTTTCTCCCCTCAACATCAGTAGTATTATAAATGTTGACCAGATAATATGTTCTGATGCCTGCCTTCCTTCCACTGTATCCTAACCATAGACCTATATGACCAAATTCATAGCCTGCCACCAATTCATTTAGTTTTCATATTTTACGTTTTGCCTGCATGGTACCATGGAGCCAGAAGAGGGTGTCGCACCCCCGGGAACTGGAGCTAAGTATGGTTGTAAGACATCATGTGGGTTCTAGGAACTATTCCCGGGCTCTCTGCAAGAGCCGCAAGGGCCTCGCCTCTGAGCCATCTCTTCAGCCCCTCAATTCTCATCTTTTCAAAAGCCTTTGAAAACCCAGTACAAACAAGGATACTCTCTCTTCTCCAAAGAGTCTCGTACATAGACTCTTGTTACATTTATAACTCGTTTTTAGATTCCTGTCTCTTCTTTTTGTTAAAATATAAACATGACAGGGATAGGGGCTTCTATCACAAATTCCCTCATGCCAAGTATACCCAGTCATTCAATAAATGACTGTCTAAACACCAGCACGTGTTATTTTTAAATGTGATTTATGTTTTCCGCATCAGCATTTCCTTTCAGAGAGCAATCATTAGGTCGCATCCACAAACAGAGCCCAGTGAGAGAAAAGAACTCGGCTGTTTCTTCTCAAATTCTACAGTTAGCCTAAAATTACGTACAGCCAGACAACAGTGTGGCCCTGCTGGCATTATAAGGCAGGAAGCTTTAAGTGACGTGGTAGACTTAAGCTCTGACCGAGGAACTCCAAATCAGAGCACCCAGGAAATTACAGGAAAGAAACCATTTTTTTTTTCCTTTTTTGAGACAGAGTTTCTCTGTATAGATAATGAACAATGTTAAACTCAAAAGTTCATTTTTTGCAGAGTTCCAAATTCCTCTCTCACTTGAAGGAAAGAAGGAATGCCACTGATCATTTTCCGATGACGAAGAAAGATACAAATAAGCAATGTTTTTAAAAGAAAGAAAAGGCCTCAAGAAAGACGAAAACGCAATGAGGAGGACATGCCCACCAAGGGACACCAACCGTGAACAATCAGAAAGGTGCAGAAAACGCTGCTTCAAAAGGCAATCTATAAACTACTGGCGACATATAAGCTATCCTATGAAAACCATTTGGCTGTTAACTGAATGAGCTCGATTATCTTAAAAAATTTCATTATTTATTCCAAAGGGCTCATTTCTATAGGTACTTCTTAATTCTGTTTGTAAAATAATTCAACTCATTCAAAGGAAAAGGAAAAAAACAATCGTCTGCTAAAAATGTGTGCCACTGGGATTACTGCACTCAGAAATTAATGTGTCAGACTCGGAAAAGGCAATCAAACCAAACGAACGAAATACTCAGTACTCAACCAAAGGCCCAACAGCTCGTGTGTGTGAGAGACACTAATTTTCTCTTTCTAGTCAATTTCACGAGGCAGGCGATGCATCTGTGAGGTCCATATGCTTTGTGCCCAACAGGAAGGAAGGCGTTTCTACTACTGAAAATATTAAAATAGAGTCAATAATAAATGGAAGGCTCTTGTTCCAAAATAATTGCATTTTAACCAAAGTCTGCATTTAATACAGGGACTAAAGTGACCTACTTCAGTCTACTGAGAGTTTCCAAATTATTAAAGGCTAGGCAATAAAATGAAATTTAACTACTAAGATACGAATGCACAGAAACCAACATATCAGTTTATTGGCTTTGGAATTAGCACTAACTTGTTAAAATCTCCAAGAGCATCTGAAATCCAGTGTTCTCATTCCCTCATAGCCACGGATGCAAAATCAAGGTAAGAACTCTCTTCCTAGAAAATATCCATGGAAAAGGATGATCCTCGGCAAATTAAACCTCACCTTCTAAATGTAAATAAGAGAGGTATCAAACAGGCCTCTGTAAGGACCTAAACACAGAAGCAATCCTGATGTTCATTCTTCATCCTACAGGAAAATCTTCAATCATCTTAGAAGTATACTAAGAACGCACGTTATCAAAATCTATTGTGTATATTTTATAGGAGTTTTATAATAGATATTCCAAAATTAAGAGGTTCGTTTAGAAACCTTAACAAAATATCATCGGAGGGAAATCCCCCACCCCAGCAGCTGTGTAATCTGTCATCTCTTTCTACAGCTGGTCATGAATGAAATTCTAGATTCTACTACACAGAACAAATGAAGCAATTAATTGAAAGCATTCAAATTGAAACGGAAGAGGTGGGGGCGGTGAGAGGGGAGGCAGAGCCTGTTAAACCCAGTGAGAAAGCAAAATAGCAGCACGAAATTGAGTGCGCATGCAACTGATTTTAACAGGTATCTTAATAGACAGTGCAAGTCACCGGCTGTTCAGAGGCTTGCGAAAACAGGTACACACACCCACGGACTCAGAACCTACAGAACAGGTGGATCCGCAAAAATCTCCACAGGAGGGAACTAAACAGTGTTCAGTTTAATTATTCATCAGGGCAGCCTTTCACTTCACCCAGAGGTAAAACCCTGGAGCCTCTTTTTAGATCAGCCCTGGCAACTCTGCAGACACGGGGTTTCTTTCCAGAAAAGCAAAATCTGACATGTCCATCACTGGGCGCGAAGAGAATTCATCTCCATGCAAGCAAAGGAGTATCGGAGGATTGGGTTTAGGGACAGTATAGGAGGAGGACCGGGGATGGCTCTCCGGGGATGAGAGAGATGCACTGTCCAGCGGGTCAGAAGTCGGGGTCCCGGGTCTGGGAGAGCAGGAATGGGGGGCGAGGGGCCCCAGAGGCGAGCACAGGACGCCCTACCCGGCACGAGACAGGAGACTGGCTGCAAGTGCCCGGAGGGCTCCGACCCGGGATCGTTCGGGCTGAGCCCGAGGGGAGCGGGCGAGGAGCAGGTGAGGGAGGGCCGTACCTGGTACTCGGGGTACTCAAACATGTAGCTCATGCTGCACTTGTTCTCCTCGAAGTCGAAGAAGACATCCCACAGCCCCAGGGTGGCCAGAAGCACCATGAAGACATAGAACGTCAGGTTCCAGAGGTTGACTGAGTGCAGGAACATGGTGCAGCTGAGCGCCTCCACGGCCGTCCAAGCCCAGCCGCCCAGACCCAGCCAGGGAAAAGCCGTCCGTGCCAAGCCGTGCCCAGCAGAGCTGCACGCGCCTGCGCGGAGCGCGCCAGCAGCCCCTCCCCTTCGCCCGCCGCTCAGCGCGCCTGCGCGCCGCCAGCCCGCGGCGCCGCCCACGGAGGAGGCGTTTGCAGCGGGAGCGCGAACGTGCGCCCGGAGAGATGGAGTGGGAAAGCGGGGTGGGCTGGGCTGGAGAGAAACGGGAGGGGGCGAGGGAAAAGGGAAATGGGGTGGGGAGGGAGGGAGGGAGGGAGGAAGGGAGGGAGGGAGGGTGGGAGCGCGGGATCCCAGAGGCAGGAGGGGGATGGACCGGGTGGGTATCAAAGCCATTGGCCAGGGCCAAGGATAACGCCCCGGAGTGCAGAGAATGTTTATGACCCAGTGTTGACTGGCCAAGGCAGGCGGGCAGCACATTAAAAGCTTGTCCAGTGGCTGTCACATCGCAGACATCTTTCCCTGAAACAGTTTTTTAAAAAATCCTTTCCTGTTCAATTTCGAACCGCCTCGGGTCTCCGCCGTCTCATCCCAAGCCTTCTTGGACCAGTTAGCTTGACTCGGGAGGAGACAAATCGCTTTCACCCGGCCTTTTAGACCACCAACTTGGGGCCCCGTTAGGTAATAACACTTGAAAGCACCGGCTCATTAAACCAAGACCCAGAGGAAACCCTGTTCTTGGTGGAAGTCTAAGTCACGCGAGGGGTGGTCTTTAAAAGACACTACGAAAATGCCCACCAGCATGGACGTCCCAGCTGGTTTCTGCAGGATGAGGTTGACACTAACTGGAGCCCTCTGGATCCCCCATGTCTCTGGGGGATCGGTTCTATATTGGCGTTAGAAGGAGATTTTATCCAAGCTTTCTCTCTCTCTCTCCTGACAATTCATTTTGAAGGATTTCACTTTGTTTTTACACAAAGGAGGGGGTTTTTTAAAGGCAGGACAAACCCGTTTGCAATACCTATAACAGCTTCAAAACGCTGTGTGTGTGTGTGTGTGTTGCTAACTTCAGGATTTTACTTAGAATAATTTTTGGCGTTGACTCAATTTCATTTTACTTAGCCAATTTTCTTAGAATATATGCTAGAAAATCAGTCTATGATACATGAAATCAAAGAATTTTATCACTGAAAAGCAGCTTATTGTTTATCTTAAACAAAACCCTCCTATTCACACTAAGAAGCTATGATCAAAGTTAAAAATGATAGGCTAGATATTTTTTTACCGTACACAGAGACACTCACAAGGCCAGGCAAATACCGTTAGCTACAGGATATGGGATATTTGCGAAGAAAGGAACGGGGAAATGGACAGGTAAGCTGTTTTGACACACGGAGGTAGATTTGAAAGGGCCAGAATAACATGTGAGGGAACCCTGGGTAATATTAACTAGCGGGGTTAATGGTTAACTAATACGAATTTAAGGCATGCCATGTATGTTTCTGATGGTGTGCTGTGCACACTCAGTGTAGTAGATACTTGTCTTACAGTGTGACAGTATCCTTGCACAAGGAACTTAAAGGGTTTGATTTAGTTCACAGTTTCATGGCCTGTCATGGCGGGGGATTTATGGCAGCAGGACCTGAGGCAGGGGATTGACAGATTGCATCTACAGACAAGAAGCAAAGAGAGATGAACACTAGAGCCCAGCTCCCTTTTTCGTTTTTTAACCAGTTGGGAAGTTACTGTGGGTTTTCCCACTTTAGATAACTTAATCTAGAAAACCACTCCTAGATGTGTCCAAAGATGTGTCTCCAAGGTGATTCTAAATTCCAGCCAGGTGGCAAAATTAACCTTCACAACGCCACTCCTTGTCAGCTTGACACCTCGACAATTAGACTTTAAAACAAGTACCTTCCACCTCGCATTCCCATAAGATCCCGGCCATCTCATAATGTAGGTGTGTTTAGTTCAACTTCAAACGTCCCCATAATCTTTGACAGCCCCAATACTACTCAAAAGTGTCTTTTCTGAGACTAGGGCAATCCCTTAGCTGTGAACCCCTATAAAACAGAAACTTTGTTACTTACAATGGCACAGAGTGAACATCCTCTTTCCAAAAGGGAGAACAAGGAAAGATCATACCAAAGCAGACCAAATCCCCACAGAGCAAAGGTCTTATTTTGCACCTCCGTGTCAGGCATCTGGAGCTCATAGTGAAATCATCTGGGCTCTAAAGGGCCCAGGTATCCTGCCCCTTCCACTGTGCTGCCTGCAGAACACAAAGAGTCCCTTTAGAAGTTTTCTCTCTTAATTTTGTGTATGAATGTTTTGCCTGCATATACGCATGTAGTGCCGGAGACCAGAAGACACGGGATCCTCCAGAAGTGGAGCTCCTTTGGAGTTACAGACAGTTGTCAATTGTCACAGAGGTGCTGGGAACTGAACCCAGGTCCTCTGCAAGAGAAGAAAATGCTCTTAAGCTCGGAGCCATCTCTCCAGCCTCACAACCTCTCTCATCAGCTCCACTCCACACCCGGCGTCTTCGACAGACTTCCATGATTCCGGCATCTCCCACATCCTAGGGTCTCCGCTGCAGCTTGGACTTCACTTTCATAGTTTCAGACAACAGCGTCTCAGGACCTCCTGCAGCACACAACGCCTGTCTGCGCTCCATGTGCTACCATACAGTTCATGAGCTTCGGGCAAGGGGCTGCAGGTTGAAACACACAAAGACACACAGAGACAGAGAGACAGAGACTCGGACCTTTAGTCACTGGTAAGAAGCCCTTTATTCAATAGCCCCCATGGAGGCTTATATACCCAACAGTCAGGTGGGCCAACAGGTGGAAACCTTATCCTCTGATCCTCAAGGCCAAGGCAACACGTGCTCGTGAAGCAGAGCTGGTAAACAACTTTGACACAGCTTTCAGTAACTCAAATCAGAAGGAAAGTAAAGATCTCTAGCAGGGAAGAGCAGCTGAAGGCCAGGACTCCAAATGGTCCCAATACCTCCAACCCTGCAGTATTGCCTAGGCTCAGTTGCTCTCTGAAAGTATGGTATGAGAGTCCATGATCTCCTTAATCTTGCCTCTTACATGCCTACCCATATAGTGCCATATAGATAACATTTCTAAGTTCTACTGCCAGCTCAAGGTGGAGACTTCCCTTCTTGGACCGCAGCTAGAGCAGCCTATTCTTGCTAACCATAGGGCCTCCTTAGGTAGTTGCTTTCCAGAAGCGAGGACCCCCTCCAGTGGCATTCTCAGCTTAGGCTCTGCTTTCAAATGAAATTTTGCTTTGCATCAAAAGCTGGATGGAGCCTAAGATGGGGGGAGCCTGGCCCTCGTGGCGTTTGTCTATTGTCCAAGCGAAGAGCATATGATTTCTCTTGGACAATTAAGCCTTGTTTTTAGTGTTTGTCTTACTACAACTTAAACTTGCCCAATCTCTCTCTCTCTCTCTCTCTCTCTCTCTCTCTCTCTCTCTCTCTCTCTCTCTCTCTCTCTCTCTTTACAAATTATGCATTAAAAAAATTCTTCCCACCTGTTGCTCTTTTTTTTTTTTTAACTGTTGACCTAGGTAAATGTGATAACAGGCTGAATGCTAAACTGCCTTGAAATTTCCTCTGCCAAACAAATTAAAAAATTTGTTGCTTTGCTTTGCTAGTGATGCTGGTGGTTTGGGGGTTGTTATTGTTATTGTTTTGAGACAGGGTGTCACTCTGCAACCCTGATTGGACTGGAACTTGCTGTATAGACCAGGCTGCCCTTGAACTCCTAGAGATCTGCCTGCCTTTGCTTTCTGAGTGCTAAGATTCAAGGTGAATTCCAGCATGCCTGGCTAATCAATTATGTTTATATTCCACTTCACTGGACTTCCTTGGGACACACGCAGAATGCATCTATGTTCTTTGTCTAACATGAACGTCTGCTACCCTTGTTTCCAACAGAGTTCCTGATGTCCTCTGATGCCTCAGAAGTCAGAACTCCACTAGCCCCATCTTTCTCCCTGTGGCCTTCTAACTCCCACCACAATGGCCCATTAAGTTCTTTTTGCCTCATCAAAGAGTCCTTCCTAACCCAAAGTTCCAAACTCTTTTTTTTTTTTTTTTTTTTTTTTGGTTTTTCGAGACAGGGTTTCTCTGTGGCTTTGGAGCCTGTCCTGGAACTAGCTCTTGTAGACCAGGCTGGTCTCGAACTCACAGAGATCCGCCTGCCTCTGCCTCCCGAGTGCTGGGATTAAAGGCGTGCGCCACCGCCGCCCGGCAGTTCCAAACTCTTACACATTTCTCTGACAAATCTCTCCTTTCCAAAGTCCTAAGAACCACATGTTCATGTTATCATGTTACGACAGCTGCAACCCCCCCCACTCCTGGTACCAGTCTTCTATATTAGTTGTCATTACGACAGAAATACCCTAACAAAGGCAGCTTTTTAAAGGGAGAGGGTTATTTTGCCTCACAGTTCCAAGGTACAGTCTGTTATGGCTTGGAAGTCATAGCAACAAGAGCTTGAAGCAGCTAATCTTGCTGCATCCACAGTCCGTAAGCAGAGAGACAACGGCCGGTGATCAGTCCCCTTTCTCCTTTTTCTTTGAGCTGGATGTTATGATGGGCTCCCCATCTACAGTTAACTGAGTCTAGAAAATACATCACAGATATTTGACTCCAAGGTAATTCTAAGTCTCAACAAGTAAGCAAGATTAACCATCAACTTGGGAATTTCTTTTAAATGGTGTTGTTGAGAATAGAATATGCTAGATTTTCAGAAATATTACCAACTGGATCAGATAACGTAAACAACCCGTTTTACACAAGTACAATGTGTGGTAAAATATTTTTTTTAAAAAAAAAAACTTTAAATGTATTTATTTTCTATGGATGAGTGTTTTTCTGCATGCGTGCATGTGTACCACACGCATGCCTGGGGCCTGTAGGTGTCAGACAAAGGAATTAAATCATCTGGAAGGAGAGTGAGAGATAGATGTGAGCCACCATGTGAGCACTAGGAACAAAACTAGGGTCCTCCGATAGAGGAACAAGTGCCGTCAACCATGGAGCTGCCTTGCTAGGTGCAAAAATAAAATAATTCAAAAGCAAACATACAATTTAATAGTTAATTGAGGCAATTAACCCAACTCCCTAAAGTTTATAGCTAAAGCATACCTCTTTCCAAACGTATGTACCCAAAACACATTTATCTCAAATGATTGCAGACACAGATTACAAATGATTGTAATGTATATCATTACATTAGTGCTATACAGTCTAAAGACAAAAGGAAAAACAAATTTGTTTTGTTATTTGAGGATTATTCTCTTTATATTATAGGATAAAACAAATATAATAAATTGCTATTGACAGCCTGGTCTACAAGAGCTAGCTCCAGGACAGGCTCCAAAAAAGCTGCAGAGAAACCCTGTCTCGAAAAAACCAAAATAAATAAATAAATAAATAAATAAATAAATAAATTGCTATTGAGAATTAATAGTTTTCAGTACAAGAGAATAAAAAACAATAAAAATGTAAAAGATAAAAAGGTGGTGCCGGGCGGTGGTGGCGCACGCCTTTAATCCCAGCACTCGGGAGGCAGAGGCAGGTGGATCTCTGAGTTCGAGACCAGCCTGGTCTACAAGAGCTAGTTCCAGGACAGGCTCCAAAACTTCAGGGAAACCCTGTCTCGAAAAAAAAAAAAAAAAAAAGCAAAAAAAAAGGTGATGTAGCCCATATCTTGTAGGTAGAGAACAGACCACCAACTTAAGAGCAGCACAAAAGAAAATATTTAACTATTTTTAATGTGTCAGTTTTTATACATCTGCCACTTTTTTCTAAAATTGATATTTTCATAATAATTTTAAAATACCTTAATTTGTTTTCCTTTCAAGAAAAGTAACAATACCCCATGCAAAGATGATATTGAAAACATACTTTTAAAATGGGACAAAGTAGAAGAAATCTGGAGAATTATTGATTCAATAGATCACTGTTACACCAGGTGGGGAAAATTAGAGATGACTCCATGGATGAGCCCTAGAAACACTCAGTACCATATACAGAAATAGGAAAATCAGAAGCAAGGCCGTTCAGGGGGGAAACAGGCTGTTTTGTGAGTAATTTTAATTGGCCTTTTCAGAAAGCAATGAGTCTCATAGGAACAGAGTTCAAGTCCTCAGAACCTTTGGCAAAGCATCCGAAGAACTTCTGGGTAGCAATTGAGGCTTCGAGGTTCAGCTAGCATCTGTGGAGTTTACACAGAGACTGAAGTCTTCACTTCAGGAACACAATAGAAGGCTGGCAGAGAGGAAGAAGGAGCTGCAGAGCACTGTTCCAGGAAGCTGGGAAACCATAGTCAGCCCTCAGGATCAGAGACCACAAAGGGCCTGAGACACACCGCACAGATTTGGTAGCACGAAAGCCACTGGTCTGGGAATCTCTCCTCAGGGAATAATCCAAAACCTCAGCTTTACGATATAGAAAACATTCAAAGTACCACACATGCAGATCTAATGATAGTGAGCCTGCTACATTTACACTCTGGAAATATTATGCAGCTGTTAAAAGGATGCTTTAAAGGATTTGATCGTGGACAACGCTAAGCAGAAAGGTAAGAAACAAAATTATAGTACGTTTCCAACTGTAAAAAGGCATAAAATGTCTTCAAGGAATATAAGAATAACATTGTTTACTTCTTGGTAGGAGCAGAAGTGGCAAATGAATATTGGTCTAAGGTTTATTTTTATGTTTCCCTACTTTCGAAAATTATTAACTTTTAAAAATTAAAACCATTTTAGGACTGGGGGTGTGACTTAGTTGTAGAACACTTGCCCAGGGTATTTTTTTAATATTTATTTATTTATTATGTATACAATAGTCTGCCTACATGTATGCCTGCAGGCCAGTAGAGGGCACCAGACCTCATTACAGATGGTTGTGAGCCACCATGTGGTTGCTGGGAATTGAACTCAGGACCTTTGGAAGAGCAGGCAATGCTCTTAACCTCTGAGCCATTTCTCCAGCCCTTTGCCCAGGATATTTTAGTCTTAGGATTTGATTCTCAACATTGAAAAAACAAAATAAACAAAAATCTCTTATCACTATTATCAATATAACCAAATTTACATTACACATACGTTAAAACTGGTTCATGGCATCTATTGATATGTTCTCTGTAATGTGCTGTATCGTATTAGAAGTTTATGGGCATATGTGTTTTGCGGCGCACTAATCTCTGCTGGTACCTCGTGAAACTTGATCCTATTGACATTTGAGAGGTGAATTTCCTGGTTATAAGGAGACTGGACGGCACCATGGGCGTCGTCTTATTTAATTTTGTTGCTGTGATAAAATACTCTGACTGCTTTGAACAATGAACTGTAATGAATAAAGACCTGATCAATAGTGAAGACCTCAACAGTAATGTTCTGCTCTATTGCTCCCCAGCTAAGATAGATTTCTTGGTTTGCAGTATGCCTTTCATCAAGGCAAAAACAAAAGTAGAGTCTATGCGATCACAAAACATTTAATGGACTATTTGTGCCAACCTTTGTAATGGGGACCGAGATAAGAGATAAATAAGAAAGAGTCATTATTATAACGAAGCAAACCCCCAAAGTGACTCGGGAAGTAGAATACTTGCTACGCAAGCATGACTACCCAAGTTTGGATCCCCAGCACCAATGTTATTGGGGTGGGGCCTGGGGTACAGTAGAGCACACCTGTAATCCCTGCACTGGGGAGGCAGAGACAGGAGAATCCCTGGGCCTTGGTGGTCCGGCGGTCCAGCTGGTTGTGGAAACTCGGGCTCAATGAAAACCTCATCTCAAAAGAAAGGTGGAGAGCAACCGAGGAAGGCACCTTAAGTCAACTTCTGCCCAGCATATGCGCATGCGCACACAAGCTCTCTCTCACACACACACACACACACACACACACACACACACACACACGCTCACACCCACCTTACCACCACCGCCACGGTCAAGTATTATAGACATGAACACGGAGCACTGGAGCTCAGAAGAGGAAATATTTAACTGAGGTGAGGAAAGCGGATCCCAGAGAAGAACGTGGTCCGTACACAGCGCTATGGTCGGGCTGAAGGCGTGCTCACTGAATCGCCGAGGGACTGAGTTCATGGGTAGCGAGGTGGCTGCGGCTCAAGATAAATGAGTTTCCCCCAGTTCAGCCTAGCGGGAGACTGCGAAAACCGTTCTCAGAAGATGCTTAGTTCTGACGATTTTTCTGAAAGGGAGATGCGTGGTTGCTTTCCAGTCTCCTCAGGTGTGGTCATCCGAGCCCCCTTCGCGGGCATGAATGGCCTTCCAGTGTTGGTGTCTTTCAGTGTGCAGCCTGGGTTGCAATAAGCGACGAGCTGGTCAGAGTTATGAAGTTTCTTCATCTGCTGTCTTAGCAGACACATCAGGAGCACAGGATCAGAGACTGGAGTTCTAGAACTTTCCATTCTGGTGCATGCGTTCTCCCCTTCTTCTGGGTAACATTAATCCGATCAATTATTTCTAAAAGCTTATTGGACATGTTTTAAATGTATTCAAGTTGGGATATTTTTTCTTATTTTTTATTTTGTTTCTTATTTTTTCTTATTTTGTCTGTTTCCGTTTGAGACTGGGTCTCCGTGTTTCAGGCTAACCTTGAGCTCCAAGGATGACTTGAACTCATGACTCTCACACCTCCTGAGTACAGGGACCACAGGCGTAGGCCACCCTACTCCATTTTAAGAGGTGCAGCTGCCAGAGCCCAGAGCTTCGAGTACTGCATTGACCAGGACTGACTGAGCTTCAGCCTCAGCCCCTGCTAAAGCCTTTAAGCTTCTATTAATGTGAATTTCCATAAGAAAGGAGATCACATTGTAATCATTCAACAGTCACCCCCAAATACGATACTTATTAAATTTATCGGTACATCAAGTTCTTAGAAAACCTCTTGGGTTCGAAAGCCCTTTTTACTCTTATGAGCAGGAGGCAAAGACAGACCCCTCAGCACAAGGCAGCCCCCCATGGCTCTCTCACTTTATGCTCAGGAAGAGAAAGGGAATCCTGCCTGGTGTGGAAATCGAATCGTTCCTCAAATTTGTCTCACTAAATTATGCTAGCTTTAACGCTTTATTACAGGCTTTAAAGATCAGCTTTATTTCTCAATTTCTTAAATGAAAAAGGAATCCACTGTACAAGAGACCAGGTCTTAGAAACTCACCGTAGTCTACTCAGTTGGGTTAAAGCGTTCTCCTGCCCGCCACTCATAATTCACGCCCCACCCCCAAACCTCCTATGCAGAAGGCGACCAACATATATTTGTCTAAAATTTATTTGAAAAGAAGTCATGTTGCACAGTTATAACCACAGAACCTCACCTTTCCTTTGATTCTTTAGAGCTTTAAAGAAAACAAGAAAATGCTGGCAACTCTGTGGCTGCCCGCTTGGTTTCCATGGAAACAGAGAGGAGACCATCAAAAACAAAATAAGGCTTTTCAAGCTGATTACCCTCCTCCGCCCGTGCAGCCCTGGTGCCACACAATTCAAGGCGGCTCATCCCGAGCCTTGGGAACCAACACTCAGCTCTGTCCATGCTGCCTCTCGCAGCGAAAGGGGGGCAAATCAATAGAATCTTTGGGGTGGCAGCTTGGTTTGCTTGTAGGGAGAGCTAGACTCCCTGAGTGGGAAGAGGAACCCGTGAGCAGAAAGCCTGACGTAACTGTGTGCTCTCACCCCCATCCAATGCATGCACTGTTTAATCTCAAAATTCATATTTCTTGGGAATAATATAAGAAAGCCATGGGAATTTATAATAAAAGGATTAAAAAAACTCCTGATACGAAATGTTTAAAGAGATGAGGAAAAAGGAGAAACACTGAACCAAAAAAATAATTAGATTTCTGTTCACATGGGCAAAATACTATTACAACATCACCCTTGTTCCACAGATGCATACCTACCATGGCTAAAAATTACGATGCCAAAAATAGATTTTGTCATTGTCAAAAGCCTGGTTTAGCATAGTTTCATTATCCAGGATTGTTATGTATTTTATACAGCAGTATTCCTCTATTAAAAAAAATTTTTAAGTGAAACCGGAGGTTTTTGTGGGCCGTGGCATACACAATAGAAACATGTTTAATGGAAATAAAATTGAAGAGGTTTTAATATCAGATAAAAATAATGGAATTCAGGTATATCCCTAGTGGGAAAGAATGAAGGCAATCCTGATTTGTTGCCTTTTGTGTATCTATATTTGTTTATGTATGTGTTCCCTCCAAACAATCCAAGCTTTGCAAAGGCCTGTGCTATATGAGAAACCTGGTCATTTTTTATACCTAAGCCCCAGTAAAGAAAGTAATTGGAAATGTTCCACAAGTATATCGAATTAATCTCTTAATTTACTTAGGTAACCCTCTATAGTTTCATTAAAGGCTTTCCCTAGATTTTGGAGCCTCTTGCTATGAAGTGTTGATGGCGTAAATCACAAACAATCCCACACCAGTTTGGAATTATGATTAATCGAATGGTTATTTATTTAAAGGGGAAAAAACTTACAGATCACCGTCCCAGACAACAGCCCTCTGCACAATCAGGAAGGGAGCCTAGTCATCAGAGGCGGAGCCGGAAGCCAGAGAGTGAGCGGAGGGAAGCGGCTGCATTTTTAAAAAGAGAGACCACGCCCCAATGGGCTGGTATCTCAGCGGCTATTGGCTGAAGGAGCAGAAGGTGCTCCCGCAACAAAGTGTAAAGATTTGTAATATTTAAAAAAATAGCTTCTTAGCCAAGATAAATGATATATTATACACAACTCTCAGTACTTAAAGTTTTTGAAAAAGACTTGGGAACAGAATATGAGTTGAGAAAATTAGCTTAGCTAACATCAAAGACTTGGCATTAAAAAGAGTACCGCTAACATATGGTTGTGTTACAAGGGGACACTAACAGTGTATGGAACAAGCATGTTCTTGCCCCGAGAGGGAGAAGGCATGCAGGATGTGAGATTGGGTTAAAGCATATGTTCACATATTCCAGCAAAGCACTGAACTTGAAGTCTATGGAAGTGATGTTGAAGAATCCAGACTTGGGAACTTACCTCTAGTCTCACCGAGGTGAACTAAGTCAGAGATCAGCAGTACCCATACAGGGGCAGGTAGTAAATATTTCTGGCCATGTGAGTCATACTTTTTTTTATTAACAGATAATCTTCTCTGCCATTATAGCGTAAAGAGAACAATACATCACAACTGACTGAGGTAACTGTGATCCGATATAATTCTATTTACAGAAATATGCATGGATTAGGTTTGCAAAAATTGGTCATGATTGTTAGCCCCTGAACCGGGAAATAAATAATTCAGCCTTCTGGAGTCAATATTTTTTCTATCACTGTTAATTTTAGCCAATATGAATTTATATTAAGGAACCTGACCAGCAGGGATATTTGCAACAAAATTTTAGGCTTATAATTCAAAGTTTGGCTAAATGTGGTGAATTTAATCCAAGTCCTATATATCACTGAGAATAAATGAAATATCATGATACTGTTTGATGTTATATTATGACTAACTTTATTCATAGACCCACTATAAATAATTATATAATGTGCTTATGACACATAGTAAAACACGTGTGGGTATAAAAACTCCCTCTATGGAAATTTAAGGCAATATAAATGCATTAAATTCATTTTCAGTCTTGGTACCTCTTAGAGGGCCAAGACCATAGTGGCGGCCATTAGTAGTCACACAATAGCCCCAGAGAGCTAATCTTGCGCTGAATTGAAAGCCGAAATGTCTCACCTACGAAATTCTTCAAGTACAGCATCTCTTAAGTGCTGACTCCACAGAGGGGGAAATATACTTTAAAATTACAGTGTTATTAAAGATTTTTCTTTACCCTTGAAGGATATATGTCTGCTTGAGCCACAACTTTGAGAAGGTTGAAAGCAAATTATCTCGTGTAAGAAAGATTGCTGTTTCACTGATTAGTCACCATATATATATATGTGTGTGTGTGTGTGTGTGTGTGTGTGTGTGTGTGTGTGTGTGTGTGTGTGTATATATATATATATATATATATATATATATATAAAACATCCCAACCACATTTGCCCTTCCCGCCTCCTCTCCCACTTCCACCCCTCCTCTCTGCAGCCCCCTCATCTACTCCTCCTCTGTTTCTGCTCAGAAAGGGGCAGGCTTTCCCATGGGTATCAACAAAGCAAGCTACATCCAGCTGCAGAAAGACTAAGCATCTCCCCTTGTATTCAGGCTGGACAAGGCAACCCAGTATAAAGAATAGGTTCTCAAGAGTCAGCCAGCGTGTTAGCCCCTGCTCCGCTGTTCGGAGTCCCAGAAGTAGACCAAGCTCCACAACTGTCACACGTGTGTTGAGGGCCTAGGTCAGTTCCATGCAGGCTCCCTGGTTGTTGGTTCAGACTCTGAGTTCCTATGAGCCAGGTTATTGTTTCTGTGGGTTTTCTTGTGATGTCCTTGGTCCCTCTGGCTCCTATAGTTCTTCCTCCCTCTCTTTAGCAGATTCCCCGAGTCAGCCAAATGTTTGACTCTGGGTCTCCACATCTGTCCCCACTGCTTGCTGGATGAAAGCTATTTGAAGATTACATGATAGTATACATAAGCGACCCCCAAAACTTCTACCAGGGAACCACTATAGCTGATAAACACCTTTAGGGTAGTGGCTGGATACATGATTAACTAAAAAAAATTGTTATCTCTTTTATATACAAACAATAAGAGGGCAAAGAAAGAAATAAGGGAAACAAAAACCTTCACAATAGCCACAGGCAATGTATCTTGGGGTACCTCTAATCAAGCAAGTGAAAGACCTGTATGAGAAGAACGTCAAGTCTCTGAAGAAAGGAATAGGAAAAGATATCATCAGATGGACATATCTCCCACGCTCACGGATCAGCAGGATGAACATAGTAAAAATAACCATCTTACCAAAAGCAATCGGCAGATTCAACACAATCCCTATCAAAATTCCAACACAATTCCTTACAGATCTTGAAAGAACAATACTTAACTTCATACAGAAAAAAAAAAAAAAAAAAAAAAACAAAAAAAAAACAAGGATAGCTGAAACAATCCCATACAATAAAAGAACTGCTGGAGGTGCCGCCATTCCTGATCTCAAGTTCTGCTACAGAGCTCTACTAATAAAAACACCATGGTGTTAGCATAAAAACAGACAGGTGCATCAATGGAATCAAATAAAAGACCCAGATATAAATCCACACACCCATGAACACCTGGTTTTTGACAAAGAAGCCAAAATTATTCAATGGAAAAAAGAAAGCATCTTCAACAAATGGTGCTGGCATAACTGGATGTTAACTTGTAGAAGAACGCAAATAGATCCATATCTATCGCCCTGCACAAAACTCAAGTCCAAGTGGATCAAAGACCTCAGCATAAATTCAGATCTGTGGAATCCGATAAAAGAGAAAGTAGGAGGAGACAATTTCCTGACGAGCTTCCTAATGCTGGTTCCTTCTGTCCTGTCAGAAGCAGAGGGGCTTTCCAAGAAATTCAGACTTCCAAATGATTGTTTACATCTAACTGTGATGGGAGGAGGCCTGGCTCTGTCATTATGGCTGATGTTCTATTTTTATGATTTGGGGAGTCAATCACTTCCAACCTCAATTTCTTAATCCACACAATTGGAAGAAAAATCATATCATGGGTTGTTTAAACGATTACAGAGCTCTGTGTAAAATACTGGCTATATTATAGTGACCACCCCCCTCAAAAAATACTTCTTGTTACTATGAAAATCCACATAATAAAAATAAAATAAAATAAAATAAAATAAAAAAACTTGGCAAGTAGTGCTTTTGTGTTTCTAGCCCTGGGCAGACAGACACAGGGGGGTCCTGGCACTTCCTGACAGTCAGGCTATCCTAACAGGCCAATGAAAACCTCTGTCTCACAAAGCAAGGTGGACGGTTCCTAAAAAAAATAACCCGAGATTGACCTCTGACCTACACACACACATGCATGTGCCCAGATACACATATGCACCCACATGAACATACAACCCCCATATGCATATACTCTAAGAAAAAACAGAGCTGAGCGTCATTCATGACATCATGGCATTGGCCTATTTAGGAAGACTAGTGCTTGTCACTAGAATGCAAAAGCCATTGTTCCGGTACCAGAAGAGAAAGGACAAATCAAGAATCTCACTGGCACAAAGGGTATCATCTTTCGGGCAAAGCCTGGTTGTTGCATGAAACTGATATTCAAAAATTTTGATTTAACATGTGACGTCTGAGAGGAGATAGGAGTATATTTTCTCTCCATCGGAGTACTAGGCAGCTAGTGCAGTTACTTCTAAGGGCCAGTGCATGAGGGAAGCATATTTTGACAAAGCCCACAGTTTCTACAAGTCTTGAACTCATTGGGCCAAGGACCAAAAAAATGTAGCTGTCCTGAGCACTTCTGTTTGGTGGCTGCTTTTTCTTTCTGCTACTGAGAGGCCTGCGTCAGACAGAAACCACAGCTGTTCTTGAACATGTACAAGCTTCATGGCTCAGCCCTTGCCTGCCGCCAGGGTTCTGCTTCAAAGCCTCCGAGACCTGAAAGCCATGGAGATTCCATGGAGCATTACAAAGGGCAGAGCACACAGAAGGCGCACCCCGGTTTTTGGATCTGTTCTTTAGAACCTGAATTCAATGAGTCACACCAGAAAGGCTCCAAGAACTCCTTCTGGAGACTTTCGTGACTAATAACCATTTGTCCTTGAGGAGAGAGGAGCCAGCAGGGAGTCTCGCTAGGGAGGGGTTAGCCTGATTTTTCAATCTGTTATTTCTTTTCCTGCATCTTGTGGGTGGATCCCATGAGAGAGGCTTAGGCAAAAGGTACGTGCAGGTTGGTGCTTATGTCTGCTAGTTCCGTTCTAGGATTTCCAACTTCTGTGTTCTAGATAATGACTATCTAGAAGAATGGCGATGGATCTCTTATGCCCAAATCCACGAAGTCCCCCAAAAGCCAACAAGGAGACTGTGTGCTGTATGTAAAAGCAAACAGCCTTTATTTTATGCAAGTTTACAAACTCAGTCTCTCCGCATGCCCAACGTATTGGAATAAACGGAGAGCCCCGAGCTCAGTTAGAGTAATAAAGGTGGGGGTGAGGGGTTTCTGAGGTTCAGGACCCCTGATTGGCTGACATGTGTCTAGGGGTGTCCTGGTGAGTGTGTGTTGGCAGGTGATCCTATCTATAGTGGTTGGAACGTTAGGCATTTTCTTTGGATGGTCCATTCTTGGGTGGTGCTCCAGTAATCTTAGTTTATGGTTCTTCCTGCAACCAGGTATTGCTTCAGGGTAAACTACAGAGACTCAGGCCTCCATTAAATTTATTTTTTTTTTTATTTTTTTTTTTTTTTTTTGGTTTTTCGAGACAGGGTTTCTCTGTGGCTTTGGAGCCTGTCCTGGAACTAGCTCTTGTAGACCAGGCTGGTCTCGAACTCACAGAGATCCGCCTGCCTCTGCCTCCCGAGTGCTGGGATTAAAGGCGTGCGCCACCACCGCCCGGCTCTCCATTAAATTTATTGATGGCTGAGTCCTACTCTGGCAGGTGATAATGGTTGGAAGTAAAGAACTTCCTTTGGGTGGTCTGTTTTTATTTAGCTTATCATGGCTGGCTCCTACAGATCCTTCTCTTTTCTTTCTTTTCTCTTCTTCCTCTTCATGTAATTAGTGTTGAGATGAATCCCTTCAAACAGTTAGTGGAGAGAATACAAAAGTAAGGATACAACAGGTGCCATGATTTGAAGAGGGAACAAGTTGTCTGTAGGACCCAGCCATGACAAACTCAGCAGAGGCCCGAGTCTCTAGTTTACCCTGAGGCAATACCTGGTTCCAATAAAGACCACAAACTGAGACCACCCAGGCAAAGGAAATTTCTAACATTCTAATTGTTGTAGATAGGATCCCTGCCAGCACACACCCATCACTTCCCACCAGGACACTCCTAGACAAATGTCAGCCAATCCGGGGGTCCTGAACCTTAGAAATCCCTCACCCTCATCTTGGCTACTATAAGACCCCAACCCCAACTGAGCTCAGAGCTCTCCCACCATGGAGAGACAAATTTGCAAACCCGTGTAGGAATAAAGGCTCTTTGCTTTTCCATAAAGGACTCGGTCTCCTCGTTGGTTTTGGAGAGACTCCGCAATCTGGGTACAACATTGTCAAAATTGAGTCAAGGAAAGCAGAAAGAGGAGCAAAACCCAACAAGCAGAGATGCCAAGTCTGGATGGAAGAAAGAGAAGCTGAGCCTAAGGAACAACATGAAAATAACCGCAGAACTCCAGGATCAGAGGAGCTGGCCATGCGCTGACAGGAAGTGGGGCTATTACACACCCACATGCTCCTTGCACCAGCCCGTTCCCTGTCCTTATCTGTAGCTCTCTAATCTAAGTGCTCCCTAGTTGACAGTGCTAAAAGACACGTAAAACTAAATGACGAGCCTCACAAAAATATCTTACATCCGGGTTCACCACAGCACAACTACAACAGGCAGAAGGTATGTGACCCAAGTGACCAGGAGTTGGCTTTGCGTATGAATCCGTTCTGAGTACGAAGAGCTAAGGAAAGCGGGTACCTAAACACCCACACAAATGTGCACAGACAGGAAGGAAATTCCGACACATTCTACACGCTTGAACCCTAATGAATATGCAAAGTGGCAAAAAAAAGAAAACCCCAGAGAGGACAAAATTGCAGGGTGAGGTACACAGAGTGTATTTATAAGACAAGAAAGCATTGTGTCTAAGTAGGGACTGGAGAGAGCAGCAAGATTAGCATATGAAAGCAGCCAGTTGGCTGAGAGAGATGATTGGAGGGAGGCTCTTCCCCACCTGGGCTTCTTACAGCAAGCACAGCAAGCAAGGAGAAGCCCCAAAGACCCTGGAGAAGCAGGTTCTATGAAAGCAACCTACAAAACTTCCTGGGCCTCCCTTCTACCTCACTACCCGCTCCCGTTCTAGACAGTGTCTTTCTCTATAAACCCTCCCTATTTCTACTACTGTGCTCTTGGCACAACGCTTGGAACCTGGAAAACTTCAGCAGGTAGGTGCCGCTGGGGATTTCAACTCCATTCCCGGACCGTGGTTCCAAAGGAACTGGGGAGGAGGAAAGAGAGAGTTATGACTTAATGAGGTCGAAGTTTTAGTTCTACAAGTTGAGGAGAGATGTGGAGATGGCAGATAGTGACAGTTGCATCACTAGGTGAATGTATTAAATGCCACTAAAAATCTACTACAAGATTTGAAAAGTGGGTGAGGACCTCGGGGGGAGCATCACTTTTATACTGGCTACACATTCACTGTATGTGATCCATCCTCAAGGCATTTTTATTGAGAAATCCAGTGATTCTTGATTTTAGGAAAGAAAACATATTTTTAAAAAAAGATAGTTTTTGTGATTTTTAGGAATTGTTTTTAATGGAAGAATCTTCCTTTTGATACCGCCAAGAAGCTAGTACTTTTTTGTTGTCGTTGTGGCCAAAACGACATTTTCTGGAGGAGTAATTAATAGAGAGTGTGCAGGGAAGGAAAAGGCATTAGGACAATGTGTCATGCACAGCACGGTGTGCACAGGGAAAATTCAAAAAAAGAAAGAGGAAAAAAATAGAACAAGGGCCGAAAACCAGAAGCTATGCAAAAATGGAAATGAGAGAAGAAATGGTCGCAATAACTGTTGACTGCAGAAATCCTTGGGTCTGCAGCAACAGGCGTAGCAACAAGGGCTCTGAAACTCACTCAAAAGAAGCCAAACAAGGCTCAGAGGTGACTGAGGCGTAGGCCATAGCTACCCTGAGGGCTGCACTACAGACAGATGCTCTGCTGTGAGCATTGTCCTCCGGATGCTCTGCTGTGGGCATTGTCCAATCCAGATGCTCGGCTCTGAGCGTATCCAATCCCGATGCTCGGCTCTGAGCGTATCCAATCCCGATGCTCAGCTCTAAGCGTATCCAATCCCGATGCTCGGCTCTGAGCGTATCCAATCCAGAGCTCATGGGATGTGTATGGCTAAGGGCAGCTCTGAATGTGACCCAATATAAAACCACAAACATAGTTAAAAACATTCTGAGAATTTCTGGTGGGATTTCGTGCACGTGTGACTTGATAGTGCAGTTCTCCAGCATGAACTTTGTAGGTGACAGTGTCGTGTGACAAGCTCAAGATGGTTAGACGTGCCTGCTAGAACAGTCTTTTACCAGAACCACCTGGAGAGCTTTATGATAGAGATCTGGTCCCTTACAGGGGTTTCCTCTGCAGAAGGTCTTGGGTAAAATAAGACCCTTGCATTCCTAGCGAGTTTCCTGGTGATGCTGTCACTACTGGTTTGAAGATAACATGGTGAGAGCCACAGCTCTAGAATTAAGAAGGCAAGAGGTGTTAATGATTGATTCTGAAAATTTTTTAATTCATCATTTTTTATTTATTTTACATACCAACCACAGTTTTCAACTCCCTCCCCTCCCCTTCCTTCCATCCCACTCCCCCATCCACTCTTCCCCATCTCCATTCAGAGGGGGGTAAGGGTTCCCATGGGAATCAACAAAGCATGGCACATCAAGTTGAGGCAGGACCAACCCCCCGCCCCCCGCCAGCATCAAGTCCTAACAAGGCATCCCACCATAAGGAATAGGCTCCAAAGAGCCAGCTTATTCATCAGGGACAGGTCCTGGTCCCACTGCCAGGGGAGCCCACGAAAGACCAAGCTACACAACTGTCACCCAGATGCAGAGGGCTTAGGTCAACCCCATGTCGGCTCCCTAGCTGTTGGTCCAAAGCCCATGAGCTCCCACAAGCTCAGGTCAGCTGTCTCTGGTTCCCCATCATGATCTTGACCGCTCCTCCACTTGCTCATATGATCCCTCATCCCTTTCTTCAACTGGACTCCCAGAACATGGCCCAGTGCTTGACTATGAATATCTGCATCTGCTTCTATCAGGTACTGGATGAATCCATAATGAATTAGGGTAGTCATCAGTCTGATTACAGGGGAAGGCCAGTTCAGGCACCCTCTCCACTATTGCTAGGAGTCTTAGCTGGGGTCATCCTTGTGGATTCTTGGGAGTTTCCCTGGCGCCAGGTTTCTCTCTAACCCCATAATGGTTCCCTCTATCAAGATATCTCTTTCATTATTCTCTCCCTCTGCGTCACCCCCAACTCGACCATCCTAATTCCTTATATTCCCATCCCCTTCCCTCTACTTCTCCCTACCTCCACTTTACCCAGGATATCTATCTCATCTATTTCCTCTTCCCAGGGAGATTCATACATCTCTTTTAGGGTCCTCCTTGTTACCTAGCTTCTCTGGGGCTGAGAATTACAATCTGGTTATCCTTTGCTGTCTAATGTCCACAGATTTAAACAGAGAAGTCTAAACAGAAGAATCTCGAATGGCGAAGGTACACTTAAAGAAGTGTTTAACATCCTTAGCTATCAGGGAAATGCAAATCAAAATGACTCCAAGATATCATCTTACACCTCTCAGAATGACTAAGATCAAAAATTGTAATGACAGCCTATGTTGGAGAGAATGTGGAGAAAGGGGAACACTCCTCCACTGCTGGTGGGAATGCAAGCTTGTACAGCCACTTTGGAAATCAGTATGGTGGTTTCTCAGGAATTTGGGAATCAATCTAGCTCAAGACCCAATGATACCACTCTTGGATATATACCCAAAGGATGCTCAATCATACCACAAGGACATTTGTTCAGCTTTTTGCATGGCAGCATTATTTGTAATAGCCAGAACCTGGAAACAACCTAGATGCCCCTCAGCTGAAGAACGGATAAAGAAAATGTGGTGCCTTTACACAGTGGAGTGTTGTTTCTCGGTGGAAGAAAACAATGACATCATGAAATTTGCAGGCAAATGGATGGGACTTGAAAAAAAATCATCCTGAGTGAGACAACCCAGACCCAGAAAGACAAACACGACATCTGCTCACTCATAAGTGGATATGAGATTTAAAGCAAAGGTTCTGCAACTTTTGAGCTTTTCAAGTATGTAAGGAAGAAATACCAAGTCAAGAACTGTAGAAGAGACATGGAAAAGTTGCTTAAATTTGGGTAGATATGACCCATCATGCTTGCGTTAAGGTGTAAGCTTCAGACCAAACCTGAGATACCATCCCATCAGGAAGCCTCACTTTCTAATAGTATACTTCTGGCCAAGTGACTAAACCTTTCTCCACCCTTCATTGAAACTGTGTTCTTCATCTGTGAAACTGGGGTAATATTGTCAGTCCACAAGGGTTATTGGAAGAGAGACATTTACAGAGGGTTTAGCACAGCACTAAGCATATTGGAAGTAGAACAGGCATCCCTTTGGGCCGCTCAGCATCTATCTCTGCTACTTTTGGGCCGCCCATTTATCCATCAAGTTTTTTCCATTGTCTTTTAAAATCTGAATCTTAGGAAGAAAGCCAAGGCAATATCCTGCCGTTTTCCTCTTCTCTACTTGCCATGGAAACCACTTCACCCCCTGGCAGATGATTTATAGGCAGAAGTATAAGGCTATACATTGCCTTTATGGAAATGTTTAACCCCAGAGTGTCCCCTCCAGTGTCTACTAGAGAGGGAGAAAGATAGCTCCAGAGGTTCCCAGAGTGGATTAATTACTTTGCAATCGCAATATTATGCAGTCTCTCACAGTTATAACACGGTGCACAAAATGTTTCAAGAGAAGTAAGGCATCTCTGCCCTTTAATTTGATAAAAGGCTGGAGCTGGCTGATGGAATGGAATGCAATTTTTTACTATCTAAAAACTCAATAAAGATAATTAATTTGGGAGGAGGCTAATATTTCAATAAAGCTGAAATAAATGACCACTCTCAGCTCTCTTCTGTTAGAGGGTGTACTTAAAGTTGAGTAATGACTTGGCTAATAATTTCCCTTGAACATATCATGTTGAAGATGAGTTTAAATGCTGTCGGGTTTTTAGGGAGATGCTAATTCTTGCCCTTGGTAACTCTGGAACCCATCACTTAAAAAGACAAGCTTTCATATGGTTCCATTATATAAGTGACCCTACAAAGACCCCCCCAGCACATACAATAAGCTATGCGATCTCAGGGCTGGAGGGTTTTTTTTTTTATGGCTCTTCTTTGAATAGTGTTATTTTGAATGGCTTTCATACTGCAAATATCTCATCCTTTCCTTCTTCCTCTGTGACCTGAACCTTTTCTTTCATAACATGATCTCCCCAACTCCAGCTCTGGGAGAGGAGAAGTGGAGCTGATATTTCTTAGTCTTGAATGGCGTGGTGTAAGGGTAAGACACAAGCCTAGTGGGCTTAAATAAGATGACCTCTCATCTACTGGGGACATTCATAAAATCTGCCCCTGCTCTTAAGAGCACACAGGTGAGTGGCATCTTTCGCTGTTGGGTGGCTTCTTATCTCATGGAAACTGGGAGAAAGGGTAGCTTCCCTACAACTAGAGGAGCAACTAACCTAGAAGGTGGAAAGACAGCAGGGTAGAGCGGCGGCCAAGACCTCGATAGTCTTGGAGGGACTGAAGCCAGTGCCTCTGAAGTCATCTCCCTCAAGAGTCTTTGTTAAGCGAGTTACAAAATTGCTCTCATATCTGATATATTTCGAGTCTGAGTTTTTCAGTTACTACCAGATTATCATTATCTGAACAGTTATCGACATGAGCTAACCCTCTGAGTGGATGAAATATTGGGCGGAGAGGATAAAAGGCGTGAGAAATCGGAGGGTGATGAGTCCCTTTGTTATTCTGATTGCAGTGATTGTCCCATGAGTAGTGCGTTTTACTACAAATTACAGACTGTAAGCTTCCAATGCATGTGTGTGGCTGATGAGCCAACAACAATATCTTCAGGATGATTTTTCTCTAAGTTAGAGATTAATAATAAAAGCTAGAAATGTACTTAGATATTAAATATTTCTAGAAATTTGTGGATCAAAGAAAAAAGTCAGGATATAATTTCAAAATTACTAAAACATCAACAATGGAAAACAACCTAATTGACTGTAGCTCAAGAGTTACCAAGAGATTAACTTATTTTTATTTTCTTAAACGCTTACAGAGGAAAATGAAGGTATGGTGTTATATTACTAGAAAACGGAATTAATAATAAATAATGCAAAAATAGGGAGAATGAATTAATAGAACCAAAAATATATAATAGAAAAGGTCATCAAATAGTGGTTGCTTGAAAGGATTAATGAGACAAGCCCAGAACAACTAATACATTTATTTAAAGACAAACATAGATGAAATAATAATTTGCAAGACATCAGGCATCAGAAGGAAAGACAGTGACTCCTCAGAAGTGGAAAATTAATAACAAAAACATGTAAGCTTCCTCATCTTACATGTCTGCAGCTCTTGGCTGAGGGGAGAGGGAACAAGGCAGGGTCCAGCGGGTTCTTCTATCTTGCAGAGTAACTGTTTCTCCCTGAGGATACAGAGCTGGGGATCCAAGCACACCAACCTACTGGAGTTTGCACAGCAGAGCACAGAACCCACAGAGCTACACAGAGCGCCTAGAATATGGTGTGAAGAAACAATCCAAGGGCAGAAAAGGGGATATTGGCAATGCCCCCAAGTTTACAAAGTGGCAGAAATAGCCATCCCACCAGCCGATATAGAAACCCACAGTTCACCAGGGCAATTCTTAAGTGGCCCCTTAGGGAACCAGAGAAAAACCTGGCAAGGGATGGCTATGTTTGCTACCTTAGTGGTAGTTTTATGGGTATATACACACATGCCAAAATTTACTGAGTTATATAATTTAAAACTGTGCAGTTTGTCACCTGTCGTAATATATCAATAAAGCTGTTTAAAAATTTTATGTATGAGACCAGAACGTTGGCTCAGTAAGGAAAGGTGCTTGCCACCAAGCCTGGTGTCTGAATTCAACCCCTGGGACACATGCACATCATAGAAAGAGAGAACAAATTCCTCACGAATCATCCTCTGTCTTCCACCCGCGAACTATGACTGCTGCCCCCTCCAAATAAATAACTGAATGGATAAACGAAGATTTTCATTTTAAAGTAGTTAGAATAAAAAAAGACAACTTTAAAAAGGTAAAGCCGATTCATAAAAAAAAAGCATACAATTCCTAACATGCTCCCACAAAGCTAGTGAACAATTTTATAGCTGAAACTTGAAACATAAACGAAATAGGTAGAAATAAATGTTCTCAAGAAGGAAGAGGAGAAAGCTCAGCCATCTTAATAAAAGTCAAGCAAAATTTAAAAGCTATCCCCCCAAAAAGAAGAACATTGTTCCCAGAAAACCTTTTTGGTATATTTTAGCATTCAAGTGCAATAAATAAAAAAAAAACACACAATATAACAGGGCAGAATAAACATGCAGGTTCCGTATTCACTGACAACGTGAAACACACTAATCTCAGTGAGAGGGAAAATCCAATGCTCATCAAAGAACTGTAATTATTCCAACAGATAACAGGCTAAGCAGGCAAAGAGTAATAAGACAATCTAAGGGTCATAAGTTCAATACTTACACATTTCCAGAGGGTAAGGCCACTGAAATGCCCAGATTAAAAATAAATCAAGCACAAAATGAAAAAATAATCCTCATCCATAAATATGAACGGGAAAATTCTAAAAACAACGAAGAAGCCTACCAATGTTTTAACTAACTAAGCTTTTTTTTTTTCTCTGAAACACAAGATTGGTTTAACATTACAAATATATGTTCAGGGGGAATCTATACTATTATTGTTTTAACATTACAAATATATACATTATCCCAACAGTTTAGGGGAGCATAGGTAGATGGAGAACAATTTTAAATAAAACCTAATTTCCTATTCTGGAAATTCTTTGTAAACTCTGCCTATGAGGGGCTGGCTTAATCTTCTTTATGCTTCTACAAACCATCTCTCGCAAACCACATAGTTAAGGGGAAGTCTCTTGAAGACCAGAAACAAGACTCAAACACTATCACGGAATTTGCTGCATCATCTGTTTTACAACATAGTTGCTCACAGTGCTAAGCAGAGATACGAGACAGTGCGAGAAGATTTGAAACGGAAGATAAGCAGAAACAACAGCGGTCAGAAGAAAGAGCGGTTTGCACACAATGCAGTTTTCTGTGTGGAGAATTTAGATCTCTAGACAAACTTTCGGACTTAGAATTTTTTTTAAAAAAAATTGCTGGTTCCAAAAACTCATGTGTAAAAGTTGAATTGCATTTCCAAGTAATAAAAACAAGTAGAAAAAAATATTTTTAAGCCATTGTTTACCTTACCAAGAAGACTAAGTGCCTAGCAAAAACTATTGGCAACAGATATAGAAGCTGTGTGGGAAGAGCAATTTTGTTGAAAGAACAAAAATCCAAATAAAAGGGAAACAATGCTTACGAATAACAAAACCCTCAATGTCACACACAAAAAAGCACAGACTGAGTAAATTTTTAAGTGAATTTGTTCAGTCATCAGGGAAAAGGGAAACAAAATGGCAATGGAACGAAATTAAACCTCTCCTGTACTAGCAAAACAAGGAATCAGATAACCCCAAATGTCAACGACGATGTAGCACAGTTTCAGTGGGGCTGGTAGTCGGTGCAGCGGCTTGGTATCACAAGTCACAGCTGATCACGCACACCGGTAACCCAGTATTCCCATGCAGTGCAGCTTTTGTACATGCTATGGACAAGATGAGCAGAGATGCTCATAGCATCCTCTCTAACTGCAAAGTAGCGGACACCAGCAGCCTCTATGGGCCTCAAAAATACAATGGCTAGAGTCTTATGTTCCTACACTAGGCTGCGGTGGAAACAAGCTTCCGTAGAGAAATTGGACCACCGGTGCTCAGTGTTCAAGTTTGCTTTTTGTTGCTGTGATAAGCACTGACCAAAGCCAGATTACAGTTTACCAGGAGAAGCCCAGGCAGGAATTCAGACAGGAGCATGAAGCAGAAACCACGGTGGAAACACTGCTTACTCGCTTGTTCCCAGGCTTGGGCTTAGCCACCTTCCAGAGCTTCCGGACCTTCCTTAGCCCTCCTGCCCAAGGATGACATGGCCCAACCTGTACTTGGCTCTCCTACATGGATTAGCAATCAAGAAATGCCCGACAGACATGAACACAGGCCAAACCAATGGGGGCAGCTCCTCACGCTTCCTGTGTGTCCCATGTCCCCCACGCCTCTTCCGGCGTGTCAAGCTGAGAACAACAAGAGAAAAAGACAAAACTACAGACATTTAGAGAGACATATTTATGTTGCTATCCTATAGTGCTTTGCTATAATAAAGCAAGCAACACAAAATGCCCCTAAGAGGATGGAAGCGGCTGGACACAGAATGAGTTTTTCAAGCAATGGTTTTGCTCAGTTTCTAAGCTTGAGCGATAACACAAGGTTGCTCATTTTATTCTGTAAATCATACAGGAAGCAAAAAGTCAACGGAGATTGGAAATGATTGAGACACTTCCAGCTGGTACGATTGACGTACAGGTTCACGTTTGTAATAGCATTCACGTCTCATTCAGAGGACCCATTCCTCTTTATTTCTGGATGCCTGGTGATGTGGGATTCCCCTCTGTATGCTGTGAATACCACTGGTTAATAAAGAAACTGTCTTGGGCCTGCGCAGGAAATAGAGCTAGGCAGGGAAAACTAAACTGAATTCTGGGAGAAAGGAGGCAGAGGCAGAGGCAGAGGCAGAGAGAAGCCATGTAGCCCCGCTGGAGCCAGACAGAACTTTACCTGGTAAGCCATAGCCACATGGCAATACATAGATTAATAGAAATGGGTTAAATAAGTAATTAGTAAATTAATAATTAGTAAGAGTTAGCCAATAAGAAGCTAGAGCTAATGGGCCAAGCAGTAATTTAATTAATACAGTATCTGTGTGGTTATTTCGGTGCTGAGCAGTCGGGAACGAACAAGCAACCTCCTTACTACAGCCTGGTGTTTTTGTTCGGGTTCTCTTGAACATAGAGCACACGGAGGAGGTTAGGGAGCCGACAGAATATCTTCTAGCTGAGCATAGCACTGTAAGACAGGAAGAAAAGAGACTAATGTAGACTGACACTGTTGTTCCAGATCTCTCTGTGTTAGGCGGCAGAAGCTCAACTCCTCTGGAACCTGCAAGAAGCACTCAGAAATGCCTACCAGGTTCCACAGAGGAACAAGACATTGCACTTTCTGGCTTTGCGTTGGTCGTTGGTGTGTTAATTCACTTATTACTTTGGGCCACAGTCGGGCTGGACACAAGGCTTCCAAAGACACTCACAGGCGGAAATGGTTTTGTGCTTACCGCGCCACAAGAAGTAGATTCTGACAACCGATGAAAGCAACAAATGAGAAAGTATGAAATATGAAAATTAGCTCACAAATGTATTTAGCTACTTTTCTGTTCTTTTTTTTTTTTTTCTGAGGCAGGATTACTCTGTGTAGCTTTGGAGCCTGTCCTGAAACTTGCTCTGTAGACTAGGTTGGCCTCGAACTCACAGAGATACCCCTGCCACCGCCTCCCAAGTGCTGGGATTAAAGGCGTGCACCACCACTGCCTGGCTGAAAGTACAGACTTTTTATTTATTTATTTTTATTATTATTATTATTATTATTATTATTATTATTATTATTATTATTTTAGTGTGTATAGGTGTTTTACTTGACGCAGACCCCCTGGGGTTGGAGTTACAAATGTGTGAGCTGCTGTGTGGGTTCTGAGAACTGGACCCGGGTCCTCAGGAAGAGCACCTAGTGCTCTTAACTCTCAGTCATCTCTCCGGTCCTTTCTGGTTTTTTTTTTTTTTTTTTTTAAGATGCTTCCGGGCTTACATCTTTAAGGAGCCTTTTCTGACTTGCCCTGCCCAGATTAGACGTCACACTTGGATTCTGACTTAGGGTCACTGTTGCTGTGAAGGAACGCCATGAGCAAAAGTGATCTTGGCTGGAGAGGGTTTATTTATTCACCTTACTCTTCCACATCGCAGATCATCATCAGAGGAAGTTGGGACAGGACGCTGAAGACCATGAGCTGATAGAGAGACTATAGAGGAGTGAGGGGGTATTGCTTCTTGGCTTGCGTTTCACGGCTTGCTCAGCCTGCTTTCTTATACAACCCAAGACCACTGGCCTAGGGGTGGCCGTAATGGGCTGCCCCTCCCTGTCCCCATCACCAATGAAGAAAATGCCTTACGGGTCACCTACATCCTGATCTTAGGAAGGCATTTTCTTAATCAAGGATCCTTTCTCTCAGATGACTTCAGCTGGTGTCAAGTTGACCTAAAACTCTTGAGCACAAGTATTTCCACACTTCCCACCTGCTCCTCTGGAAGTGTCCTGAGTCATACAACACACATTAGCGACGTGTGTTAGCCACCCCCACCATGCTCTGCGTTAGTCACCTTGGAGCGCTACATCCTTGGTTTGGCACGTGGAAATTAATTAAACGTTTGCACGGAGTAGGGTGGAGCAAAGTAAATATGGAAAGAAGACGGTAGCCGAAGCCAGGCAACAGTAAGAGAGACAAAAACAGAGAAAGATGGACGTGTAAACCATAGGAAGTTAGTCCAATATTAGATTTAACTGACTTTTAACATTTTTCCAAATCACCAACATGCATTAACCACATAGCAAATCTTTTCCTTTCTTCATTTGTGTGTTTGTATGCACATACGTATTTGTACACACACATGTGTGGAGACCATGTGTGCACATGAGTAGAGGCCAGAGGTTGATGTTGTTGGCTGTCTTCCTCAGTAACTTTCTACTCTGTTTCTGAGACAGGGCCACTCTCTGAACCAGCTCACTGACTCAGCTCTAGGGGTCCTTTTTTCTGTCCCCCCTCAGTGTTAGAATCATGGGTATATGCTGCCATGCTTGGCTTGTTATATGGGTACCGGAGATTTGAACTCAGGTCCTCTCATTTGTGTGGTGAGTTCTTTAATGACTAAGTCATCTTTCCAGTCCTTCTTCCCTGATTTTTGTAAGGTTTCACGGAATAAATTGATAGAGGGTGATGCACACTGATAAATACACACAATCTATTTTGTTGTTGTTGTTGTTGAGTCTTGAGATGATCTGGATAAATTGAAGTGGACATCTTTTAATTACTGATAGAACAGCTAGATGGAAATATGGTTTGCATATGTGAACAATAGTGAATTCCAAAAGTAGACATTCCCAATCAGGCCAGCAGCCTACCTGGGTATCCAAGACTGGAGAGATGAATGCTTCTTGTAGTCAGCTGGTCTCCAAGAGAAGGAAAGGCACAAGGCAGGACTCTCGGTGCCCAATTCCTAATCCTGTTCTCACAGTCAGGGAAGTCTCTCCAGAGAAGCCAAGGATAGCTACAGCAAAGCCACCCTGACTTGCCCAACCTTGCCTGATCTTGGAAGCTTGGCAGCACTCAGCCTGCTGAGCAGCTGGATAAAGTCAAGAGACTTACCCTAACCAACATCCTTCTACCTGGGAAAACAGAGCCAACCAGGCGGTAAGGAATAAACGCTCCTGAGGCGCACTTGTCTTTACCGGGGTGGGGAGGTGAGGGGGTGGGAGAACGAGGGGGGGGTGGGGGTCACTAGTGCGCATACATCGGACAGTGACAGTGACGGACACCATTTGACATGTGTTGTCACCATAACCAGACAGATTTAAGTTCAACAGCAGGAGAGGGAAAGAGGCCAGAGTGTAAGAAACAATATATATTCGGTTTGACACCAGGGAAATGCTCCAAATATATATTTAGCTGTTACTGTTAACATTTTAAAATAAAACAAACCTTCTAGGGAGAATAAATATCAGACACACTTGGCACAGGCTCGTGCAATGAAAGTGTCTCTCCTACCCTGCCGATTACTTTCGAGAGCTATTTTTGTAATTACATGTAATCAGAACTGTACTTTATTTCGCATGCCCTTTCTTCCTGATTTGATGAGTGTGAAATTCTCGATTTACAGATGAACATTAGGAGCACAATCGGCTTGCAAGTCAGACTGCGTGGCAAATCTGTTCCTAGTTTAAGGTAACTCGTTAGCTTTTAATTAAGCATCAAATGCAGCGCAAGCAGTGATATGAAGCCCAGTACAGCTAATTACACTGCTTCTGCGATAATTTGTGTTTCAAATTCTTGTGAAGCCTGATTTTCTCCCACTTGTTTGACTCCAGAATCCCCACAGAGCCTATCTTCCCATTTCCCTAATCTTTCTTAGTAGAATTCACAAGCTAATAATTCCTAGAAAAGAGAGATAAATTGTCTCACTTTGTTGGTGTTAATTTTGGGAGGGTAGCCATGTGTACCACACAAGCCACCCAACAACTGAGAGTGGGCCCCTGGGCCGCAGTGGCTTTTTAAGGACACTAGGTATTGGAGACATGTCATTCAATGGGGCTTGGATTTTAATGGGAGGCCTCCTGAGCCTTATCCACTAGGGAAAGGTGAGTGGGCTATCTGCCTGCCCGTTCTGCAGCCCCACAACACAATAGGGAGTCAAGTCAAAGCAGGAACTCAGTTTGCTACTGTGAGCATCAGCTTATATAGGTTAAGTGGCATCATGTGATGTGGGGGTACCACCAGCCAATGAGAGACAGCAAAGCCCTCCCTCTGGCTAGAGGGGCGTCTATCTAGAATTTGCTGTCCCAACCTCATTCGGTAGTTTTGAGACTATCCTTCAAACTCGAGCCAGGTTTTACTCTGTCCTACAGGCCTTGAGGTACAGGCTCTGAGATAATTTTGGCTCAACATTTTGATTTCAGGGATGGCAACAACAGCTAAGCATTCATAAATGTCTTTAACAATTGAAAAAGGTTCAGAGTAGGTTTGATGACATACAATGATAGTTTTTATTAATACAATGGAGAGGAAAGCGCTTTTTCATGATTAATTCTTTCCTTACTTAAAAGAAGCATATTTCTTTCATACAATGTTTCAAGATCAACTAACCATCATGACCTGTGACTAATATTTTGGTGATGTAAACCAAAGAAATAATATTTATAATCAACTTATCCCAGAAATAGCAGCCATCATATAATTAAGTCAAATGTTTTCTTCTCTCTCACTTAATTAATTGAACTAATATGTTATGGCCAGGTATATTCTTGGAGAGGGGTCAGACAGTCTTCTGGGGGGAAATCTGCTATCTGTGAAGAATATTCTCAGAGACACAAATAAGGAACTTGCACACACACTCACAAATAATTATGATAAAGATACAGCAGACCAATAAACTATGAATATTACCAAAGAGAACCAAGCCCACATTGGAAAACAGCACAGTATTGCAAAGCATAATCCAAGAATATGAATGTTTCCACAGCTGAGTATAAGTTATGAAATTGGCTGTATTAATAAAACCAAAAAGAAAAAAATCAGGAAATTACTTCCACAAATGCTGAACAGGCATTTGACAAAACTCAACAAACACCCTTTTATGTAAAAGAAGAAAGAAAGGAAGAGAGAGAGAGAGAGAGAGACAGACAGACAGACAGACTTCAGCCCAAATGGTAGTTTCTCAGTTAATGGGCAAACACCGCTAACAGTAGGGAGACATAGATGACCACCTGTCAATCACTATGGAACACTGGAAACCAGAGCAGGCACTAACACAGCTGTTCCTTTACAAGAGCTGGAAGAAGAAGAAGAAAAAAACCTGTCCTTTCAGATAACATGGTTATGTAATTGGTAAACAAAAACTGGACACACTAATAAAAGATAAGAATATGGTAATGAAATAGGCTATAAAATTAATATAAAAAGCCAATAGCATCATATGAACAAAAATCAGATAGAAGAAACAATGGTTGATAGAAATCTGCATTTCTCAGGTAGTTTGTAAATGGTCTGTCAATGGATTATAAATTCCATAGCCAAATAGAATCATTTAGAGATGAAGATGTTCAACTAATTTATCATGATCCTAATTCAATTTAATTTTATCTTTTCCTTATCCTATGTTAAAGTAATTACAAAGTTAAAGCATTTTTATTTTTTTTTTGAAGAAAATCATCACAAAATATTTATGAATACAAAACTGGTGAAGACTCTTCACTCTCCAGAAAAATGAATCGTGTAATTAGATTACAATTAATAAAATCTACAACATGGAATAGGAAAAGTGACAAAACCCAAAGAGAGACCAACAAATATTACACTATGTTCTGTTAAACAAGAACTGCAAGATTCTAATCAAAACCAAATTCCAAGGATCGCCGCCCACCACTCATCCAAGTCACGTAGCCCCTCTCCTCTGCCAATCATAGAAAATTGGTTGGGTAAGGAGGCTTTTTCCACCCAAGTGGGAAAGATTCATTTGAAGCCTTCTGATGATTTAACTTTGTAAAAACATTTCCAACTACTAAGAGGATCTCATTTTCTTATGATAAAGAAAATGATGTTGATTAGGATGACTTAACACCATTTTGTTTCCCATGATAGATGATTCTCTGTAAGCCTGCATCAGAGTGAGGAGATAAAACTTTTTAAGACAAAATTCAAGAGCACAGATTTTAAAAAAAAAAAAAATCAGAATGCACCAATAGAGGATGTCAGATCAACCGGATCTCAAACTTAAGTGTTGGTACCTAAACTCAGGTCATCCCCAAGAGAATACGTGCTGAGCCACCTGCCAAGACAACTTTTTATCTAATAAACCTAGTCTTTCACAGATTAACAACAAGAACATCAAAACCTGACTAAATACAGAAGTAAATGATCCTCTGAACAGGATGCATCAATATCAGGTGCTGTGTATGGTAAATTTGCACCATAAAGGGAATGCAACCCAATGGCAGCGCCCAACAATTTCTAACAGGGAAACGGATGACAAATCGACATTCACAGTGGAAATATGCATAATGCTCAATGGCCTTATGAAAAAAAATGGTACATATAGGGACGCAATATGAGTTCTATACATACCGCAAAGCTAAAGCAATCAAGCATGCGTACAATATTTGTGAAAGAATAAAGGAGATGGGGAGCAAAGGCCAAGAACAAAGGCAGGAAATTATAGCCAACCTTTAATCAAAAGACCAAAGGAAACTCAGCCAGGAAAGGGGTGATCTTGACCCATGTTACCCAGCCCCCTATGAGTCTATGTGTGTAGAAATTAAATAAACACTATTTACAACTTCCACAAGATTAACTCAGACTGACCCTTAAACGGTTATGTTTCTGACCCTTCAGCTTTCTTCCAAAGACGGAAGCTCTCTCTGCAAATGGAGGTGATCTCTTGTTACGGCTCGGCAGCCCTTTTGACTCCTTGTGGTTTCAGGTAAACCAAGCCACACTGATGCCTAATTCCAAAACAACAGAGAAGAATAATTGAAAGTCTGCTTCCAGACACATGGATTATGGCAAAAGACGTGGAACTGCCCTATCTACCTGTACAACACCGTGGACACCTGAGAAATCTCTGCAGGTCAGAAACTCCCTTTGTGCCCTGGAACTGAACTGAATTACCGAGTCACACCATGGTGGTAGCAGAAAGTTAAAGCCATTCTAGTCAAGGATTGCTGAAGGATGATCCGCATCACCTCTTTCTACAAGTTCCTAAACTATTTGTAACATTTATAACACAAACCTCAAAGTGGAATGCAATATTCAGATCCTCTAGACCCTCTCTATTTCCAATTAGTTTTCCCACTGTGCCAACAATGCCTGTGTGAGTACACTGGACAGTGGATATTATGAGCATCATGTCCTCCAAGTCAAGGTTGCAGAGCCTCCCCCTCCCCAGGAAATCCCACACAGGGAAGATCAGAGTATAAGGGCCACTGCCATCCAGGTCATCACAAGGACCAATAGAACCATAGTCTGGCTCATGGTCCATCTAAGTCCCAGCAGAAATGACCTGCTCTGAGCACCCCACACTCACCATGGGGCCTGGCTTCTGGTCTTCCCTACAACTCCCTACAGCAGAAGCAAAGAATAATCCAGAAAGAACCTGCAAGCTAGGATTTCTGTTGCTAAGGCTTGCCAGAGTGAGTCCCTCACTACTTAGGACTGCCCAGCTGGGTCTGAGAATATAACAAGCAGCTGGGTGAAGGGATAATGAAAGTTAAAGCGTTTTTAAAGCATGTGTCTGAACACAGATGCTAATGACTTATCCTGTGCTGAGCTATCTTGCCGACTTACCAGAACCGAAAGTTAAGCCGAAGATTTGTAAAGCACACCTCCCGGGTTTGTGTGAGGACTCTGACGAGGACATTGTTTTTAAGCCATTGATGCATTTGAAGCTTGAGTAGGCTATTGGGAGGACTGCAGGTAGGACCTTAGCGGAGGCAGCGTGGCCTCGGAGCTGCCGCCGAAGAATGTGCCTTGTCTCTAGCTTCTTTTTACTTCTCTTCATTCCCTGGCTTCCGTGAGGTGAGCAACTTTCCTCGGCCATGCTCTTCCGTCATGACGCTTTTTGGCTCTTCCGTCATGACGCTTTGGCTCTTCCGTCATGACGCTTTGGCTCTGTCACAAACGTAAGGGCAAGAGAACCAGCTGGAAACGGAGGTTTTCACAGGCTGGAAACCTGAAACCAGGAGCCCAACTACATCTTTCCTTTTTAAATTGTTCGTGGCAGGCATTTCCACAGCAACGCAAAAGCGACAAAAGCATCCGCTGATGTCAGTGAAGAAAGGACCATCTCCTGTATGACCACCTTCTGTCCTGGGGTTGGTGAGGGTTGGGCTTGTTTGACAAAGAATGGGGGTAGCTGTATACAGTGTATATTAATAGAGATAAATGAGTTTGAATTTAAGTCAGGCTAGGATATTAACCTCAAAATGGGTCAGCAGTGGAGGCTAGCTTGCTTCAGAAAGGGGAGCTTTGTTGTTTTTGTGGGCTAAGCCTTCGCATTGACTTCTCACAGGGAAGCTGAAAGCAGATTTCTCCCGCAAATTGGCATCCTAGGGAGAGCCAGGTACTTTGAAAATTTCTAATTAGAAGTTAAAGGTTATATAAGCCCAGCTGTCGAATTGACTGCCCGATCTCAAAAGCCACACAGAATCGCCCCCTCTTTCCTGCCATCCCACCCTCAGTCCAGGACTCAGCTAGAAACAAAAAATGTAAATGCTGGCTTCAAGCTGCGTGATCAATGGGGCCCGCAAACAATCGGGAGCTGCTATGTACGGTTGATGACTTTGGCAGCTACACAGATTCCATCGTGCAAGCCATGTTACCATTAATGCCCCAGGTTTGGCTTCATTTGGAACTAATTCCGCAGGAGAGCAAGAGTGTCCAGTAAACCATACTGAGTCCACTGACCATCTGCCCCTGAAGCACGCTCACTACAATGGAAACATGATCGTTTCTGTTTGAGTTACAGATCCTGGTGCCGTAGAGAAATCTAACTAAGAGCACCCAGATGCAGGGCCGTTCATAGGAAATAAATAAGAAAGAAACAAACAGGCCTATGATGACCTCGTCAATAAATTAATTTACCAACTGTGGGTTACAAAGACTTCTGACCCAACTGTCAACTATCTTCACTAGCCAAAACAAATTAATCATATATTATCTACACATAAATTGCAATAGACCCAAATTCCGCTGCCTCTGAATAGGAGCACGCTTTTTGCTCTAAAAATGATCCTGTTGTTTCTGGGAATTCCTGAACACGTCCTTTGCCTGAATCCACAATGCTGCCTCTCGTATGTGTCGTGACATGGAGCTATTCACCTACTCGATTAGCGTGTCTTGAGTACCTATCAGCTACTACGTGAAGGAATACAGCAGAGATCTGCAGAAACCGTGGCCTTGCCTTCTTGGGACAGCCATAAAATGTTTCCTTGTTTATGTTATTTGTTAGCATTCACTGCTCACAAGCAGTGACCAGAAGGAAGTTTTACGACTACCTCTGTCCTCAGAGATCCACAGTGAAACACTGGCATAAGAAGGTGCTAAGAGAATTGTTTCCGAGCCTTACTACGGACACTGTTGGATTCCATGTGGTAGGGAGAATCTCTCTCTCTCTCTCTCTCTCTCTCTCTCTCTCTCTCTCTCTCTCTCACTCACTCTCTCTCTCACACACACACACACAACTCTGTGTTACTCTTTGACATCTCTGCCTAAATCAATGTTTCTTCATAAATATATGAAAATCTTCTGTAACTCAAGGGGCTTGAAACCAATCTATCAACCCATTCTCCGGGCTTTCTCCAGTTATTTAAGGAAAGCACCCAGGCAGGTCAACAAAAGCTTTCACTGGGTGTCAGGGTTGCGTCTAGAATCACACAAGGAAGGAGTATCAGCTCTACAGGAGAAAGGGTCTGCGATTTATGAAGCAGCGCGTTTCAATGGCTTAGCCCATAACCTGGCGTACAGAATGCAGCTGCTTAGGCTGAAGAGATAACTCGACAGTTAAGAGGACCCATTGCTCTTCCAGAGGACCTGAGTTAGTTCTTAGCATGCAAGTCAGGTCGTTTACAACTGCTCCTACCTACAGCTTCAGGAGGATCCAATACCCCTGACCTCTGGGCATCTGCCTTCGTGAACATGCATGTACCGCTCTCTGGCACACAAACACATACAGCTAAAATAACAAAACTGTCTTCAAAAAAATAAGTAAATAAAGGCACACAGCAATAATCCAGTGAACTTTGCTTCTGCTTGGCAGTGATGTGGTCAGATGCCGGCGTGGACTGATTTTCTATCTGAAAGTAAATACAAATGAACAAACAGCAGAGGCCTTGGCGTCATGTAAGGTGGGGTGTGGAGCTGAGTCATAAGCAGCAATCACTTCTTAGTGATGTGGAAAGAGCTTCAGCATGGTTACCTCCGGAGGATTCCAGGCAAAGCATAAAGTGTGGGCAGGAAAAGGATTCATTTAGCCCTGCAAGATTCAGAGTTTGTGTTGCCAAGAGCTTCTTCCAAAGAAATGAAACAAATCCAACTAACGAATGGAATCACCAGCCCAGATAGAAACGTTTACCAAGGGGTGGCTCCAGGGAAGCCACAACAAACTAAAGGAATTCTGACTAACCCTAAGTCCGCCGTGCAGCCTGAGGGTCCCTGGGGGAAAAATAACCCAACACGGGCCTACCACGTCTTTAATCTCCCCCGCGATGCCAGGTATTTATGACTGGCACGGAGAGCAAGTAGCTGAAATTTGGAACCCCTTAGTATTTTGTTCGACTTACCTCTTACATCATTTGGATTCCGTCAAAGGATACATTTACATTTAGGATGGGTTTCTCAAATGGAAGCACAGCTAAATGCTCCAGACAGCAGCCACTGACTGTTCCTTTTGCTTGAAAATGCTCTCATTTTCCCTCCAGTCCTCAAAGATGCAGACATAGCCGCTGTTAAACTTGCGGTATATTCTTGCCTTTCCATTACACCTATAGCTCCTTTCCCTAGAATGAAGATTAATGGTATGTACTCTGTTCTGTAACTTGGCTTCCATCACTAAATAATTTAAATTATTATCTTTGCATGCCGGTCAACAAGAGGTTTGATTTTTAAAAAAAAAAAAATCCTGTATCATAATCTCATTAAATGCATCTAACAATATTTATTCATTGAATCCCCCATTGATGGACATATGGGTTATTTCCAAGTTTTAGCAGAGGTCTTACTGCAACTAATATCTATTTACACTTATATAGATGAATTACATACGTATTCTGGGAGATAAAGCCTTAGAAATTGAATTGCCTTGCTAGATGCTATCTAGATAAGTGTAATAAATTGTAGTGAGGAACTGCAGGCAGGCCTGCTTTTCGTCCCGCCCAGCTCCCAGACGCCTGGCTAGCTTATGCCCCGAAATAACAACACACAAACTGCATTCATTTAAACACTACCTGGCCCATTAGTTTCAGCCTCTTACTCACATCTTGATTAACCCATATCTAATAATCTATGTAGCACCACGAGTGGTGTCTTACCGGGAAAGATTCAGCATGTTTGACCTGGCGGCTGGCTCCATCACGTCTGTCTCACTGAGGAGAGGCATGGCATCTGTCTAACTTCCCAGCATTCTGTTCTGTCTACTCCACCCACCTAAGGGCCGGCCTATCAAATGAGCCAGGCAGTTTCTTTATCAACCAATGAAATCAACTCAAACAGAAGACCCTCCCACATTAATAAATATTCCAAAACCACTTCCAGAATGCTTGCACCAATGAACAGGAGTTCCATGCTCCCTACAGGCTTCACTTTCTCCATCTCAAACAGAGAGCCTCCAACTGGATGTCCCTCCCTTCTACTTCCTGTGAGTCTCTCTAGCCATCCTCTTGACTCCTCCTCATTCTTGTTCATTTTCCTGTCTTCTGGTTTCTGGCTCCGCCTCATGACCCATGGTGGACCGTATTTAATCCTGTCCACAGTAAGCAGAAAGCTCTTGGATTAAAGGTGTCTGCTAGGGCTGAGTCACACCACAACTAGAAATGGACTTTTCTAGTAAATAATGCAATCTCAGAGCCCACAGTGTGATCAAATATCCTGCAACAAGGATGTAGAGTTGGCCCTGCTGAGTTTTGGACTGGCTTTGGTCCAGCATTTCCACAGCATGCCCCAGTATGAAATGGTAATCTATCTTCCATGCCACTGTATGTAATTTGCTTTTTGAGCTTGGTTTTACAGAAGGTTACAGTTAAGAGATAACCTTGAGTCTCAGAAGAGACTTTGAGTTTTGAGACAGTGTTAAACCTGTAAAAGACTACAGAGACTTCTGAAGTTGGATTAAATGCATTTTGCATCCTGATATGGCCACAGACTATGGAGGCCGGCAAGCGGAAGGCGGTGGTTGATTGAGAATGGTCCCCATAGGCTCGTTTGTTTGAATACTTGGTTCCAGTTGAAGGAACTGTTCGGGAAGGATTAGGAGGTGTGGCCTCATTGGAGGAGCTTTGTCACTGGGAGTGTGCTTTGAGGTTTCAAAAGCCCATGACATTTCAGTGAGCTCTCTTCTGCCTCACAGTTATACGTCAAGACATGAGCTCTCGGCTATGGCTCCAGTACCGTGCCTGCCTGACTGCTACCATGCTTCCTACCATAATGGTCATGGGCTCTCACCCTCCGGAACCATAAACTTCAAATGAAATGCTGCTTCCTTTCATAAGTTGTCTTGGTCATGGTGTTTTCTCACAGTAAGAGAAAAGTTATCAAAACACTGAGCTGGAGCTCACTGCGTATCTTGGCTGGCTTTGAGTTGATTACCCCCACCTTCCTCTTCGTTTTTAAGGCCATCAATATTTAATCTGGAAGGCTTGGTAGCAATTCTCTGATATTATCACTTTGCAAAAGCCCTCTCTCTAAAGTCCAGAGTGAATTATGTTCCTACCCTCTTGACACCTCAGGATAGGAACTGCCTTTTGGCAGAGAATCCCTTACAGGACAGATGATTCCCAGAGCGTGGCAGCTTCTTGCAAGTTATCAATATTGTACTACTATACAGACGAACTACTTCTTTAGGTGTAAAGTTTAATTACCTGGAGGCAGAAGAGTACTCCCACATCTCAGACGTGGGAGATACAATACATTCTCATGTCCTCTTGCTATTATTTGCTGATTCGGTCATCCTCACATCTATAAATCCAAATTCATGCAGCCATGCAATATTCCAAGTCAGTGAGGTCCTGGGGAGCCGTGTTCATCATTCTGGCTGTGGTGGTGACGAGCAGCTCCGGCCTCATGGTCATAGTCAGTGTGGCCGAGGGTGTGTGTGTGGTGGGGGCAGGGAATCAATCTCTGCGACAGTGTGCAGAAACAGGAGCTATGGAGTACAGACCTGAGGGGAGCTCTGTAGAGACCAGGAATAGGACCCTGGCAAGCATCACATCTGATCATCCTGGAAGGAAGCAGCCAAAGAGCTCAGGATGGGGCAGCCTAAAACACAATCTTTGAGGAAGAGCAGAGAGTTGCATTTTGTCAATATTGTTTTGTTTTATTCTTGGGTTTTTAGTGAAAATTCCTAAGTATTAAAAAAAAAGTTTCAAATCTATATTTGCTGAAGCAACGGGAAACGGAAGAAACAAGACTTTGATCCCGTCTACTTAAACAAGCAGGCGGTTATTTATAGGTTTTGTCAGTCAGGACACTCTGAATTATGCCATGCCCTGAAATCATCCCCTGCTTCCAACCAGAGTTTCTTTCCTTTTCACGCTGCCTGTCTATCTCCGGCCAGCAAGTTGCTGCCCGTCTCCTGGCTACCCCAGGACCTGCACGGATGACACAGACCCATCTCAAAGCAAGCTTCCACGACGGTAGAAGCAGATGAAAGAATGGACGAACCTGGGAGGAGTCTCTAAACTCAGGTTGAGAGGACACGGGCGGCCAGCAAGCTGACAACATTACTGTCTACCTCGTTTACATGCGTAGACCTGTTTGTGAGAGATGGCGGGAGCTGGTGAGATGGATCAGCGGATAGAAGCAGCGGCTGCTCTTCCGGGAGACCCGGGTTTGATTCCCAGACCCGGCATGGTGGCTCACAACTGCCTCGAACTCCAGTCTCAGGGGATGAGACACTCTTTTCTGGCCTACGCAGACGGTGTACAGACATACGTGCAGGCAAAACACCCATACATATAAAAATGAATAA
Organism: Arvicola amphibius; assembly: GCF_903992535.2. NCBI lineage: Eukaryota > Metazoa > Chordata > Mammalia > Rodentia > Cricetidae > Arvicola > Arvicola amphibius. The sequence continues at coordinate 28,655,192 of NC_052064.1, forward strand.
ATAAACCTTTAACGGAAGAGATAGAGGAGTGGGAAAAAATAATTCATGCCACCCTTCTAGTGGGGTGGACACAGGGTTATAAATACCTTTTATGTTTGCTTTTCAGCATTTCTCAATTTTATTTTGCTTATGTTATTTTTTTTTTTGCTTTAAAAATTATATTTTGCTGTGTAATAACGTGATACACTGGAGAAACTTAGAGCTAAGGAAAGCTCTCCTTCACATCCCCCCCCTGTGCTCGGGCCCTGGTCCTCTCCCAGGAGTAACCACCGGGGAAGATTTGCTGCACTCTTTCAAGAATATATATGCACTCATAAACATAAACATAAATATTCATAAATTTCTCTTGTGAAAGAAAAGCAGCATATAAATTAATCAATATACATATGATTTCAATAAAGTCGTTTCTCATAAAGAATACATAACCCATCCACAACAGTTCAATGTCCTTACCAGGGTCCTTCTAACTCAGCCGCACGGTTTTCTTTACCTTTCTTTTTTTTTAATTTATTTATTTGTTATGTATACAATATTCTGCCTGCGTGCATGCCTGCAGGCCAGAAGAGGGCACCAGACCCCATTACAGATGGTTGTGAGCCACCATGTGGTTGCTGGGAATTGAACTCAGAACCTTTGGAAGAGCAGGCAATGCTCTTAACCGCTGAGCCATCTCTCCAGCCCCCTCTTTACCTTTCTTTTAAGTTTTTCCGGACTTCTGCCGACTTATCTTTTGTCACTGACTTTTCCCTTTGAAGCTCCCTCTGTATTTTGGTTTCCCTGGGCCCCTGCCTGCTTTAGTTCCTTATTTTCCTTGCTGTGTCAAAACACCCAGCAAAAGAAACTTAAGGAAGGGTTTGCTTTTGGCTCACAGTTTGTGGGTGCAAAGTCATGATGGAGCCGCTTGGATGCAGTCGTGAAGTGGAGAGATGGTTCCTGCTGGTGCTCAGGGCTTTCTCCTTTTTATTTCATTCAGAACCCAGAACCCCATGGAATGGTGCCACCAAGATTTAGGGTTGGCTTACTGACCTCAATGAACTCACAGACACGCCCAAAGGTTTGCAAATTACAAAGGTAATTGTAGATTCTGTTATATTGGCAATAAATGTTAACGGTCACAATGGCCTTGACTGGGAGCAAACAGCTCCAATCAGCGCTGCTTGCTCGTAGTTCAGGTGCTTGTCACCCAGCCCAGCTGCTCACTCTCTGGGAGAGGTGTGTGAGGGGTATTGATTGACGTAAGGCCTTGGCTCCTTACTGAGAAAAGCCTGGAGTAACAATTCTCCTGATGGTCTGTAGAAGTATATATGGTCTTGCAAACCACGCCAATATTGTTATCTTAATTTAGAAAGTAATAAAGGAACATAGTTATTTTTACACTGCAAGTCGTAAAAGTAGAGCTCACAGACCAATCGCAGCATTGATTGCTAGCAGGAGAAACTGGATGTGGTTGGTTAAAGAACTCCCTGCAACTCTGGTGACTTGTTCCTAAATCTAAAACTATCCTGAAGTTGAAAATAACCTTTAAAAGTAATGCTTAGGGTATCTGACTCTTTGATGTGTTTATTCAGTGTCATAGGGTTCCCTCATCAAAGGCAGTCTCTCAAGACTCTGTGTAGGAAATTCAAGTATCTAACCTTATGATAAACAGATAGATGATAGATAGATCAATAGTTGGATAGATGATAGATAGATGATAGATAGATAGATAGATAGATAGATAGATAGATAGATAGATGGCAGAAATAACTAGAAAAGCAATTTGAACTAGAACACATAGCAGTACAAGGAAATTGCAGTTGGGAGCTAGCAACATAGAAGAGTTCAGATCAAGAAGACAGGCTTCCATAACTTACTGTTATTTCTATCCAGCGACAGCCAAAAGAGATACTGAACATGACTGTAACACTGCTTCACTCTGAATAGGAAAGATAACAGTGTTGGAAAAGGTAAGACGACATTTTTCAAAGTACATTTCGTAGAAGAAGATTTGGTTTTAGGTGGAAAACAAAGCATTATGTTCAAATAAAGCTTGAGAAATACCCGAACGGAATTAAACAGGGCCTCTTCCTTGAGGACTTTGGAAGAATCTTTGGCTTCTAAGAGAACACAATGAATGAACAAAACAGGAAGATGTGTGCAATGCTTCCCGACAGCCCCAGACTTCCTGTGCTGATGGAAGTGTTCTATGACCAGATGGGCACACGGCTGGTGAGCGCTTCGTATAGTCAGTACATTTCAATAACCACAATTAGATGTTAGTGCACTAAATAAACCAACCGATGATTCCATAAAATAAGGCAGAAGTAGACTATCTCAGGCGCCAGTGACAGAAAGAAAACACAGTAGGGAAGATTTACATAAATCTCTCATTCTCAACCTTTTGGGTCTCAGGATTGCTTGACACTGATGTAAAAAAAATCATCAAGGACCCTGAAGAGTATTTGTTCACGGGTTATACCTGTTGATATCTATTATGTTATTTGAGAGATCTTGAAATGATAATTCTTCATTCATCCATTTAAAAACATTATCAGGCTGGGGAGATGGTTTAATGGGCAGAGCACTTACCGCACAGGTACGAGAGCAAGATGGCAGATGCCCAGTGCAGCAGTGCACACCTGTAATCTCTGCACATCCACGGAGAGATGGGAGATGGAGACAGAAGAATCCCCAGAAGCTTGGGGGCCAACTAGCCTGGCGTTCACAGACCTGAACAAGAGCCTCCTACCTCAGACAACAGAGAGGACAGATTGATAACCGAGACTGCCCTCTGACCTTTGCCCGATGTTGTGCCATACACACATGCATATATATATATATATATATATATATATATATATATATATATATATACACATCATCTCCATTAGGCTTCTATTACTGTGATAAAGACTGATGACCAAAAGCAACCTGGGGAGGAAAGGGTTTATTCCCACTTACACACCCACAACGGGCTGGACCCTTCATATCAATTACTAATTAAGAGAATGGCCCACAGGGCTGCCTCCAAAGCAGCCTTATGGAGGGAGGCATTTTCCCAACTGTGGTCCTCTCTTCTCAGACAACACTACCTGTGTCGCGTTGACAAAGGACAAACAACAAGCAGGACACACTCATTTCTTCAAAGACAGAAATGGTGCTAGTTGCTTTCCGTCTAGTGAGAGTCTTTCATTTTTTTTTCCAAGAAAATGCCTGGCAGACACCCCTGTCTGCATAGGCATCATTCACCTCCTCAATTACGCTTTCTTGTGGAAAATGGGGTTCCGTGAAAAGCTAGTCAGTTAGCACCCCTAGCATCAAGTCCACGTACGCTGTACCCCGGCTGCAGCCTAACAGCTCTCTGGGCGTTTTTTCTTTCTTCAAGGACAGACGACGTTCCACAAAATCAGTGCTGTTTCCTCCTGTGTTTATTTTTTGGCTGCAGTTCAGACAGTGTAGATCACAGCGGCAGCCAATACAATTGCGGCAGATACCCTGACCTTGGACTAAAGCACGCGCAGTTTCTATTGCCATAAAACTGGCTTTGGCAGCTTCCGCAAGAGCGGTGCTAGTCTTAGAATTATTATGGCAATCGTTTTCAGCTTTGTGTGCTCACAGTAAGGGTCTCTGGGATGTCAGCGATCTGTGTGTCAACACCACGGAAAGCCTGGTATACATACATGAAGTGTGGAGATTGGGAGGAACACATTGAGGGGATTTGAACCACACTGACGAACTCCTACAGACAATGACAAGGAACAAAAACTTGGAGGAGAATCTTGGCCTTTAACAAAGATTGGTAACGCCGGTCAAAGTTCACAGTGTGCTGACACACGGTGTGAGAGAAGAAGTCTATGTTATCATAGCAATTACAATGGAGCTCTAAATAATATCCAGCCCTTGAAATGTGGCTGTTATTATTCATCTAAGAGCAAATTGAGTATAAACGATCTAATATGACATTCTGAAATCTACTTCATCTTAAAGGTGTATCTTTGTTTCTATGTGTCTTTATGAGTGGCTACATGTATGACCTATGTGCCCCACGCATGTGCCTAGGGACAAAGGAAAGTGAATAGGCAGCTGGATTCCCTGGGCTGGAGTCACAGGCAGTTGTGAGCTGCCATGTGGTTGCTGGGAAATGAACCTGGCTCCTCTGTAAGACCAACACGTGCTCCTAGTCACTGAGCTGTCTCTCCCGTTCCTTGAGTGCTAAACATGGAGAGAGATTAGAGCCAGAGATCGCGACACACTGCAGTAATCCTAGCACTCAGGAAGCTGAGTCAGGAGCATCGTAAGTTCAAAACCAACCTGGACTGCGCAGTGAGTTCTAGGTCAGCGTGGGGTGCATAGTGAAGCTCTTTGTCTCAGAACAAAAGCAAACAGGATGCTCCCTTTAGTTGGATTTCCTTGAAAGTGTGGTACTTTAATCTTGTAGCCCTCAGAGCCAATTTCAGAATATCATCAAGTTCCTCTTTACTTTCCTTCTTGTGTAGCCAAGCCCCGACTTCTCCTCAGGTTCTAAGCTAGGGCAGGCTTTATTTTTCCTTCCCAAGTAAATGAACAGCATTTTATCAGGCACAAGTCTGGCTTTCCACACCACATCTGGTCGCTTCTCTCCACGCTGGGGCTCCCACTTGGACTGCTTTTCCCACCCCCCATTCACCTTCCTCTCTTTCACTTTTGGTTCCACTGTCATCCGACGACAAAATTTTCTAGTGACTTCATGGCTTACAACATCCAAAGGCTTGTAGTAGTGGTGATGATGATGATGATGGTCTAAAGCTTCACCTTCTGCTGGGGATTAGTGGCAATAAGATACTCCTAAAATATTTGCTGGATGATTTGTCTTCAGATGTCTCATTTGTCCAGCGGTCTTCAGATTCCTTAGCTGGAAGCCTTTATTCTCCTGAAAAGACAGAAACAAAACCCTTCCCAACACTAATTTTGTGGAGATTCACATTTGGCAAGTTATATCTGATTAAATAAAAAGCATTTGTTAGTTTTTATAGGTTAGTTGAGATTAAATGGCCATGTTGTTTGATGAACTATCATCTCTTCTAATGAAGAGGTATCTCTCGTTCAAATTGAATTTTTATCAATTTTGATGATATCCATAGCTTTTCATCTCCTGTGGAAACAAAAGCAAAACCCCTTCCCCAATGTAACCCATGTCCTGGTTTCCATTCTGAGGTCAGTGCATCTTTAAAGTATTTCAACTGATTCAAGTCTGTAGTTTTTTTTCTACCATCCAACGTCTCTCTCTGCAGCTGTTGTTCCTTTCTCATCAGAAATGGTTATATGAAGAACAAGTAGAACATTTCCTTGTAATTTCCAAGGCTGTTTCCACGTGATGGAAAAGTCTTTTGTTTTTTAAACCTTTGCTATTGACATGATGTTTTTTTATGAAATTTTGAGGCCTTTAGCACATTTCCAATCAATAATTGATTGATTTCTGCATTACCTTTGGCTAGAGGACCATAAGGGATCAGATGTGTGCTGTGTATATGGGATGATTCCTATTCCTGATTATATCTTGTAACTTAATAAATAATAAAGTCAATTATATATTATCTGGTATAAATCCAGTGGTTTCAGTATGCAAAACAACTCTTTCTGCATATTGGGAGGGGACCAAGCAATTCATTTTCTTCCACACATAACAGAGCCAAGATCACAGATTTTTGGAATGCACTTGACTATGCTTGAAGCCAAATCTATCACCAGTTAGCGATGTCTTCTTGGGGACCATAATGGTGTCTCCCTCTCCTACAGCTCTTGCTTGTTTCTAAAGTGCTCAGCAGGGTACATGGCATGGTGTCGTAGGAACCCAGGGCATGCTGACTGGTTATTAGTCACGCCAACTGGAAAGCAGCCTGAGCTGCTTAATAAGGTGGTTCTTCATTTGTGTCCTGACAGTTCTAATCACAAGGGACATCTTAGTGAGTGTGTCCCCTGCGCTGCACATTCACTGTGAGGCTGGTGGCGTGGATGATGAGCACAGATCATTAATACATACAAGGGAAGATGCTCTTAGTTCTAGGAGCAATTGTTAGCGCCCTTCCAAGGCTTTTCTTTTGCAGTATCTGAAATACAGTATGAGAAATTAATTGGGTTTCTCGATCTCATTTCTAGTGTCGGCGGTGACATCACAAAGCAAGCTCCAGATGGCACCAAGTGGGCTCTTTATCAGAGGTTTCAAGACTGATGCCAAAACAAAACACACCCAGCAGCCTGGTGAAATTAACATGCTAAGAAGTCCCCTCTTGTGAAGGAGGTTCAGCAGAAAATCAATGAGTTAACAGGGAATGGTCCTGTAACAGAATCTTTACAGATTTGAATCATAACACCAGAATCAGGAAGAAACTGCAGACCCAAAATGGGTTAAAATAAAAACACAGTATTAGAAGTCAAGTAACTTCTGAAAAAAAAAATTCCAAAGGACTCAAAACCCACATTAACTATTTTTTTTCAGTGAGAGGTTAATTTTTTAAAGGAAAATTCAATATTTTAAAGTATGCTTAGTTGTCACTTAAAGAGCAACACTGAGTTCCAGCAATTTTAGTCCTTGTTCTCTGGGGACGAAGGGCTCAATATCTCACGATTATCTCTAAGATGTTTGTCGGATCCATGCATTCCTTTGTTCACTGAACAGCTCTGAGCCATCTGTCATGGTTTCTGAGGAGCCTGAGAAACACATTGAGGTTAAATCGTACGCTCTAAAAAATCTGTCATCATGCCATAGTCAAGGGCTAGTCTTCCTTTTTTTCCTTTTAAACAGAAATATGACCCTTTTTCCTTTAAAAGCCTCAGCTTAATCCTAAAACCAGTCTTCAGTCCGATAATAAATCAGGTTTGAGTGTGTGTCTACCGATAGTAAAATACCTGAATGGTACTGAATTTTAGTGTAGCCCGATTTTCTCATCCATTTTGCTCAGATTGTGAGATAAACTGCTCTTGAGCCATTTGTCATATCACCACACTCTGGGATTTTAAAAATTATTTTTAATATTTAAAATTTTTGCATCTACATGTGTACAGCACATATACATTTGTGTGTGACACGTATGTACAGGTGCGTATGTGTTTATGTGCAGGTCGAGGCCAAGGTCAATGTCATGGGTCTTCTTTTACAGGTCTCTACGTTATTTGTTGAGCTCAGGAACCAGAGCTTACCAACTGATTAGGCTGGCTAGCGAGAGAGCTCTGGGGGAAATCCTCAGGTCTCCATCCTCCCAGCTCTAGGTGGACACACCTGTCATCTACGTGGGTGCTGGGGATTCAAACTCAGGTCTTCACGCATGTGTAGCAAGCACCAACCGAGCCATCTTGTCAGCTCTGTTGAGTTCTCCAGAATTTGGCTCTCCCCCTCTAATGAGTTTCCCTTAATCGCCCGCAGTCACCCACTCCCGTGGTTAGGATCCTGCGATGATTTGTTTTCATTATCAGACCTGTAGAACTTGCGAACGTTTCCCGCTGAGAACCCGAAGGCAGCTCATCAATTTCTTGTTATGACTCTCCCATCTCTGCATCTTCAGCCCAGTGACTGTACCTCCTTGGGAAACACTCTGCATCACCTTCCTTGTGCTTTAGCAGGCCTACTGACCTGGTTTAGGACTCGTGGCCTTCAGTTCCACTGTCCCCACACCCCCGCTGAGCTGTGCTCACCTGGCAAAACTCTATCACGGGTCAAACTCAACTTTCAAGTTATTCTGTGTCTACATCCCAGAATTCATGATGCTATTCTCCTGTTTACTCACCTGTATGTGGTCCCTCCTGGGGAAAAAGAGGGTACACGGGCTTAGCTGATCTTCCAATGTAAACTCTCCTTAAGTGGGGGATATATAGTAGGGCCTGTTTATAGGATTCTGGCTGTACAGGCAGTAAGTTGATTGCAAGACAAGAGGAGAGTCATTAAATGAGCCAAGGAGGAAGGAAAGGTCCAAAAGGATGATTGTCTATTTAAAATTCATGCTCTAAATGTCAAGTGCTCTGAAGCCTACACCACAGTTATTTCCAAACTCACACCTCCTGTCCTGTCCAAAACTCCCCGCCACTCCTCGTAGATCTTTGCTGTCAGTACGCTCTCTTTCCTGTCTTAAACAACGTTCTTCCGTCACCACATCCTTCTCTAGTGACTTCCTCCTTCCGCCTGCTCCCATCTTTTTCTCTCCTCAGCCCATTATTTATGGATGGCTATCTACACCAATCTGGCAATCTATGCTTGCTGAAGTCCGTAATGAGTCTATGTTACCAAACCAGGGAAGAGCCCCCCGTCCTGTCTACGCTGACCTTCTTGAAGTAATTGCTCTGGAGTAGATAAACCCGCACTCCCTCCGCGGCAATCTCTCTTGCCTGATAGTTCCACAGTTGCTCACGATTAAACACTCACCTTGAATTCATGATGCTATTCTCCTGTTTACTCACCTGTATGTGGTCCCTCCTGGGGAAAAAGAGGGTACACGGGCTTAGCTGACCTTCCAATGTAAACTCTCCTTAAGTGGGGATATATAGTAGGGCCTGTTTATAGGATTCTGGCTGTAAGTTGATTGCAAAACAAGAGGAGAGTCATTAAATGAGCCAAGGAGGAAGGAACCATTGGCATTGTGGGTAGGATATGGAGCAGCTGGTCATTGACCCGGTGGCACATTGGGTGTCCCTGAGTCTCCAGATAGTAGATGCTCTTCAGTCTCCACTGGGCCAACCATAAATGCCCACGCACTTCTAACTACTTCCTGGGAGGTTGGGAATGCATGGGCTGCTCTTTACTTCGCAGCCTGTGTGCCTTCAGAGTGAAATGGGCTAAAAGGAAAATCCGTAGAACACGCTTACCCACAAGGCTTCCTGCCGCGTTCATAACCTTCTAAGCTGGACGCTCCTGGCTCTTCAAAGCTAATTCTGGGACACGTTGAGGAAAGGACGGATCTGTGAGGCTCTAACCCCATTGAGTGGAATCAGAGAAGGATCAATGGATAAACAATTTGAAGATAAGGAGGGACAACAGTATAATTACACTGAGGGAGAGGCCACTGTTTGCTTAGGAGGGCAAAAAATAAAATCAGGGATCTCTTATTCTTCAAAGGGATTTATGAAGCCAAGCCAACAATTCCTGCCACAGCCATCCCTGGAAAGGTAATTTTGGGACAGAGCCCCCCCTTCGGAGGACACTGGGAAAGAACAGTGTGACAAGGAGCTCCCAGTGATTTCTGCCACCGGCTCCTCATCCTTCAGCAGTCCTGTGTCCTTGACTACAGACAGGATCTCGTAACATATTTCTAGAGAATTGGAGGGATGCTAGAAAAGCAAACCCTTTATGGCAGGATGGCCCAGGAGAGAGAGTAGAGAGGCATAAACCATGCGGTCATATCATTAGCTCTGCAAACCCCAGCAGGCTGTAGACATCTCCAAAATAATGCTTCCTTAAAGAAAAAGCTGGGGACAGGACTGGTCTGTAAGAACCGAGATGATATATTCTGTGACGCTGTGATTGGAGGAACGGGGACAAGCCACACACCCTGAACCTTCCTCAGTAACTGGAGACATCACCATTAGGCTTGTCCCTCAGCTTTTCCACGTACTGTCCCCAAAGCTAAAAACCCAGGGAGAAACTTAGGACAGATGGAAGCAAACTGGACTCTGCCTTTAAGGACAGTCCGTTGGCCGAGCCACACATGGCCGCGGAGACAGTTGTGCAGACAAGAGGCTGTGCAGGTGTGAGAACCTGCGTGATTTCCTCCTGTGCCACAGATGTGACTTGCTACACTTCCCTCCTACAGGGACGTTTACAGCGACTCCAACCTCAGTCATAGCTTCTGTGTCAAATCTGATGGTCCCCATAATCACATGGCCTTTCTGCTTCTGGCTTACACATGACTTTCGCTATAATTCAGCTGAACTTCTCCATGAAAAATGTTGGAGGAATACATAAATATAATGAACATAACATATAGGCTCGAGTCCTTCCTTTAGGTATGATCATGTAAGCACAACCAGCAAACCCGGAGGCTGCATTCTTGATTATTTTCAGAATTAATTTGGCTTGGAGCTGGGGGCAAAGATTTGAATTAGCATAATTTGAAAAAGCACACCTCTGAGAAATGAAAGAGAACACGAGTTGCAACAATATTTGTACCGTTTTTATTTGCAAAAATAACCTTCTGAATGCATGTCCATAGTATATTACAGGTAAGTACTTCGTTCCATTGCGAGAGCATTCAGTAGTTGCAAAGTATAAACTGTGCTTGGGGAGATTCAGACTGGTTCGAAGTCCTTCACTGAACCAAAAGCCGTTTTCCTCATTTTTACACTCATGACATTGACCAGAGTCATTCAAGTCCGATTTACATTTTTAAAAGTACAGACAAAAATCCCACTGAAATCATCACACGATAGTTTATGCTGTTACAGATATGTTATACAAAATACAACACTGGCACAACACGTGTCTCATCGTGCTTGGCAAGGATATATTGCACATGCTACAGCGTCGTCTGCAGACAAACCTACTACACAGAAGATGCTTGCATCGACTCTTCAGATCACTGCATAGGAAACGCACGGAATTACATTCTACACACACGCTCAGATTGTCACTGTCTTAGAACGCTGCTCCTCTATAATACTGACCTATGGTTGACAGCCCTGTGCGGAGAAAGCATCTCAGCACGACAGAGCCAAACGTAACTCCTATAGAAAACTTCAGCATCTTCGTTTCAAAGCAGAGAAGGGGAGAAATAGCAAAAGGAGACATTGAAAGAAAAAAGAAAAAAAAAACTCCCTAGGATTATATTGCTCCAGTAACACTCGAGTGGAAACATACAAAGCGTCTCACGGAACATTTCCAGAATATACAAATATAAAAGGCACTCTGACATCATGACACAAGACCACAACGGGACGAGTTCCCCAACAGTGCGACGGTTGCACAAACCCAGCTGCTCACTAGCGTGAGCATGACTAGTGTGCAAGCAATCCTTCGGTGTCCTCGTTCTAATGCAACGGGGCAATAAGCCAAGTGGCCGTTCACTGCCCAATGTACCAAAACATACTACCATGTCCTCTTAGTAGTGATGAATAGAAATCCCCTGAGTTACTAGGACTTTTAGTTGATTTGGAGATAGCCATGAATTTACCAGAGAGAGGCAGACACCAGCGGACAGGTAAGTGCAATCAGACATGGTCCTTGTGGCGGTGGCCAACATACAATCTAAAAACCACGCGTTTAGGAGAAAGCACTGAGCAACTCAGACGCTACTAAAAACACTCCCACCCCCCACCCCCAGAAAGTGATGTCGCAAACATGCATGAGACAACTAAAATCCAGAGAAGTTACAGGTTTTTTAAAAGTTATTTCTTTAAAAAAAAAATTTGGTCTTGTTGGGCGGGGAGGAGGGACAGAGCCAGAGAAGGAGAGAAAGACAGACAGACAGACACACACACACACACACACACACACACAGACAGACAGACAGGCCTACTCAGAAGAATGGCTCTCTTTGTAAGCTTGATTTCTTGTCTTTCCTCCATCAGAAAGAACCAGGGAAGGCCAGCAGGGCTCCATGATCACAGTGGTTCCTGCTAGGGACACTGCTTTGCTGAAGCAACCCCCTTGCTCTCTGCTGCGTCAACCACCAAGGCCGGCATTTCATTTCCTGCTTTAAATGCCAGCCCGGCAAGACTTCCAGTCCCTTCTGTAAGAAGACAGCACAGCCCGCCTCTTCAACAGGAGCGCTCCCTTAATCTGCGGGGTTCCCTGAAGGTGAGGTCCTGGCTGCTCATTAGCAGTCTGTCCACGTGTTAAAAAACACACCTGCTCCAAACCAAAAGAACAGACGGAGGGGTTCATCACACCTTCACCCCGGGAAGGTAGAAAAAGATGCTGCTGGTGTAAGATTTGCCTGCTGAAATCAATATCAGTTTTATAAAACTTCCGAACAAGTTCTCATTTGTGAAGATCCAATGTGAGTTTTAATTAAATCCAGGATATTGAAAATAGTGAGGGTAAAGGCCCCAAGCTTGGTGGGAACAATAGCATATGTTGTCTGGGTCTCATCCAGATGTGAGCGAGCCCTGCAAAACACTATAAAATAGAAAATTCAAGGGCGAAGACAGAACCCTGGAAAGCTGTGTCACATTGCCACGGATGTCTCTTCTGAACCTTTAGCCAGCGGAGCACAGCGCCTGGGCTTGCGTCTCTGTGTTTGGTTTTGATGCCTTTTCTTGGCACAGTGCCCACCCTTGGCCTCATTCCCTATTAAGTCTCAGAATCATGAGACATTTTTGGTGTTGTTTCTGCAGCCTCCGGGTCTTCCCTTGGACTACCTTCGTGTGCAGGATCAGCTACACCGGTTTCCATCTTGTGGAAGGGTTTTGATGGACTACAGCATGGGACCGGGCAAGGAACAAACCTGAGGGTCAGCTGGTAGTCGTGGGAAATGCTGGGTTTGGGTTTAGCCCCAGAGCTATCGGCTAGCCCAGAGGCAGGGGTATTTTTCCCACCTTATTTTATTCTTCTAATAAGGTCAAATAGCAACGAGAGAGAGCGAAGAGAGAGAGATGAGAGAGAGAGAGACGAACGAGAGGGCGAGGGACCGCAGAGAGAGACGAGAGGGAGGACTGCTAGCAGATAAGTAGATGATGGAGCGGAGGGAGGGCGGACGGCGAGGATTGCCAGGGAGCGGAGGAGAGAGAGGAACGAGAGAGGGAGGGAGGCGAGGGAGGAGGGAGGGGGAGGGCAGGCCCAGATCGCGGACGGGATGGAACGAGAGAGCAGAGAGAGGAAGAGAAGAGAGAGGCGAGAGAGAGAGAGGGAGGGAGGTCAGGCGAATGGAGGGACGGGAGGGAGGGAGGATGAGAGAAGGAAAGAGATGAGAGGAGAGAGAGGAGAGAGGCAAAGAGATTGTAGAGAGAGAGAGAGTAGAGCAGAGGGAGAGAGGAGAGAGGAG